>NW_026068073.1:2377803-2478973 GCF_014885135.2 Alexandromys fortis
AAAGGACATTGAGCCTATAATTCGGGTTCTTAGAGAAGCTAAATAAGAAGGAGAACCCAAAGAAAAACATATAGGCATCCTCCTGAATATTAACCTTCATTAGGCGATGAAAGGAGACAGAGACAGAGACCCACATTGGAGCACCAGACTGAAATCTCAAGGTCCAAATCAGGAGCAGAAGGAGAGAGAGCACGAGCAAGGAACCCAGGACTGCGAGGGGTGCACCCACACACTGAGACAATGGGGATGTTCTATCGGGAACTCACCAAGGCCAGCTGGCCTGGGTCTGAAAAAGCCTGGATTAAAACCGGTCTCACTGAACATAGCGGACAATGAGGACTACTGAGAACTCAAGAACAATGGCAATGGGTTTTTGATCCTACTGCACGTATTGGCTTTGTGGGAGCCTAGGCAGTTTGGATGCTCACCTTACTAGACCTGGATGGAGGAGGGTGGGCCTTGGACTTCCCACAGGGCAGAGAATCCTGATTGCTCTTTGGGCTGACAAGGGAGGGGGACTTGATTGGGAGAGGGGGAGGGAAATGGGAGGCGGCGGTGGGGAAGAGACAGAAATCTTTAATAAATAAATAAAAAAGAAAACTCCAACCTTCTGCTGAGTACAGGTGAAAGCAGACGCCCTCCCTCTTACACTTGTGTGTGGGGAGTAGATAGAGTTCTGAGTGAATGTGTGCTGGCGACATGAGCACAGCCATGTCGAGGGCCCTAATGCCGTGGTCCCTTCCCCAGATCAGGCTCAGAGAGATGTCAATGCTTCCCCTCGGTCCTTGTGTGGATGCTGACAGTGTGCACAGAGAATGGCAATGGTATCTTTCTCCCTGGGCTTTTATAGCCTGAGAGAGCTCCCATACCAAGACCTCCCCACTGAGTTTAGCTAAACTCACCTTCTGGTTCATTGGTATATGTTAAACCCACTTCCTCAATTCAGACTTATAAAACAAACTCACTGAGTTATCTGGCTTACTGTTGTTACTGAGTCTCCATGAGAGTGCACCATGGCCCGCCAATCCCAGCTTTTCTGTATGTGTGTGTCTTAATTACTGTTCTATTGCTGTGACCGAGGAAATTTTTATAAGAAAGCAGTTAGCTGGGGGCTTACTTACAGTTTCAAAGGGCGGGTCCATGACCATCACGGTGGGAAGCCTGGTAACCGGAAGGCAAGCATGATGCTGGGCAGTAACAGAGAGCTCACTTCAAGATCTGCAGGTAGAGCCCACCCCCAGTGACACATCCAACAAGCCCATAACTCCTAATCCTTCCTAAACAGTTCCCCTAACTGGGAACCAAACACTCAAATGTGTGAGTCTATGGGAACCATTCTCACTCAAACACTACAATGTGTCTGTGGTTTCTTTACTGCCTGTTGTCCCAGTTGGGATGCATGGCCATACATGTAGTGCCATGCTTACTCCATGATAATCAATACAGAAGACTTCTGCTACCTCTCCCCAGCCAGTTCTGCAGTGGGTGCCATGGTCTAGTGCATTAATGTCATATTAGTTATCTTTGGCATTGCTGTGACAAAGGCCACTAGTTCAGTGGTATAACTGTCACGGCAGCAGGCTGCTGAGATACCTGGTCACACTGTGTTTGCAGTCACAAAGGGGTGACTACTTTCTCAGCTCATTTTCACTTTGTGCTCAGGACGGAACCCCAGCCTCTGGAGCGGTGCTGCCGGTGTTTAGGGTGGGTTCTCTCACTTCAGATAACCTCACAGATATGCCTGAAGGGTTTTCTCCAAGGCAGAAGATGCTGTCAAGTTGACAATACACGTTTGTCTGGAAACAGCATGGGAGCCACAGGGCATCTCTCATCAGCTCACACCAGTTGCCAGCTCCAGGTTGTTTTGACCTTGTGACTACAGACTGGGTGTTCTAGCTTTGTTCCTGTTACTGTGACAAATACTTTGACCAAAAGCAGCATAGAAAAGACAGCGTTTATCTGTCGTATAACTTCAGGTTACAGTTGCTAATGACATCACATCCACAGTCAAAAGCATCTAGCTTTCTCTGCTTAGGGACTGGTGCTGTCCACAGTGGGATGGACCCTCATACATCAGCTACCCATCAGGACAATCCCCCAGAGATGTAAAAGGAGACTGTGCCTTGGTTTCCCGCCTGCCCAGACCCAAATAATCACACAGGAACTATATTAATTACAACACTGTTTGGCCAATAATCCAAGCACATTCCTGGCTAACTCTTATGTCTTAAATTAACCCACTTCTATTCATCTATGTATCACCACAAGACTGTGGCCTACCAATAAGGCTCTGGCCTGGTGTCTATCTCTTTTGGCAGCTACATGGCATTTTCTTGACTCCGCCTTTCTCTCTATACCTGTTTGGATTTCCTACTTGGCTTTACTCTGTTAAGCCTTCGGCTAAAACAGTTTTATTCATCAACCAATAAAAGCAACACATATACAGAAGGACATCCCACGTCACAGAGACAGTCCCAGAAGTCAACCTGGTAGAGATGATGCCTTGCCTAAGGCTTTCTTTTCAGATGATTCCAAGTTGTTGCAAGTTGGCATGAAAATTAACCAGGACCCTGTTTATATGCATGGACCTCTGTGGTCTGCTAACTTGAGTACTTTAGCAAATGCCCAGCAGTGGTACACTGGGTCATACAGGAGTTCTGTGTTAGTTTCTCAAGTTTACCACCCACTCCTGACTTGTTAGAACAGTTCATGAGATTCAGGGAAACACTACATTTACTGAATTATTACAAGGGATATTTTATTATCAGCTTATATTTATTGTACAAAAGAACAAATTCGTTATGACATTTTGACATTTTATGTTCCTCAATTGTTCTTTGGTCACATTTTTGTCTCTCATCCCCGTTCCTGGTTCTCTTTATCCCAAAATATATTTTCATGTCCTTGTTCCACGTGACAAAGTATCCCAACAAAACAACTTTAAAGTAAGATGTGGTGATGCAGGCCTCTAATCCCAGCACTTGGGAGGGAAGGGCCAGCCTGGTCTATAGAGTGAGTTCCAGAACAGCCAGGGACACATAGAAAGAGAAACAACACAAGAGCCATTCAGAGGAAGAGTTTATTCAGCTCACGACTCCAGGTTTACAGGCCATCATTCTGGGGCTGTCAGGGCAGGAGCTTGAGGCAATTGGCCATGTGCACAGTCCATAGCCATAAGACAAAGCGAGCATGTCTGCTCTTAGCTCACGGTTTCCTCTTTTACACAGTCCAAAACCCAGACCATTGGCAGAAGAGGTCTGCCAAAACCAGCTGAGTCTTCCCATATCGACTAACGTTATCCAGACACTTGCCTGCAGACGTGCCTACAGGACAGCTTAGTCCTGCGGCATGGCGAGTTTGAGGTCAGCCTAGGCTACATAGACCCTGTCTTAGATAGTGCGCTTGAAAGGACCTGTAAGTGTATTTTTTTTTCTCTGTGTTGCAACTATTAGAGGACATCTTCAGGAACCAAGGATGATGGGATAATCACTTTAGGGTTTTAGGTCCCATGAAGCAGGAATCACAGACAAGATAAGACAAAATGCAAACCGGGCATGGTGGTACATGTTTGTAATCCAAGCACTCAGCAGGCTGAGTCAGGAGGATTGCTTCAAGTTCAAGGGCCACATAAGTGACTCCAAGGCCATTCTGAGCTATGTGGTAAAAACTTATCTCACAAAAAGAAATAAAAGCCAAAATATACAAAATATACACACTACAATGTCCTATGTCCCTGCCCTGCCCTGCATCATTGTTTCATAGTCACACTGTCAATTCTTGGTCTAGAACAGCTGAATTCTAGGATTTTCTCAGAGATATACTCCCCATACTCCATAAAACCAGCCCCTGGGGCTGGCAAGATGCCCCAGGGCTCTTGCAGAAGGCAGAGTTCTGTTCCCAGCACCACAATTGCCTGCAACTCCAGCTCGAAGGGATCCAGCGCCCTCTAATGGTACTTGTGGTCACTGCACTCACATGCATATACACAGAGAAACATAAATGTAAAATAAATCTTTTTTTAAAAACCAGTTCCTTTTTTACGTGGAATCTTTACCCCCATGTTGCCTACCCTGAGAAAGTCTCAACTCATCTCATTTGAACCAGCTTTCCCCTATTTCCAGAATGAAAGCCCTGTCCATATCCTTTGGAGAATGACATACTTTGTGAGCCCATAGATATCATCACAACACTTGGGGAGCAGGACAGCTTTCCAGTTGGGTGTCAGATGGTATCCGAAGCAACAGCCTGGAATCTTCTCCCCCACAGATTGGCCACTCCTGTTTGCTTACACCGGTTATTATTGGCCACTCAGCCTTTTGCCTCCCTTGTGCTGCAGGGAAGAATTTCAGCCTTGAAGCAGGTGGCTGGTTCCTCTGGAAACTGATACAATCCTTAACACACAGCGAGTTTCCTAGGGGCTTTCCAAAAGTCAGCTTAACATCATCATCATTATTGTCCATTATCTTTTTTAACTTTTTTTTTTTTTTTTGAGACAAAGTCTCACTTTGTAGTCCTGACTGACCTCAAGCTCACAGACTGACTGCCTCTGGCTTCTAAGAACTAGAACTAAAGGCATGAACCACCATGTCTGGCTATCTTTTTAAAATTAGATTTATTTTAGGTGCATGGATATTTTGCCTGCTTGCATGTACGTGTATCATGTACCTGCCTGTTGGATCCCTTAGAACTTGGGTTAAAAGCCAAAGTGAGCTACCATGCGGGTGCTAGAACTTGGGTCTTCTTGCTCTTAACCAGTGAGCCATCTCTCTAGCTCCTCTTTTAAATCCACATGTGCGTGCATGTGGTGTGTGTGTGTGTGTGTGTGTGTGTGTGTGTGTGTGTGATGGGTGTGCACCAGGACACCTGTGTTGAAGCCAGAGGACAACTTGTAAGAGTTTGTTCTCTCTTTCCATAACATATACCATGGAGACTTGAACTCAGGTTGTCAGGCTTGGTGGAAAATGCCTTTACTGCTGAGCCTCTGCTATTATTGTTTGAGACAGGATTTTGCTTTGTAGTTCAAGCTGGCTTCAAACATCATCTTCCTGCCTCAGTCTTTCAAGTGCTAGCAAAACAGATGTATGCCACCACATTCAAGAGCACTTCCCGTTCTAGAAAATGCTTGCTCTCTCTTGTGGCTCAGAATCTACCCTCATGAGAAGGCTCGCAAGGTAAATGATGAACCCATTGTAAAGGCAAGAGAGTAGAGAGCTGGGTGTGGGTGGCACACACCTGTCATACTCACACTCTGCAGGGTGAGGCAGGAGGATGGTCAGGAGGATTCCAGGCCAGCTCAGGCTGCCAAGCAAGACCATGTCTCATGTAGAACAAAACAAAACAAAAAAAAGGAAGCAAAGAAATTTCAGGTTTTATGACTTATTCAAAAGCAGGGATTAGCATTAAGCAGATGCAGGGTCATAGGCAAAGATATGAAAACAAGGACTGTTGAGTAAGGACGCTCATGGGCGAGATGAAAGGAGACTGGTGGGGGTGATAAGACCTAGAAAGGAGGCCCTTCGGCTCCTGTAACTGCAGGGACCAGAGAACTGTTGACCTGCGGTGGCAGTGACTCAGAGAGGGGCAGAGTTGAGAGGGGCTGGGTCTTGCAGAATGTGGGATGTAGCTTGTGTCGGGATGTCGAAGCAGGAATAGAATGTGGATGTAGCTTGTGTCGGGATATCAGAGCAGGAATAGAATGTGGGATGTAGTTTGCGTGGGGATGTCAGAGCAGGAATAGAATGTGGATGTAGTTTGCGTCGGGATATCAGAGCAGGAATAGAATGTGTATGTAGCTTGTGTCGGGATGTCAGAGCAGGAATAGAATGTGGATGTAGTTTGCGTCGGGATATCAGAGCAGGAATAGAATGTGGGATGTAGTTTGCGTGGGGATGTCAGAGCAGGAATAGACTGTGGGATGTAGCTTGTGTCAGGATGTCAGAGCAGGAACAGAATGTGGAATGTAGTTTGCGTGGGGATGTCAGAGCAGGAATGAGTTATGAAGAGGGTCTAGAGTAGCTGTGATGAGTCATCTTGAAGAGTATAGGATGTGGTCAGGGCAGAGGATTCTGGACAAGAGAGACTTTCAGAATGCAAGGAATCTAGAACCTTCTCGAATATAAAACATACAGTGTTGTCAGGGGGTAAATATTTTGAGGGTTCCAAGAAGCTGTCAGGGAAGGTCTATCTACGAACGCTACTGAGATGAGTTCATGAGGGGCCTGAAGAGGATAAACAGAGTTGGGATGTGCAGGCATCAACTTCAGTTTATGGTAGCCGTGATGATGTAGCTGTGGACTTGGCTGGCATTTGGGTTGGGGTACTCTAGCTATTGAAGCATTTCAAGGCTAGTAGAGGGGGTGTGGCTGGCAGCGAATGTGAGTGCATGGTTCCGAAGGGACACTTAGGGCACAGGGGACAGAGAAGGGAGGAGCACACAGTGAGATAGGCACAGTAGGGGAGGGAGGCAGGCAAATTAACCCAGTTTTATTGTCTGCCCCTTGTCTGTTTCTGCTTTGGAGTGTTTCTGATTGTCTCCCAGATCCAACGCAGATATTTTGAGACTCGTGTGTAGACACCAGGTCGGTTGGGCTGCCCACATGGAAAATCTCCCCATGAGATGATGCCATAGAGTTTGCCGTTGCAAACCAGTGGGCCCCCTGAATCACCCTGGGTGGGGGAAGAGAAAGAAGGGCTCTTGATACATCTGAATAGAAGGTAGAGATAGAGGACATGTGGGGAGAAGAGTGAAAGGTGGAGAGAGACAGATGTGAAAAGTCAGGGAGATGGAGAATTAGGAAGATGGAGAATCATCAAGGTGGAGAATCAGAGGGATGGAGAGTCAGAGGGATGGAGATCATAGAGCAGGAGAATCAGAGGAATGGAGATCAGAGGGATGGAGAACCGGGGAGATGGAGAATCGGGGAGATGGAGAATCAGAGGGATGGAATGTCAGGGAGATGGAAGGATGGACTGCATGCTTCCAACATTCTCCGCATCTCACCTCACAAGAGTCCTTCCCGCCTTCTTTGGTACCAGCACAAAGCATGTTGGCCGTGATCTTTCCGGGATACACCTGTCGGCACTCCTCGTCTGAGCGCAGCTCAATGTTGGCACACTGCAGGGTTTTAGGGTAATTCACTGGGGAGGAGAGAGACCATCTGAGGAGGCTTGTCCTGGATGTTAAAGAGTCAGAGTGGGCAGGAAATTGAGATGGGATAAGTAAGATGAAGGGAAGGATGAGGCAGGAAGTAGTAAAGAGACAAAAATATAGACAAAAATGGGGGAAAATGAGGATAAAAGGAGGGGAGGATTGGATGGCTGGGGCAGGGTGACAGGGATGGGGAGAGATAGCAGGCCTGAAGGGAGGGCACCGGGGAGGTATCCCAGTACTTTCCATGCAAACATGAGTTTAGATCCTTAGAACTTATGTAAATGTTGGGAGTGGGCATGATGGCCTGCTTGTAATTTCAGCTTTAGGAGAGTCAGGGGATCCCCCAAAGCAAATTGGTTAGCAAGGCCAGTCATGATGGTAGGCTTGGGGTTTGACGGAGAGACCCCGCCTCAATGAATACAGTGGAAGAATGATCAAGGATGGTTCCCAGCATCAACCTCGAGACTCCACATGCACTCACACACATGTGTGCCCCCACACAAGCAAATGCACATACACACATGCACACCACATGCATGTGAAAATGGAAAAGGGGGAAAAAGAACCCAAGGTGGGTAGGAAGCAAGGAGTGGTGGGAAGTGAGAAACCAGGTGCTGGGGGAGGGATTCTGAGCGGGAGAGAGAGGCAGAAAAGAGAAGGGAGAGAGCCAAGGATTGCTGTGGAGACGCCTGCTGACATGTTATGCTGTATGTTTGTCACGTGTATAAAAATACCTAAAGATACACTTTTTATAGTTCACCCACCTCCATGAGATATACTTATCTAATGTATTATAAATTACAAATATATATTTCTTAATGTATATAATAAAGTATGAGATATTACAGAGCAAACACTATCACCTAACATTTAATTTTCAGGGCTCGGGACTGATGCAAGACACACTCTCTACAGCTACGCCACACTCCAGCCCTTTTAATTTAATTTTATCTTTTAAAAAATGTTGTGTGCCTGTGTGTGTATGCTAAAATAGGCGTGAGGAGTCAGGGAACAACTTTTGGGAGTCAGTCCTCTCCTTCTACCATGTGGGGGTTGAATTCAGGTGGTGGCAAGCACCCTTACTCACTGAGTCCTCTGGCCAGCCCTGTTTTACTTTTTTAAAAAGAATTTTTGAGGCAGAACTCTCTGTGTAGCCCAGGCTGACTTCTCTGTAGCTTAGGCTGACCCTGAACTTGTGTCCTCCCGACACAGCTCCCTAAGTGACTGGCATCACAGGTCGGTGTCACCAGGCCCAGATTTTATATAATTATTTTTTGAGTCTGGAGAGATGGCTCCGAGATTAAGAGCACTTGCTGCTCTTCCAGGGGACCAGAGTTTGATTCTCAGCTCCCAAGTCAGGCAGCTCTAGAGGAACCCTGTGCCCTCTTCTGGCCTTTGTGGGCACTGCGCTCATATGCACAAACCCACACAGACATACTCACAGAATTAAAAATGAAATAAATTGTGTGTGTGTGTGTGTGTGTGTATATATATATATATATATGTGTGTGTGTGTGTGTGTGTGTGTCGGGAGGACACAAGTTCAGGGTCAGCCTAAGCTACAGAGAAGTCAGCCTGGGCTACACAGAGAGTTCTGCCTCAAAAATTCTTTTTAAAAAAGTAAAACAGGGCTGGCCAGAGGACTCAGTGAGTAAGGGTGCTTGCCACCACCTGAATTCAACCCCCACATGGTAGAAGGAGAGGACTGACTCCCAGTACTTGGGAGGCAGATCCAGGTGAATCTCTTTGAGTTCTAGGCCTGTCAGGGTTACATAGTAAGACTTTGTCTTAAAAACCAAACACACACACGCACTATATATATATGCATATTCATACATTTGTAATATTAATATTAAGGAGATACATGCCTTCATTTATATAGACTTATTTTTATAAAGGGACTGGAAAAGTGGTTCATTGGGTAAAAGTGCACGCAGTCAAACCTGAGGACCTGAATATGATCCCAGAGCCCAATTATGGGAATCCCACAGTTTGTTCTCTGATGTCCCTTTGATGGCTTTGGTATAAGAGCCTTACCTCCAGCACACACCCCAAAGCAATACAAATATAATAAAAGGAATCCTCCGACTCCCCCTGCTTATTGCTGCCTCAGTTTCCCCCGCCATCTGCGAGAACTCCAGCAGCCATGCAGGCACTTACCCTGGGGACTGGTGGTGGTACCCCAGCCAGAAACGCGACAGCAGGTGCCAGTGGGCAGGCAGTCGTCCGGGGAGAGTGGCAGAGCACGGATGTGGCTGCTGAGCTGGACTGGAGACTTCAGCTCCAGAAGCATGATATCATGGTCATGGTTCAAGTGGGTGGGGCTGACCTGGTATTCAGGATGGGGGATAGAGCGGACCACCTCCATTGCCTGCTCGCCGTTCTCCACACGCCCCAGGGCATGCTTGCCTAGGTGAACTGTGTACCCACTGTGGGTGCAGGAAGTGGTGGGAAAGAGACACATGAGCCCATCTCTGTCCCCACCCCAGTCCCAGCCTCTTCCCATCCTGCACTCAAGGCCCCACATACTCTTTTCTGCAGTGAGCTGCTGTGAGTATCCATTTGGGGTGAACCAGAACACCTCCACAGAGAAGCCGTCCATGGATCAGTAGAGCTGCCTGCCACGGCTGAGAGTGGGGGAGGCAGGTGTAGCCACCAGGGAGAAAACCATTGGTTCCATTGGTACCATTGAGAATCTTGGGGTAGTCCCGGGAGATTCCTGTCAAAGACAAAAAACTTAGAGAATAGGGCAAAGGAAGAAGAAAGGGCCAGTGCTGTGGTTCTGGACTTGGGGAAAGGGTCAGATTATTGTTTTGGGTCATCAAGAACTGAGGATTCACTTGCTATCCTCTAAGTTGCCTTATTCCATAAGGGGATAAGTCAGGCAGAAGTTTCAGCTGTGCTGGAGAAGAGCTGCGCTGTCTAACGGCATGGAGAGGGCACTAGGGAACAAGAAGGTGGCCAAGAAGTAGGCAGAGGTCCACTTTCTCTACATCTACATTTTCTTAAGAAGAAAGAATTGACTTATGTATCTCCCTAGGCATCATCTATCCACTTGTTCATTAGTTCATTCACCCATCAATCCATCTACCTATTTACCTATCCATCCATTCACTCACCCATTCTTCCAACTATCAAACCATCCATCAATCAATCCACCCAGCCATTCATACATCTACCTTCCCATATATCCACTAATCTACCTACCCAACCATCTACATATCCATCAACATGCCCATCCACTCATCCATTCATTTGTCAGTCCACCTACCATCAATCAATCCATCCATCTATCCATCTTCTACTCATCTACCCTTCCATCCATTTACACATCTACCCACCCATACACACACACATACACACATACATACATACATACATACATACATACATACATACATCATCATCTATCCTCCCATCCACCTACCCCACTAATCTACCTACCCACAACCCCATTGATTTACATGTCCACTCACCTACTCATCCATTTATATATCCATTTATCCAATTACACACCCATTTCTATGTGTCCATCCATATATCCACACTTATATACATCTATACATCCATCTACCCTACCCCTCTATCCATCCATTCAACAACCAACCTGCTCATCTATTCATCCTCCCAACAACCAGTCCATTCATCCACCTATCCATGCTTCAATCCATACCTTACCCGTGTATCCATTAATCCACTACTAATCCATCCATCCATCCTTTTAACAACACATTTACTGGATGCTTTTCCAGTTCTACAGACCACCTACAAGTAGTCATGCCAAAATTATCATCACCAACCCCAATCTTTGTAGCTGGAAGCTCAAATGCTATCAACACAAATACCTAATACACATCTTAAGGTTTGTGTCTGGAAACTGATCTTTCTCACCCAAACTGTTCCTTCCAGTCCTTCTCATCTTGATGCTCAGCCCAAACCTGGGCATCAACCCTCGCTTCCCTTAATCCCTTCATTATTCACAACAGTCCTGTTTATCTCCTAAATATCCAGTTTAAAATGTTTAATATTTGTTTATTTTATGGGTGTGAATGCTTTGCCTGCATGCAGGTATTCACCATGTGCATGCCTAGTGCTCAAGGTGTTAGAAGAGGATGTCAGATTCCCTGGAAACGGAGTGACAGATGGTTGTGAGTTACCATGTGGGTTCGGGAACCAAACCCGATCCTCTGCAAGAGCAGCCATCTCTCCAGCTCCCTGATATCCAGTTTTTATCAATGCCCTGACACCATCTTGGGGTGGGGAACAGCAGGTTGTCTGTAATCTGAGAGCTGGAGGAGCAAAGACAGGAGGATCTCTGGAGTTTACAGGTAGCTGGTCCAGCTGAACCGGAGAGCTCTAGATTCAGTTGGAGAGATTGTCTCAGAAAATAAGGTAGAGAATGATGTTGACCTCTGGCCTACACACACACACACACACACACACACACACACACACACTGTGTCACTTGGAAGCCTGTTTGTCTGAATCCCCACCTCTCTCCTCTTGGGATACTCAGCTCTGGCCTCATACACCTGTTCTCCCAACACACAGGAGCCTCTCTCTGTACCTGTTGTTTCCTCCTTCTGAGTACTTCTTCCTTACGTCAATCACAGACCCACATGTTTCATTATGTCAATCACAGCCACATGTAGGTCTTGAAGTCAATTAAAATAAAACCCAAATCTCAGTTCCTTGGGGATGCCAGACACATTTCAGATATTCATTTATCCACATGATCAGACATAGTATGTGGTTCAGACAGAATATGTTTGGGCTGGTCGATGGAGCACACAGAGGCACATGACAGAGTCCAACTTCCCTGTGATATCTAAGTCTGTATATTAGTTCTTTAGCAAAGCCTTCTGGGGCCTCCAGTCTAAGGGTTCCCCTCCTGGACCTCAGGCATGTCATGTTTCTCTAAGGATGCTCATCACAGCTATAGCTGTCCATCTCTTCAGGCTTGTTGGTGATTCCATCTCCATCTTGTCTATTCACACACACACTTTCCTCTTTCTATTCTTACTCTTTTTCTCTATCTCTCGGTATCTCTGTCTGTCTCTCTCTCCACCTCCTTCCCTTTCTCTCTTTTCTCCTATCGTTTTTTCCTCTCTCTCCCTTTATCCTTACAGACAACTTCACAGAGAGCTGACATCTGAATCACTCTGTTAATAGTCTTAGTCCTCAGATCTAGTGTATGTGACAACAATGGAGGCACAGCTATGGTCAGCAGGTCACATCTAGATTCCAGTGCCCTGCTTTCTTACTCTGCAGAATCCTGCAAATGACCAGCCTCAGCTTCCGTCCCTCTCGGGTGAGAAGAACACAGTCATTCCTTTGTACCTGTGGCGAACTGGTTCTAGGGCCCTACAGACATTACAACCCAGGAATGTTCAAATCCTTCACACAAAGCATCATGATGTTCACATATAAACTCTGCTCATCATTCCATCCCATTAAATCACTCCTGATGATTTATAATAGCCAATAAAAGCTAAACACTGTGTAAACAATGACCACACCTTATTTCCCATAGTGGGAAAGCTGGAATGAGCTCAGTACTGAAAAAGAATAGGCTTTTTTTTCTTCCTATTTTTTGCTGCATTGTTGGTTGCATCCTCAGATAGGGAAGCTGTGGATACAGATAACTGGCGGTGGGAGTCATCACACATCAGGAAGCTGTGGGAGCCATCGAACCTCCAGCCGAACATCTTGCTGCAAGGAGTCCCCTTGTCCCATAGCCCACTGCCCCACCCGCCTATGCTGGGAGTTAAGAGTTAAGGGCAGGAATACAGGGTCACTTTAGGTGGGACCAAAAATGAGACGAGGGTGACATTAAGAGGTAGAGACAGGGGGATAAGAAGTTCAAGTCATCCTTGGCTACACAGCCTGGGTTGAGACCCCGTCTCAAAAATGAGAAGGTGGAGAAATAAACGGCACACTCAGAAGCTGAGTTATGGCCCCATTTTCTTTCGACTCTGAATGTGTCCACGTAGAAGACTCATGGGGGGCTGGTCAGAAAGAAACCCTCACTCTCATCTCTTCCCTCTTAGCACCAAGAGGGAGCAAAGCCTCGTTCAGCACCTCAATTTTGGAGGGCCCACCATCTTTAGCAGCTATTTTTACAGGAGACAAAAAGGGCCAATTAAGCCATGCTTGGTGGCGCAGGCCTGTTAGCTCTTATCCCCGGGAGACTAACAGGGAGTCTGCAAATTTAAAGGCCTGCCCAGAGTACAGAAGTTCAAGCTGGCCTGAGGAACTTAGTGAGACTCTATCTCAAAATAAGAAGTAAAAAGAAGGCTGGAAATGTAGGTCAGCGGCACAGACTTCCTGAGTTCTCATGGGGCCCTATGATTGGTAAATATAAGCAGACTATAGTGCACTAAGGCTCTAACCTTCTGCAGCTCTCAGGATTGGTCCTAAGGCCTCAAATACGCCAGAAAAGCACTCTACCCTACCTAAGCTGTATCTCCAGCCAATAAACTTTACTTCTCAATGTGTGCACAGGTGCGAACACACCACACACACACACGCACACACACACACACACACACACACACACACACACAATCAATAAAACAGATAAAGTAAATGGAAAAAAACAGGAAAATGAAGCAAAGCATCTGCATTTTAGGTCAGAAGTGATGCCGACAGTCCAATGGACTTCCAGAGCAGGGCATGGTGGACCGGGTAGATAGCCTGGATTAGTGTCCTGGCTCAGGTGTGGCAGTGTCTTTGGGGCAGGATTCTTCTGTCCCTGAGTCCTGGGAGTAATTGCAGCGCACATACCTCACTGGGCTCCGGAGGGTTCCACAAGATGCAGCATGTGGGGCTCCTGGCCCAGGGCGAGACACCAGGAGGGGCAAGGGTGTGAATCCTGGGTGTGACACCAAAGCCGAGCAGCCACCCCACCTCCAGGGGAAGGCTGGTGCAGGGTGCTAGGTACTGTGACCCTCCTCCCTTAAGTCAGAACAAAGCCCAGGGGAGGGGGCTCTGGAAGCCCCCGTTACATATCTAGGCTCCTGATAGTGGCTCACCTCAGAGTGGCAATTAATTATTAACTAATTATTTGAATAATTGTTTTGATAATGTCTGCACAGCTCCCCCAGATATGCTGTGGATGCCACAGGCAGCATGCATGCCATGCCTGGTGCTGGTTCCTGGTAGAATGAATGATTGAGTGAATGAATGATACATGCATACACAGGGTTTCTAGAGAGTGTGTTTGCGAAGGCAGAGAAAGGGGCTAGGTTTGGAGCTCAGTTGGTGTGTGCCTAGTACACACACAGCCCTGAGTTCCATTCCTGACACCCCATAAACAAAGCCTGGTGGCACACACTTGTCATCCCTAATGCTGGGAAGCTATAGGCAGGAGGATTAGGAGTTCAAGGCCATCCTCAGCTACATAGTGCATTTGAGACCAGCCTGGTCTGTAGGAGACAGAGACACTGTCTCAAAAAGCAAAATACAAAGCCACTAAAATGCAAAATAAGGAGCTGGGGAGATGGCCCAGTGGTTAAGAACACTGTCTTCTCTTCCAGAGGACCTGGGTTCAAGTCCCAGCACCCACATGACAGCTCACAACCTCCGTCACTCCAGGGTATCCAGCACCCTCCTAGTACAGACATGAATTAAAAAAAAATAATAAAATTTCACTATTTTCAGAGCCCTTTTTAAAATCACACCAGGAACACCCCTCCTTTTCTTAGCCCTAGCAATTGATGTTGCAGAAGAAAACAATCGTTGGCTCAAGTTTTGCTCAAAGTAGCATTGTTAACATTTGAACCCGTGGCCTGCTGAGCTTCCTGCTCTTCAGTCTGTCTTGAAAATGTGTGGTGGTGTTGGAGGTGGAGGTAGAGGTGGAGGAGACGAAGATGAAGGTGGAGGTGGTGGTGGTAGAGGTGAAGGTGGCAGAGGTGGAGGTAGAGGAGGTGGTGGTGGAGGAGGAGGCAATGGTGGTGGTGGGGGTAGTGCAAAAAGTCGAGGGAGTCGGGAGACTTGGGAGCCTCTCTGAGATGGGGCATCTCTGGAGTCAGAGGTGTTGGTGGGCTGACCCTAGTTGGGAAATGAGGTCACACAGGGACTAGCAGGAAGCTCTCAGTGTGTCCTCCCTGCCCTTGAGTGGGCGGGGTGGGGGGCGGAGCCCGCAAGTCCCCTCTTCCCAGTGGCTTGACCCTTCCTACCATTGGCATGAATGACCTCCCTGTCTCCATCCACCCTTGTGCCTGAGTACTCACCTCCGGACAAGGCCACGGTCAGGCAAACGAAGGCAGCCACTAGGGGCCACATGATAGCTCCGGGACTGGGGTGGGCAGGGTGGGCGGGGCCTGGGTCGAGAGGCTGAAGTGGGTATTGCAAAGCCGGAGACTGAAATTCTCTGCGCTTTGCAATTTTGAACTTTACGGCTCTATTCTTTCTGAAATCCCTGGCCCTCGAATCTTGCCCTTCTGTAATTCCACCCTCAGTGTGTGGGGGACACCCCTTGAGCTGGTGGAGGGACAGCCTGCACTCCTCTGAGCTCCAGCGCCTGCCATCACTTCCTAACCTGCACTCTAAGAGCTGGGTCCAGACAGCATTGCCTCGCTCATCACTCCTTTCCCCCTCTCTGACCCCATTCTCCCCTCTCTGGGCCTGTCCCGGACCCTGGGTCTCCTCCCTGGCGTCTAGTCTTTCTGCATGCTTAGACTCCCTGCATCTCTGCAGGTTTCTGTCTCCACCTGCGCCTCACGCTGACTCAGCTGCCCTGTATCCCACTTTCCGTCCCTCCTCTTTTCTCCTCTTGTCCCCCTGCAATGCCCCTTCCCCAGGCCTCTGCCCCTCTCCCTCCCAGAGACCCTACCTGAGGAGGGGCCCAGGTGGCCAACTTCAAGAGCCAGCTGTCTAGAAACTTCAGCTCCAACCCATGGCTTTTAACCCCTGAGCTCCCTCCCCCAGCGCGCGCACCATTTCCCGGTGCTGGCTCCCCCTCTCCACCCCCAATGGCTCAGCTTGCTGTTGACAGGCACCCCCCAGCCTGGGCTCGGCCCTCGGCTTGGAGGCGGAGCTTTTGGAACAAGCTGGGACCCAGATCTGTCCCCGCCCAAGCCTGAGTTGAACCCACTGTGAACCTTCTTATGGCAGGACCACAGAAAAGGGGAAAGCCCACTTTCCTTCTCAAACTCCTCCCCTCCCTACCCCTCGTCATGCAGCACCTCCCTGCTTTCCTCACCTCCGCGTGCACCTTTCAGTCCGCCTCAGGTCCCAGACCGGCATCTCCCAGCTCTCTTGAAATCCCACCTTTACCATAGGGATCACCCCCAGCCTGTCCCTGAAGGCCAGTCCCTTCACCAGCGGCAACCCAAGCTTGTCTCTTAACAACAACGCTAGCACAGTCAGTGGGAGTCTCACCTCCAGCCTTCTTCCTTCCGAAATTCAAGGTGATGACCACATATGTTCATCACCCTCTTCCCAAGACACACACCGTATAGATGCCCGGCTAACAGAGTATCTAGTGCCCTGAGCCTGTGCGGGGCAGAGGCTGAGCCTGGGAAAGTGCTGGAACTAGGCTGCCTTTGAGAAGCAATTGATGAGGTGAGGGAGTGCATGGCAGGGTGGGTGGAGAGGAACAGGGCTGGCGCGGGGGGGGGGGGCAAGCTGGGACGAGATAGGGAGGAGGAAGAGGAAGGAGGAAGGGATGGTGTTTAAGGAATGAGTAGGTGGCTTCTGGAACTTTGGCAGGGTGGGGCCCCATGAGTTAATCCCAAAAGGTGGATGGGGCAGGATTAGGGATTAAGAAGGACAGGGGTGGGGTCAGAATTTGAAAACAAGCCAAGGATGGGGATCCAGTGAAGTTTGGAAAGAGGGAGCTAGAAGAGGTGACTTCATTAAGATATAGGCTGGTCGGGCGAAGGTTCACAGGGCGGAAGGTGGGCTGTGGCGGGGCGCAGGATTTGGGAATGATGTAGTCCAAACCAAGGGAGTTCAGACTGCACCGAAGGTTTGGTTCCTTTTAAAAATAAAGTGTTGCAGCCTCCCCACCCACTGCAGTTCAGTTGGTGAAGTGCTTGTCTGGCATGCATGACGCCTGGTACATCCGTCCCTGTGTAGGGGTACAAGCCTGTGGGCCAGCATTAGAGAGGCAGGGGCAGGAGGCCCAGGAGTTCAGGCTCATCCTCTGCCACAAGATGAGTTTAAGGTCGGTGTGCACTTTTAAAAAGAGAGGAAAAAGCCCACAGTACAGAGGCAGTAAGGAAAGCTAATGTGTACTAAAGCAACGCTTTGCCCAGCACGGTTGTCCCGAGGGTAGCTTTGCTCAGCACGTTTGTCCTGAGGGAAGCTTTGCCCAGCACGGTTGTCCTGAGGGAAGCTTCACTGGCAAATTTCATTTCTGTGGGTTTTGAGAAGAATGTTTGCATTGCTATCAGATACCTGCCATTTAAAGTTACAAAGTAGCACTGGGTATCACAGGGCCTCACTGCACAGTTCTGTCCTCCTCAACACCTGGAGAGGCTGAGGCAGGAGAATGGAAACTTCAAGGTCAGCCTGCTCTGCACAGTGAGTTCAAGGCCAGCCTGCACGACTTAGCCAGATAACGCAAAGAGCCTTGCTTAGAACCCCCCAGTGAGGGGCTGGGGTGTGGCTCGGTGGTAGAGCCCTTGCCTAGAATCCCCCAGTGAGGGGCTGAGGGCTTAGCTCAATGGTAGAGCTCCTGTCTAGCATGGGGAGGCTCCATGTTCAAGCCCTAGCACTGCTCAATGTGGTAAAAAAGCATTTCAAAGACAGTAACACAAATGCAGAGATGTTCTAAAATCGGATAATCTATCTAACTTGCCATTGAAGAATCTCTGTTATCTCAGAGTCCTTCACTAGGAAGAGAAGTTTGGTTTAATGCCGGAATGGAGGGGACCGTGTTTAGGGTTCTGGTGATTCTGATGAGCTCACAGGAAGTGCGATGTGCAATGGGGTTGGGAGGAAGGGCAGTGTGATACCAAGTTATGCTTGGGGGTAGGGTTGGGTTGCAATGGGAGGGGTACAGAGATAAGGGTGCTGATGGGGTGACGGTGTCGGAGGGCAGGATGGAGGATGGAAGGATGTTGAGACAGTTGGGATTGTGGGTGAGCACCAATGGTGGGAACTAGACACAGGCTGAGCATCTGTGTTGGGGTTGGTCTTGGTAGGGGGGCTGGGTCGTATCTGTGAGTTCCTGTTAAGGTGACTGAAAGGCCAGTGTCCCTCCCCACCCTGGACTTCCTCCACCTCCCCGGGCAGGGCTTGGAGTGGGTGCTGAGCCCATTCCTTTCCGGTAGAGTCGGGTTCAGGTGGGGTGGCAGGAGGGAGGATGCTAGGTGAAATGAGGTGACAACTTGTGTGGGAAGTCGGGGTACCTGTGCCCTCTTGTGGCCCAGGCTCAAGCTTCCAGTAAAGCTTTCTCACTTGGGAGGGGTTGGAGCCAGGAGTGGGGGTGGCTGGTGTTGGCATTTGTTGAGGGGTGATTGCCAGGTCAATGTTGATGTTCAAGGTTATGATTGGCCAGGACTCAGGTAGCCTACCTATGTTGAAGTGAGGTCATGGACCTACCAAGGGTTGGGTGCCTTCCACCCCCTCACTTCATTAATAAGGCAACAAGGAGTCCATGGCCGATATTCACCCTGGACCGAGTCCAGTGGACCTTCACACAGCTCCTCGTCTTCCCATGCGTTGGCAGCCTCGCTGGAGGAAAAAAAAACAAAAAAAAAAAACAAAAAAAAAAACAGAAGAGTCCATGTTCCTGGTGGCTCAGAATCTGACACCAGAACATAGATAGCCTGAGCTCAGGTGTGACAGTTGTTCTGTGCCTCAGTATCCCCATTTGTAACATGGCCCCCATCCACAGCACTTACCTCATAGAAAAGAGTTAAGTGACCTAATATCTAAAGGTGTTTTAAAGGATGCTTGGAGGGGACCATGGGTCTCAGTGAACATGTTAAAGAACCAAAGCTGGAGATGGAGGCAGCCCCAAGGTTTCCAGAGGAGGCCCCACCCTAGCTTGGCTTCAAAATAGGATTCTTTGTCAAGCATAAACTGGAAGTTCTGGTTGGAAGTGTTGGCTGGGACAAGAAAATCTGCCCCACACCCAGAGCCTGCTGTAAACACGAATTGACAGAGAGGCCACAGAAGAAAAAGACATGAAGGAGAATTGCTATTCCTAGTGGTTCCCAGCTTGGGTCTAAGTACAGGGGATGTACACAGACATGGGAATCTAAGGCAGGAGGGCAGGCAGAGGCATGGGGAGAAAGGCTGTGATACCAAAAGACAGCAGATTCTTGGGAGGCTGGATGTCCCACATGGGCCCTCGTTAGGAATGCTGAGTTTGATCCCCATCACCCACATTCTTTGCTACCAGATAGAGTTCAAAGGGACTGTCTGTACAACACCCCGCCTCTATCTCTCCGCCTCTGTGGCTAAGACAGACCCCTCAGGATCCTGTCCCTCCCTACAACTCAAGGGTGCTGTTCCAACTCCCTTTTGACAGAATCATCAATAATTTTTTCTTCTCCAGAAAATGTCTTATTAGCATAAAATGGCAGATTTTCTCCCATCTATCATTAAGACAATAGCAATGTGGGGGGCACACCACCTTCTTCTAACCTTGGCATCCCCTCCCACTGCTGGCCCATCTCTGCTCCCATTTGACTCAGTCCTATCTCTAAAATATTGGCTACACCCCTAGTGTGCAGTTCCTCTGAGCCCATTCCATGAGTCCATTCTCCCCGTACCCCCATTAAGGCCGCCACATTTTAGAATCTGAACATCTCTTCATGGATCATCTTGTGTTATCAATAGGGCTCACAGTTCATTACTCCCTGGTCCCCCGAGTTCCTTCCCTTGGCTCTCTAGAACATGCCCGGGGTCTCTTCATGGCTCTCTCACAGGAGGCTCCTTAGCCACATCTCACTGCCCGTAGCCTCTTCTCCTTTCTCTCTATGCTCATTCCCTCACTGACCTCATCCTGTCACGTGACTTTAAATATCATCTACAGGTTGACAACTTCTTGCAAATTTAACAACTCTGAACTCTTGTTCTGGGTCCTTCAAGTTTAATGTCTGCCTGTCCACTTTGCATGGCCGTGTTCTGCTCCTCTTGACCCGCTCTGTCAGTGGTCACACCATCCTTCTGTTCTCAGCCAGAACCTTAGTCTGGACTTTGAATTCCTTTTCTCACGTCATATGTCACTCTGCTATGACCCCTCCCAGCCCTACCTTCAGAACAGATCCAGAGTCTGACCAGTTCACACCGTCCTCCTTGCTCCCTTGACATCTTCCTGAACTCCCCTTTCAGCTGGGTTACTTCAGGCTCCCTGTGTGGTCTCTTTGCTTCCGCCTCTCTCTGAACTCTATATTTTAAATCTCTCTCTCTCCCTCTCTGTCTCTCTGTCTCTGTCTCTCTCTGTCTCTGTCTCTCTCTGTCTCTCTCTGTCTCTGTCTCTCTCTCCCTCTCTCTCTCTCTCTGTGCGTGTGTACACGTGTGAATATGTTTGTGTTTATAAGTAGAGGCAGAAATGGACCAGGGTGCTCCTGTGAGGGTCAGAGCACAATCTTGGTTTATGGTCACTGTTGTCCACCTTGTTTAAGACAAGAGCTCTTGATGTCGGCTGCTGTGTACACTGGGGTAGCTGGCTGAGCGTCTTCACCTCTCACCTCTCTGCAGGAGCAGTGGGGTTACAGATGAACACTATTGCACCCAGCTTTATGTGGATTCTGGGGATCTGAACTCAGGTCCGATGCTTGCATGACAAGCACTTCACCAAGCTGACAGCCCCATCCATAGCCTGTTTCAACACATACAGGTGTGGCTTAGTCGCATGAACCCAGATGAGCAGGACAGCGTTAGCAGGCAGAATAGACCAAGGACTTAGAGACTATCTCCCACGAAGGAACCATATTTTCCCTTGTGAGGTGCAGGATTTGAACAGCCCATATTGCACAACCATGCAGAGGGGCCTCTCTATTTTCCTTCCTCTCTGAGGTTTATTTGTTTTTATTTTATGTGTATGGGTGTTTTGCCTCCACACCATGAACATGCAGTGCCTGACGATGCCGTCAGATCCCAGGGACTGGAGGCATGGCTGGTTGTGAGCCGCCTTGTGGGAACTGAGAATCAAATCCATGTTGTCTAGAAGAGCAGCCAATGCTCTTGACCACCGGGTAGTATCTTCAGCCCCCCACTCCCCAGAGTGACCTCTTACAGAGTAAGTCAGAACAGGCCATTCCTGTTCTCAAAACCCTGGGACGTCACTGGGAATGAACGCTATCTTTACTTCTGGGAGGTAAAGGAGGGTTTAGATGACCTGCAGCCAATGCTCTTGATCAGATCGATGCTCTTTCCCCAGCTGCCTCTCGTGTCAGGCACATTTCATTTCAGGATATTTTTGTTCGCTTTCCTCGCTGCCTGGACCCCTCTTTTCTCAGCTGTGTCCACGGTTTCTTCACTCCTTATCTCCACGATGATGTCTTGGCTAGTGAAATCCGGGTTCCTCAGAACAGGACCAGTGAGTTACTCGAAGGACTGACTCATAAACTCAGAGAAGTGTTATACTCATGGTTTTTGTTGGTCACCATGAAGAGCTACAGTGAGGGCTGGTGAGGCTCAGAGAGCAGAGGTGCTTACTGTTAAATCTGAAAACCCGAATTTGATCCTGGCATCCACATGGTGGAAACAAAAAACCCATGTGCTGTGGCACCTGCCCAATGATACATGTGCACCCACATTCGTCCCCACCCACCCTCCCCTATACTCTCCACCTAAATAAAATTAAAGCTTTTAAAATGAAAAAAAAGGATACATATGAAAATCTTGAGCTGGGCATGGTGGTGTGCACTAGTAACCCCCGTACTCAGAGGTAAGAGGTTCAGAAGTTAAAAGCTGTCTTGAGACATAGTGAGTTCAAGGCCAGACTTGGCTACGGAAAATCCTGAATGCCCCCAGTCCCACAAGGAACAAAACAAAAGAAAAGCCAGTCTACAGAAACATGCTTTCCCGACCAACACCAGACCTGAGTCTACTCCTCAGAATGCACACAAAAGTCAGATGTGGTGGCACATGCTTGCAGCTGCCTTGTGGGGTAGGCAGAGACAGGTAGATCTCTGGGGTTCACTGGCCAGCCAATCTAACCTACTATGGCCAGTGAAAAGAAACCTGTGACCAAAACAAGGGGAGGGGCTGGAGATGCGGCTCAGCAGTTTAGAGTACTCACTGCTTTTGCAGAGAACCTGAGTTTAAACCCAGCACCCATGTTCAAACCCAGCTCACAATCATCTGTACCTCCAGTTCCAAGGCTAAAGACTTTCTCTTCTGACCTCTTTGTGCACCAGACACACATAGGTGCACACACACACACACACACACACACACACACACACACACACACATATATATATATATGAAGACAAAACATGCATACACATAAAATAGAATAAATAAAATAAAACAAACAAAAACCAAGGGGTGTCTGAAGCAATGGCTCAGTGGTTTAAGAACGCACTGCTCTTGCGGAGGACAGGAGTTGGGTTCCCAGCACTCATGTCCAGCAGCTCACCTGTAATCTCAGTGCCCTCTTCTGGCCTCTGCAGATACTGCACTCACATGCACAAACCCATGTGCAGGCAAATGTGCATGTATACCTCCCCACATGCACAACTGCACGCACAAAAGAGAAAAGATGTGAGACAAGAAGCAACAAAGAGGAGAGACTGGAGAGGTGGCCAGTGGTTAGTAGCACTTTCTGCTTCTTCCGGAGGACCCAGGTTTAGTACCCAGCACCCACTGTCTACAACTCCTGTTCCAAAGGATCTTACGCCTTCTGCCTCCACAGCCACTACACTCGCATGGTGCACAGTCATACTTACCAGTGAGACACCCAAATAAAGTAAAAATAAACTAGTCTTTAAAAATAATCATAGAAAAGGCGAATTGAGTAGAGTCCAGAAGGTTCCAGACATGAGTGTCTGGATATCAACTCTTCTGTGAGTGTCCCTGGCTGGCAATACTCTAGACATGTCCTACACCGTGGTCAAGAATGTGAAGAACTCTCCACAGGATTCCCAGTAAGAGACGCTGTCTTGAGTTTTTTAAAGGTGGACGGCACGTATAGAGCAGCATTTGGGTCTGGAATTAACTCAGCAGCCTATTCTGGCTGGCCAGCAAGTCTCGAGACTCTGCCTGTCCCACCTGGGCAATCTTCCAAAGTCTCACTTGCAATGTTGGAGCAACCAACTTTAGCTAAGGCCAAGAGTAACTGACAGACCATTTTCAGGAGCAGGAAGTTTTTCAAAACCGTCTTACCCTATCTTGGCAAGATTTGACAATCTTTTTCTTGTATCCTGATTGTCCTGTTCAGACATCATGCATTTTGTCAGTGGTTGATGGATGGGCATTTCCTTGCCCAAAGGCCAGTTTTGCCAAGAAGAAAACAAACTCCAAGTGGAGTGTCTTCAGTGCTCAACATTCTCTCTGGAATAGATGGGTGCTGCCAGGAGATGTCTCATGTCAACAGAACCCTAAGTTATTTAAATGCCATATTCTACAGCTCTTTGAAGTTGTTGAAGATTATCTATCTATGTAGAATACAATCTCCATGTATCTAAAGAACCTGGTTAGTCTAACTATAAATATGACAGACATGGATGACTATTGACCTATAATTCTTAATACCTATATAAATTACAGATTAAGACTTCATATTAGAATATTAAACAATCTTTATAAACAACTGTGCAACAAATGAGGACAATGCCCTCAAAATTTAAACATTGTATAAGTATCTTGATTATAGGTAGAAATGTATATTGCAATATGATAAATATATCCTAAAATTATATCAATATACAAAATATCTTAAGCATGGATGCATACAATATGACAAAATAACTTTGCCTAGGTATACAAATATTGTAGACAAAAAATTGTAACATAGTCAATATTATTTAAGTTTGTATCAATATACGAGAATCTAAACCAGTGTAAATTGCCTATAATAATAGCTCACAATTATTCACTCCATTACTCACTATTATTAGTGTGAGTAAGCTCACACTAATCTATTATCCCATTCAATTTCCTTTTTTTCCCAAAGAGATCTCTGAGCTTACATAATTTTCCCCCAACTCCCAACCCTATGCCAATTATAATCAACCCCTAAATGATGTCCCTAACCCTAAGACAAACTTTGTTGGGGACATCATCTTCTAGAATTACTTCCAGCTGTCATGGGGGCGATGTTCTTTCTATGGGATCCTGTGAAAGTAAAATGATGGTTAAGTTCCAAGATTACTGTCTGGTATAATTGAAAGTAGTCTCTGAGTATTTTGTAGGGTTTTTCTTAGGTTCCTATTTGGAGTTCTAGCCAGAACATTGTAAAAGAGTGCACTATTTCAGCTAATCAAGTTGGAACCATCTTGAGCAGCCGGTACCCAAAACAAGTCTTATAGTAGCATTATCAGCATCATGACATCATATCAACCAGGTGGAGTTGTTGTTGTGGGGTCCATCTTCTTTCTGAAAAATTCAAAGATTACTGCAGGAAAATTCATTGTTCATAGTAGAAAACAAACATTATTTATACAAACATGTATTCAATGAAAGATACAATAGAGACAAAAATAGGTATGAAGAAAAGTAAATTTTTTTTTCTAAATTTCTTTTTACTTTCTGTTCCATATCATGGCTCCTGACATGAGACAGGAACTCTGAATTTTTATTTTAACAAGATGGTTGGATTTAGAGAAGGACAGAGCCATTGTCCAACTCCAAAGATAGCTCTATATATTCACACACACACACACACACACACATACACATTTAAATGTATATGTTTTGATCACCTGTCTTTATAAGTCATATTCTCTTTTTCTTGAAGATCCTTATTGAATAATTATTTTTCCTTCTGTCAGCATCCAAACATCCAGGGTCTTTTGAATTTTTGAAGATGTGTATTTTCCTGTAAAGACAAGAGCAGAACTCTGCCCAAACCCTATATGATTTCCTTACCACGTATATGGTTGCCACCTCTGTGGATGAGCCATCATTGCTCTTTCTCAAGAGATTTCTCTTTTTCAAACCTAATCTTTATTAATTTTGATGGTATCCACAACTTTTCTTCTCTTGTTGAAACAAGAGCAAAACCCCTTCCCCATTGTAGCATATCTCCTGGCTTCCATTGTGAGATCAACACATACTTGAAATATAGCAGCTGATTTAATTCAGCAGATTTTTCTACCATTCAATGTCTCTCTGCTGCTGTTCAAGGTCAATAAAGCATTATGCAATCATTTCGGGGGTATTTTCCATCCCTTTCTGCTTGTTTAACATATCTTTTATTGTTTGATTTGATCTTTCTAACTGCCTGACTGGTAGGATTGTGTGGTATACCTGTAATTTTTTTAATATTATTTTTTTTATTATTCAACCAATATAACCAATATAAGATTTATTATAACCATTAGTGAAAATAGAAAAATCAATGAATGAAATATGAAGCCCCATCCCCAGCAACCTCATAAGTGTATGTTCAATTGATTCTCCCAGTAGAAGACAAAGCACTTCACTGGACAGAGAGAGGTTTATTTACAGTTAGGAATTAGACACTTGGATAACCTTCTGAAAATCAATCCACTTCTACATCATCCTATACCCAGAAATTAATTTGAGATAGGAAGTAGACATCATTGTAAAAGCAAACCATTTAGTTTCTAGGAAAGCAAGGGTGTGCCTCCTTACAGCCTTCAGTTAGCAAAAGTTTCCAGAAAAGACACAAGGGCGCTTGTAAGAAAATTAAAAACCGACAACTTAGATTTCGCCAAATCTAAAGCCTGATGCTTATCAAAAGATACAATCGAGATTTGTTTAATATTATAATAAGCAAAAAATTGTTTCATTTTCTTAGAGACATGTGCTAGACCATTATCTGTCTTTATTTGTGCAGGTATACCCATGATGGCCATAACTTCTAATAAATGTGTGATTATGGAAGCAGCCTTTTCTGAGCTCAAGGCAGTTGCCCATTGAAAACCTGAATAAGTGTCAATTGTGTGGTGTACATATTTTAACTTTCCAAATTCTGCAAAGTGGAGCATATCCATTTGCCAGATTTCATTCTTTTGAGTTACTCCTTGCAGGTACTGGTATTTGGTTATAGAAACAGCAAATAGACATCTTTTTATAATCTTCTTAACTTCTTACCAAGTAATAGAAAACTCTTTCTTTAAACTTTTGCTATTGACATGTTTCTTATGAAATTCTGAGGCCTTCAACACATTTTCAATCAATAACCAATCAAATTCTGCTTTACCTTGTACTAGAAGACCTGGCAGACCAGTATAGGATCAGATGTGTGTCGTGTATATGGGACAGAGCCTATTCCTGATTGTATCTCGAACCTGTATGAATAATGAAGTCAGAAGCTGGGCGGTGGTGGCGCATGCCTTTAATCCCAGCACTCGGGAGGCAGAGGCAGGCGGATCTCTGTGAGTTCGAGACCAGCCTGGTCTACAAAAGCTAGTTCCAGGACAGGCTCCAAAACCACAGAGAAACCCTGTCTCGAAAAACCAAAATAAATAAATAAATAAATAAATAAATAAATAAATAAATAAATAAATAAATAAATAAAATAATGAAGTCAATTCTGTATCATCTGGTATAAATTCAGCAGTTTCAATATGCAAGACAATTCTTTATGCACATTGTGAATCAGTAACTATAATAAGAGGTTCTTTTAAATTCCTTAGTACAATTAGAATAGCATATAATTCTGCCTTTTGGACAGAATTGTGTGGGCTTTGTTCCACCCTTACTTAGATCTTCTGATTTTGTAACCAGCCTTTCCTGATTTATTTCCATCAGTATAGAATGCAAATGCTCCAGTTATTGGTGTGTCCTGTACAATGTGGGGAAGAAGCCAAGTAGCTTTCTTTATAAGGTTAATTCTATCACTTTTGGGATATTTGCTATTAATCTCTCCAAAAAAATTAGCCCAAGCTCTTTGTCAAGGTTCATTGTCTTCCCATAATTTTTTAAGTAGTAAATAACTTCATCAGTAGTAAAAAGTACTATAATCTCTGCTGGGTCTATACTTGCTAGTTGACAAAGTCTCAATTTTCCTTTTGTAATTAATTCAGACATTTTTCCACATAACTTTTAAACTTTCTACTTGGTTTATATGGTAAAAAATCTCCATTATAAAATAATATCTTCCATTTGCATTAAAATTCCTGCAGGGGAAATTCTGGAAGGCAATATGTCTAAAATGCAGTTAAGATTTGGATTCACCCTAACCACATGTGCCTCCTGTAATTTTTCAACAACAATCAATTCCTTTTCCACTTCAGCTGTTAATTCTCTGGGATTATTTAAGTCTTTGTCACCATCAAAGGTTTTATTTAAATCAATTATTAGATCAGATGTTATCCCAGCAGCTGGTTGTAGCCTGGAAATGTCTCCTAACAATCTTTGAAAGTCATCAAGAGTCCACAATCTGTCTCTCCTAATTTGTGCCTTTTGTGTTCTAATTTTCTGTAAACCTATTTTGTAACTTATGTAATTGACAGAATCTCCTCTCTGTATTGTTTCAGGAGCGATTTATAATCCCCATTTTGGCAAAGCTTTCTTTACTTCTTCAAAAATTCTTTCTAAAGTATCTATGTTTGAATCAGATAGCAAAATGTCATTCATGTAATGGTAAATTATAGATTTAAGATTTTTTTTACATATTATTTCCAATGACTGACCTACAAAGTATTGGCATAGGGTGGGGCTATTGAGCATTCCCTGTGAAAGCATAGTTCATTGGTACCTCCTAGTAGGTTGAGAATTATTATAAGTAGGCACTGTGAAGGCAAATTTTTCTCTGTCCTTTTCTTGTAAATGTGTAGTGAAGAAACAGTTTTCTAAATCAATAACTTTAAAAGGCCATCCTTTTGGTAATAGAGAAGGCAGAGGAATTCCAGATTGTAGAAGGCCCATAGGTTGAATTACATTGTCGACAGCTCTTAGATCTGTCACCATTCTCCATTTACCAGATTTCTTTTTAACAACAAATACAGGAGAATTCCAAGGGCTGGTTGATTCTCCAATATGGCGAGCTCCTGTACCAGCCATTTAAAGCCTGCAGTTTATCTTCTGTTAACAGCCACTGTTTAATCCATATGGGTTTCTCAGTTAACCATTTTAAAGGTAGGGCTGTTGGTACCTCTAAAAGTCTGCTAGTTGCTTTGTATTGTAGTACAGTCTGAATGGCTGGTGACCTTTATGTTTAGTACTTTACAATATCCTTCCAATATTTATGAGTTTCTGGGACTGCAGGAATGTTAATCTGGGTATTCCATTGCTGCAGCAGGTCAAGTCCCCATAAATTCACTGCAATATTAGCCACACACGGCCTCAGCTTTCCTCTTTGTCCTTCTGACCCTATGTATTCAACCCATCTTGTGCTTTGTTTCACTTGAGATAGGGTTCAAATTCCTAGTGATTGAATATCTGCCTCTTACAGAGGCCAGTTTGGGTGCCAAGATTCTGGAGTAATGATACTCACATCCATACCCATGTCTATCAAACCCACAATTACAATGCTATTTATACACACTCTCAGCTTTGGTCTTTGATCATTTATAGAAGTCTGCCAGAATATATGTTTCCTATTTCCTACTGATAATTTTGATTCATCCTCCATGTTTATTCCATCATCCAGAACAGTATATTTTTATACAGAAGTCTCTAGAATTTTTAATTTTCCTGGTAAGACATGTCCTCCACAATGACTGGGAATGTCTGGATCACTTTTGACTTGGGGGGCCTGTGAGAGGTCCCCCAAGGAGTTTCCTGATTGTATCAGGTTGCCTTGTCTGTCTTTTGTTTATCTTCATTCATTGATCCAATGTTGACCTTTGCCACACCTTCTACATATACCTGAAGTCTGAGTCCTCCTATTCTTGGCATTCCTAGAGGAGATATTATTCCTAGACATTCTTGGTCTACAATCCCTTCTCAGGTGTCCTATTCTATCACAATTAAAACATTTGGCATTTTGATATCTCCTCATACCTTTGGAAATTGCTTCTCCTACCCAAGATTCAGTATGATAGTCAAATGTCTCAGTGTTCATTGTATGCAGAATCCATTCATCCATTTGTGCTGATCTAACCTCTAATGGCCCAAATATCTTTTTGAATTCTAAATTGGCATTTTCAAAAACCAGATATTCAATAAGTACTCATCTAGCATCTGTGTCTGTTACTCCTATTTGTACAGCCTTAGTCAGTCTTTGTAAAAAAGACTAAAGGTGTCTCTCTGGCCTTATACAAGCCTGGCATATGATTAAATTTGTTTTCCTAGTTCTTGAATACTGCCCCAAGCATTTAAGGCTGCTTTGTGGCATAGGGACAATATTTGTTAATTGTAAAGAGCTTGAACCTGTGGGTCAGCATCGGTGACCTCACCAAGAATTTGACCTTGGAAGTCTCCTTTTGCTCTTCCCTGTTGTTCTAAAAATTTAGCCTCTTCTCTGAAATTGCATTTAAGCATCAGTTGAGGCCCATCATGTAGGACTTCTGAAATGAACTGAAGCCAGTTGTGTGGAGTGGCTTTGATGCTAGAAGCCCATATCTTTACCATCTCCCTAACAAATGCGGAATGCAAGCCATAAGTTACAAGAGCTTAGTTAATTTCTTTTAGATCATTCATTCCTATAGGTATCCATCTACCTTCTTTGGATCCTTTTGGGCCTTTAGAACTTTGTGAGAGTAGAAAGCTAAAATCCTGGGTAAATCATCTCTGACAGCTACTGATGATGTTAAATCCTATCTTTGTGCCTTCTTTTCCTGATCATCAGCTCCAATAATTTCCTCAATCATTTCAAATTTTTTACTATTGTCTTTTGTAAAGCCTGAATCTCCTGGCCTGTATATAATTCTAGTGATTTCATTGAGGCCCCTAGCCTCTGGTTCTCATTCTGCACATGTGATTCCAAGATCTAAAGTTTTTCCTTTAAAGATAACACATCATCCTTGGACATTATTTGGATAGCATGCAGATTGCCTTCTTGGAGAGATACTCTATCTGCTAACCTATCATAAGTTTTTAACAAATTTTAATTGCCAAACTCAACAGTATGAATCCTTTCAGATAATTTCTCAGTATCCTTTGACATGGATTCAATTTTGTCTGTCAAATTAATGTTACCATTTTCAATAGAATTAATTTTTTCAGGTAAGTTTTGATTTTTGATGATATTAATCCTGTCAGCTAGCTGTTCATTATTGGTCTGTAAGGACTGTATCATTTCTAAAAGTGCCTCATTCTTGGCTCTGTTATCAAGCCATTTTCTTAAGAACATATTATGAAAAAAAACTGAGTCCTAATATCCAATAAATGTGTGTATCACAATAATTATATAAGCCTTGCAGAATACAATCCATAATATTAGGAAAAAGTTACTAAAACATTTCCATGGTAATGTTTTCTGCCATTATATAACTTTCAAGTTTATTGATTTACTAATTACATGTTATGAGATCCAGTAAATTGTCTTAGGTATAATAATCTTTATTGTCTCACAAGTGTCATGGTTGCAGAGTCGTGACTAGAGGCACAACATGGTGCCACAAACAGTACTGACCCGCTTTGGTTTTTTTCAGCTTGGTGCTGGTTAAATACTGAGAAATATGCTTTGCTTGACAAATTAAAAGCAATTAAATCAATTCCGTACATGGAGCAAGAAGCCCAGAACTGACGGGCAGGGAGCAGAAACTGGAAGCCGCATAAGTCATCACATGGCAGGGAATGAGGCAGTGGTGGAGAAGGTGTGCACAAGCTTGGGAGAATTCCAAGTCACCTCACATAGTTAGCTCCGCTGTGGTGGGGGGTTTAAAAAACCTGCTTAGGTAAAACCAAGCCAGGCAGGCGGGGATGGGAGACTTTCTGGCTGTGGACCAGTTAGGCCTTTAAGCTGGCCAACCCAGTAGATGTGAAATCCGGAACCATGTGGGTGCCGGATGATGAAGGATCTAAAAAGAAATCCTACACTGTCTCAGAATTGAGAATAATAGAAGGTGATTTATTTAGGGATAGACTCACAGATCACAGTCCTCTTCTAGAATGGGGAACAGCAACTGAATCCCGCAGCCAGAAGAGAGGGCTACTGTGTGCTTTACATTAGCATTTATAGTATAAGAGGCCATGCTCAAGTGGGTGGGTAATTTAAGGGTTACTGGCTATAGGAATTTCTACAACACCCAGAGAAAGACCCATAACACCCTGATGGAGGTGGGTCTTGTATCTTATCTGTTGCTTTCATTGGTTAACTAATAAAGAAACTGCCTAGGCCCCTTGATAGGCCAACCCTTAGGTGGGTGGAGTAAACAGAACAGAATGCTGGGAGAAAGAAGCTGAGTCAGGGAGTCACCATGATTCTCCCACTCCAGACAGACGCAGGTTAAGATCTTCCCTGGTAAGCCTCCTCATGGGCTACACAGATTATTAGAAATGGGCTAGTCCAGGTGTGAGAGTTAGCTGAGAAAAAGGCTAGATATAATGGGCCAAGCAGTATTTAAAAGAATACAGTTTCCATGTAATTATTTCGAGGCATAAGCTAGAGCTATCTGGCAGCCGGGAGCTGGGGCGGCAGGGAAGCGGCCTGCGGTGCCTCACAACAGAATGGCGCACAACTTGGGGCTAAATCCACTTAAGAACCTGAGAAGGCTTAAAAATAAGGGAGAGTTTAACACAGATTTTTGCTCTTTGTTGGTGGTGTGCCATAGAGAGATTTCCTGATTCAGCAACAGCAGCAGAAAAAAAAGCTGCGTCATTTTAAAGCGCAGCTTCCTGGGACTGTGCCACCAGTGCAAACTCTGGCTTTAAAGCATTTCAATGGCTTTTATGGGACTGGATGTTTCTGTTCCCGCTTGGAATCAGAAGGAGAGTGCTCTGAGGACCGTGCTGATGGCTCAGCGCTCCCTGCTTAGGCTCCAGGCTTAGGCAGGCAGAAGAGCATGGCAGATTCCTGCTACCATACAGAGACATGTTTTCAGACTGCACAGTGCTCTGCGTGTCAGATTTGGCTGTAACTTGGATGAAAAGAGTTTCTGTGCTGCACGCTCAGTCTCAAATTAAACTGCTGACTGTGGCTCCAATGTGGACTTGCTGTGTGCCTGGAACTGTGGCTCAGGGGCACCAAATAGATCTGAGGCAGGAGTGGCTGCTCCATGCTGAACTGTGCTGACCTTAGGCAGGAACTGCTGTAATTACCATAATAATAACGCAGTTAAGGTTTAGACTTGGCAGAAAACAGGCAGTACCGTATTACCCCTATGTGGTGCAACTTAAGTTTTTAAGAAGTGCTTAACATTTTAAGAAATGCTCCTAGATAGTAAAAAAATTACAGATTCACAATAAGACAGATTCAGACAGACCACTAAATGGATCACAGTGTTGGATGAGTGTACGTAGGCTTGAGAGAGAGAAAAAAATATATATAGAGAGAATAAAGTTAATGCCTTAAAAAAAAAGGTAAAGTCTTTAAAGAGACAGAATAAAGTGATAGAGTAAAAATAAGCCATGTAAAAATGGAAAATTCACAGAGAGTCTGGATTCTTTGTATTATTGTGTTTTCTTTAAATTTTTTGACTGTGAAGGAGCTAAGGACAGAGAGACATTTCATTACATGGGCTGCCAAGCTAAACCAAAATGGATTTCATGAAGGTATTATGACTTCAGAATTTGGGTCTAAGGACATGATGCTTTGGAAAGGGTCTACTTTTGTTTTCACAGAGGATGTGACCCTGTGGATTTCTTCTATCCCAATTTGGTATGATAGACCACACCCTCCTGAAAGGTTGCTGTGAACACCCTCAAAAATTGCTTCGCTCAATTGCCCACTGAGATGAAACTAGCAAACAGGTTATACCATGAACGACCTAATTAACGATGCCCCTATTCAGCAGGAAGCAGTTTGGAGAGAAATAGCTGCGCCCATATCCCCAAATATTGTTTATAACTGTTCTTTTACACTTAAAGGGGGATATGATATAGATATGAATAATTTGCATTGGTATGGATTTTACAGTCAATTTTGTTATATGTATATGTATTTCTGATCTTGATTAAGGTATTGTGATTGTGTAGTTCATTTTTAAAATGTAATGTAAAGTTAGGAAACATAGGTTGTTAGTGGATAGTCATCAATAATAGTCAAGTTTGTAGTCATGTTAGTTAGATTATCTAGATGTGCAGAGATATATTTTAGATAGGCATTCTTCATATCTTTCAAAGACTGCAGAATATGGCATTTAAAATATTTTAATAACTTAGGGCTTTTCATGACAATGAGACACATCNTCCAGGACAGGCTCCAAAACCACAGAGAAACCCTGTCTCGAAAAACCAAAATAAATAAATAAATAAATAAATAAATAAATAAATAAATAAATAAATAAAATAATGAAGTCAATTCTGTATCATCTGGTATAAATTCAGCAGTTTCAATATGCAAGACAATTCTTTATGCACATTGTGAATCAGTAACTATAATAAGAGGTTCTTTTAAATTCCTTAGTACAATTAGAATAGCATATAATTCTGCCTTTTGGACAGAATTGTGTGGGCTTTGTTCCACCCTTACTTAGATCTTCTGATTTTGTAACCAGCCTTTCCTGATTTATTTCCATCAGTATAGAATGCAAATGCTCCAGTTATTGGTGTGTCCTGTACAATGTGGGGAAGAAGCCAAGTAGCTTTCTTTATAAGGTTAATTCTATCACTTTTGGGATATTTGCTATTAATCTCTCCAAAAAAATTAGCCCAAGCTCTTTGTCAAGGTTCATTGTCTTCCCATAATTTTTTAAGTAGTAAATAACTTCATCAGTAGTAAAAAGTACTATAATCTCTGCTGGGTCTATACTTGCTAGTTGACAAAGTCTCAATTTTCCTTTTGTAATTAATTCAGACATTTTTCCACATAACTTTTAAACTTTCTACTTGGTTTATATGGTAAAAAATCTCCATTATAAAATAATATCTTCCATTTGCATTAAAATTCCTGCAGGGGAAATTCTGGAAGGCAATATGTCTAAAATGCAGTTAAGATTTGGATTCACCCTAACCACATGTGCCTCCTGTAATTTTTCAACAACAATCAATTCCTTTTCCACTTCAGCTGTTAATTCTCTGGGATTATTTAAGTCTTTGTCACCATCAAAGGTTTTATTTAAATCAATTATTAGATCAGATGTTATCCCAGCAGCTGGTTGTAGCCTGGAAATGTCTCCTAACAATCTTTGAAAGTCATCAAGAGTCCACAATCTGTCTCTCCTAATTTGTGCCTTTTGTGTTCTAATTTTCTGTAAACCTATTTTGTAACTTATGTAATTGACAGAATCTCCTCTCTGTATTGTTTCAGGAGCGATTTATAATCCCCATTTTGGCAAAGCTTTCTTTACTTCTTCAAAAATTCTTTCTAAAGTATCTATGTTTGAATCAGATAGCAAAATGTCATTCATGTAATGGTAAATTATAGATTTAAGATTTTTTTTACATATTATTTCCAATGACTGACCTACAAAGTATTGGCATAGGGTGGGGCTATTGAGCATTCCCTGTGAAAGCATAGTTCATTGGTACCTCCTAGTAGGTTGAGAATTATTATAAGTAGGCACTGTGAAGGCAAATTTTTCTCTGTCCTTTTCTTGTAAATGTGTAGTGAAGAAACAGTTTTCTAAATCAATAACTTTAAAAGGCCATCCTTTTGGTAATAGAGAAGGCAGAGGAATTCCAGATTGTAGAAGGCCCATAGGTTGAATTACATTGTCGACAGCTCTTAGATCTGTCACCATTCTCCATTTACCAGATTTCTTTTTAACAACAAATACAGGAGAATTCCAAGGGCTGGTTGATTCTCCAATATGGCGAGCTCCTGTACCAGCCATTTAAAGCCTGCAGTTTATCTTCTGTTAACAGCCACTGTTTAATCCATATGGGTTTCTCAGTTAACCATTTTAAAGGTAGGGCTGTTGGTACCTCTAAAAGTCTGCTAGTTGCTTTGTATTGTAGTACAGTCTGAATGGCTGGTGACCTTTATGTTTAGTACTTTACAATATCCTTCCAATATTTATGAGTTTCTGGGACTGCAGGAATGTTAATCTGGGTATTCCATTGCTGCAGCAGGTCAAGTCCCCATAAATTCACTGCAATATTAGCCACACACGGCCTCAGCTTTCCTCTTTGTCCTTCTGACCCTATGTATTCAACCCATCTTGTGCTTTGTTTCACTTGAGATAGGGTTCAAATTCCTAGTGATTGAATATCTGCCTCTTACAGAGGCCAGTTTGGGTGCCAAGATTCTGGAGTAATGATACTCACATCCATACCCATGTCTATCAAACCCACAATTACAATGCTATTTATACACACTCTCAGCTTTGGTCTTTGATCATTTATAGAAGTCTGCCAGAATATATGTTTCCTATTTCCTACTGATAATTTTGATTCATCCTCCATGTTTATTCCATCATCCAGAACAGTATATTTTTATACAGAAGTCTCTAGAATTTTTAATTTTCCTGGTAAGACATGTCCTCCACAATGACTGGGAATGTCTGGATCACTTTTGACTTGGGGGGCCTGTGAGAGGTCCCCCAAGGAGTTTCCTGATTGTATCAGGTTGCCTTGTCTGTCTTTTGTTTATCTTCATTCATTGATCCAATGTTGACCTTTGCCACACCTTCTACATATACCTGAAGTCTGAGTCCTCCTATTCTTGGCATTCCTAGAGGAGATATTATTCCTAGACATTCTTGGTCTACAATCCCTTCTCAGGTGTCCTATTCTATCACAATTAAAACATTTGGCATTTTGATATCTCCTCATACCTTTGGAAATTGCTTCTCCTACCCAAGATTCAGTATGATAGTCAAATGTCTCAGTGTTCATTGTATGCAGAATCCATTCATCCATTTGTGCTGATCTAACCTCTAATGGCCCAAATATCTTTTTGAATTCTAAATTGGCATTTTCAAAAACCAGATATTCAATAAGTACTCATCTAGCATCTGTGTCTGTTACTCCTATTTGTACAGCCTTAGTCAGTCTTTGTAAAAAAGACTAAAGGTGTCTCTCTGGCCTTATACAAGCCTGGCATATGATTAAATTTGTTTTCCTAGTTCTTGAATACTGCCCCAAGCATTTAAGGCTGCTTTGTGGCATAGGGACAATATTTGTTAATTGTAAAGAGCTTGAACCTGTGGGTCAGCATCGGTGACCTCACCAAGAATTTGACCTTGGAAGTCTCCTTTTGCTCTTCCCTGTTGTTCTAAAAATTTAGCCTCTTCTCTGAAATTGCATTTAAGCATCAGTTGAGGCCCATCATGTAGGACTTCTGAAATGAACTGAAGCCAGTTGTGTGGAGTGGCTTTGATGCTAGAAGCCCATATCTTTACCATCTCCCTAACAAATGCGGAATGCAAGCCATAAGTTACAAGAGCTTAGTTAATTTCTTTTAGATCATTCATTCCTATAGGTATCCATCTACCTTCTTTGGATCCTTTTGGGCCTTTAGAACTTTGTGAGAGTAGAAAGCTAAAATCCTGGGTAAATCATCTCTGACAGCTACTGATGATGTTAAATCCTATCTTTGTGCCTTCTTTTCCTGATCATCAGCTCCAATAATTTCCTCAATCATTTCAAATTTTTTACTATTGTCTTTTGTAAAGCCTGAATCTCCTGGCCTGTATATAATTCTAGTGATTTCATTGAGGCCCCTAGCCTCTGGTTCTCATTCTGCACATGTGATTCCAAGATCTAAAGTTTTTCCTTTAAAGATAACACATCATCCTTGGACATTATTTGGATAGCATGCAGATTGCCTTCTTGGAGAGATACTCTATCTGCTAACCTATCATAAGTTTTTAACAAATTTTAATTGCCAAACTCAACAGTATGAATCCTTTCAGATAATTTCTCAGTATCCTTTGACATGGATTCAATTTTGTCTGTCAAATTAATGTTACCATTTTCAATAGAATTAATTTTTTCAGGTAAGTTTTGATTTTTGATGATATTAATCCTGTCAGCTAGCTGTTCATTATTGGTCTGTAAGGACTGTATCATTTCTAAAAGTGCCTCATTCTTGGCTCTGTTATCAAGCCATTTTCTTAAGAACATATTATGAAAAAAAACTGAGTCCTAATATCCAATAAATGTGTGTATCACAATAATTATATAAGCCTTGCAGAATACAATCCATAATATTAGGAAAAAGTTACTAAAACATTTCCATGGTAATGTTTTCTGCCATTATATAACTTTCAAGTTTATTGATTTACTAATTACATGTTATGAGATCCAGTAAATTGTCTTAGGTATAATAATCTTTATTGTCTCACAAGTGTCATGGTTGCAGAGTCGTGACTAGAGGCACAACATGGTGCCACAAACAGTACTGACCCGCTTTGGTTTTTTTCAGCTTGGTGCTGGTTAAATACTGAGAAATATGCTTTGCTTGACAAATTAAAAGCAATTAAATCAATTCCGTACATGGAGCAAGAAGCCCAGAACTGACGGGCAGGGAGCAGAAACTGGAAGCCGCATAAGTCATCACATGGCAGGGAATGAGGCAGTGGTGGAGAAGGTGTGCACAAGCTTGGGAGAATTCCAAGTCACCTCACATAGTTAGCTCCGCTGTGGTGGGGGGTTTAAAAAACCTGCTTAGGTAAAACCAAGCCAGGCAGGCGGGGATGGGAGACTTTCTGGCTGTGGACCAGTTAGGCCTTTAAGCTGGCCAACCCAGTAGATGTGAAATCCGGAACCATGTGGGTGCCGGATGATGAAGGATCTAAAAAGAAATCCTACACTGTCTCAGAATTGAGAATAATAGAAGGTGATTTATTTAGGGATAGACTCACAGATCACAGTCCTCTTCTAGAATGGGGAACAGCAACTGAATCCCGCAGCCAGAAGAGAGGGCTACTGTGTGCTTTACATTAGCATTTATAGTATAAGAGGCCATGCTCAAGTGGGTGGGTAATTTAAGGGTTACTGGCTATAGGAATTTCTACAACACCCAGAGAAAGACCCATAACACCCTGATGGAGGTGGGTCTTGTATCTTATCTGTTGCTTTCATTGGTTAACTAATAAAGAAACTGCCTAGGCCCCTTGATAGGCCAACCCTTAGGTGGGTGGAGTAAACAGAACAGAATGCTGGGAGAAAGAAGCTGAGTCAGGGAGTCACCATGATTCTCCCACTCCAGACAGACACAGGTTAAGATCTTCCCTGGTAAGCCTCCTCGTGGGCTACACAGATTATTAGAAATGGGCTAGTCCAGGTATGAGAGTTAGCCGAGAAAAAGGCTAGATATAATGGGCCAAGCAGTATTTAAAAGAATACAGTTTCCGTGTAATTATTTCGGGGCATAAGCTAGAGCTATCTGGCAGCCGGGAGCTGGGGCGGCAGGGAAGCGGCCCGCAGTGCCTCACAACAACACCCACGATCAGAATGACTGATAACAGCATAGCCTGGAACTGATAATTTAGAGGCCTGGGTCTCTCCTTCGCTTAGAGCAGTAAGTCTAACTCCAGACCTAGGCCCATAGAAACTATAGCGTCTGGTGTATGTGTTATCTGATCAAGAGCCATCAGCTTCTCCCTGACCATTTGCAGGTTGCCTGGTTACCTGGTGTTGTCTCTGTTTAATGGGAGAAAAGCAGTGGCATGCTGATTTTAAAAACAATCCATGCCCTATTCATAATTTTACTGAAACCTTTTAGCTCTTTTATCTATAACCTAATAATGTAGCACATGAACCTCTTTCCATAAGAATCCCCTGATGATTTTAATTCCTTTCTTAACTAACTTTCTCCATTAATAATCTCACCAAATGTGTACTAGACACTCCCATGGGTGTGTGTGTGTGTGTGTGTGTGTGTGTGTGTGTGTGTGAAAACTTTATCTGGTTTTCTATTGGGCAAAAGAATTCCTGCTCTGGAGCCTGCTAGGGCTGGGAAATTGCTGGTTTTAAGGGTCAATATGACTGAGAACATTTGTAATGGGAGGGACAAGGAAGAACAATGTAGAGCTAAGAATAATGTAGAAAGAGTAGAATAAGTAATGGGTGGAACAATGAGAAATGATGGATTGAAGAGAGAAAAATAAAGAATGGACAGACAGAACCTGTTGTGAGTAGACTTCTTTACCTCTCTGATCTTTACCCTCATATTTTTAGACCCCCCCTTTAGCTACTCATGGCGCCTTTAATTAAAAACAAGGCTCACTAAACTCTTCAGAACTTGCTGGCAGCTTCATGGGTTAGAGAATCTCTTTTCCTCAGTCCTTCCTACTTATATGACCTAAGAAAGAGGCCTTGTGGGTCTTGTACATTTTGGGGACTCTCTGAGACTTGTGACTTGGTTACCTCCTAAGTTTTAAAAGAACCACTTTCCAGAATTGAATTTTTCAATTTAAAGAAAATTGTCATACCACCTTGCTTGGGATGGAACTCAGTCTTTAAGCAACTGAGTTATCTCCCCAGTCTCAAACATCTTCTCTGTGATATACAATGCTGGGACAGCCCTGCCTGCAAAGTTCCATAACGACCCAACATAAAATCTCAACTCTTCACAGGCATTCTCTTTCCCCAGCTTTACTTCTTCTCTTGTAAACAGAGACTGCTTATTCATTTCTTGGCCATCCAGACCCCCCCCCAAAAAAAATCATACAGACATTGTACTAATTACAACATTGCTTGGCCAATAGCTTAGGCATATTTCTGGCTAACTCTTATATCTTGAATTAACCCATTTCTATTAATCTGTGTATCACCATGAGGCTGTTGCCTACTGGGCAAAGTTCCGGCGTCTGTCTCCTTCAGCAGCTATATGGTGTCTCTTTGGCTCCACCTACTTTCTCTCTATATCTCTGTTTGGATTTCCTGGCTGACTTTGCTCTGGTAAGTCATGGCTAGAACAGCTTTATTCATTAACAAATGGTAATAAAACATATTCACAGCATACAGAGGGGAATCCCACATCATCTCCCCTTTTCTACCTAATTAAAATGGAAGGTTTTAACTTTAACATAGTAAAATTGCATACAACAAAACAGGTATCAAGCAAGAACTATAGTTATAATATTTTGTTTATTTGTATTTGGCAAAGTAAGAAAAATAGTGTATCATCTATCCTATCATTGTGAGTCTAAAGTTTTATATGTAATTTATCTTTTATCATAACTAAAGAGAATTATATCTATCTGTCTTCAATTCATCAAAGACTCCAGAAGGATATAATATTACCTAAGTAAACAGGAAGTGCATTGTAAACAACTTCCAAAGTTCTAGAATTGACAGAGACATCTTGCTGCCTGGACAGTCAATGTTATAGTTCTTCTATAACATTGGGGCACCCATCTTCAGCCTACAAGCCTGTAGTATCCAGCACACAAAGTTCTTCTGTAACATTGGGGCACCCATCTTCAGCCTACAGGCCTGTAATATTCAGCATACTTTTTCATGAAGCAGAAAATTTGAAGATCTGTTCTGTCTTGTAATGGCAAAGTCCATCAGTTGCTTTCTTCTCTGTCTGCAGAATGTCTGGTAGTTTCCTCTGCCAACCAGGAACCCTGAAGGTTAGTGAGTGGTACAATACTTGCTGGGCATGCAGAAAGCTCTGGTTCAGTTCCCAGCACTGGGAAAGATATAAAAAGAACATACCCATTAGAATCAATTAAGTAAAACATCAACCTCTACGGGTGGGTTGGTGAGTTGAAAAAGAGATTGAAGTCATATTTAATATAAATTATTTTTGTTTGTCTTTGAGCGAAAATGCAAGCTAAATTACAGGGTGAGCTCTGTAAGATATAAGAAATAATGTTACTATTTCCATCCATTTGCAAAAAAAAAAAGAAAGAAATGCACCATTTCTGACTTGAATGTATTTTGTTAAAGTCTTTGAAATATTTTATTTTCCAAGTTACTGCTACTTTAAAGGAAACAAACATCTGAAAGAATGAGGAGATAGGACAGGAATAAACAAGACTTATGTTGTGTCATTCTGGATCACTGAGAACTGAATCTTGAGAGTGTCAGAGGCAGATAGAAATGGGAAGCAAATGTTTTTGAGTGACTCTGTAAGGAAGCAATTCTCGGCCTTGTGACTCACCACCCCTTCAGGGACGAAGAGCCCTTCCACAGGAGTCATGAAAACACAGATCACCATCAGAAAAACCATCATAAAACACAGATATGTACATTATAGGAAAACCACAGTTATGATGCCGCAAAAAAAAGAAGTTTATGGTTGAAGGTCACCACAATATGAAGAACTGTAGGAAAGGGTCTCAGCATTACAAAGCAATATAAGATAAAGAAAACTGTAAAATATTACAAAAGCAATCCACAGCAAAAGAAAAGAGGGTTCCTTCATTTGGCCTGACTTTTAACTCTACACTCTTTTTGGCAGAATCTAAAGAACGTATTTCAAAAAAGATTAAATGTTCTTTCAGGAACCTAAGCCCAGATTCTAAGAAAAGAACATGAAAGAATATAAACAAGAATAGATGGATAACTGCTGCAATTTTTTATTTTATTAAAGATATGGAGAATCTTAGTCCATTTTTATTCATCTTTATAGCTAGTTGAATCCCAAAGAATGAAATATGATAGTCATTATTTGCTCATAAGTGTGCCTGAGTAAAGAAGAAACATATTTGAATCAGAAGTATTTAATGTTAGCTGGAGTCTTGCTGTGGTCTGTCTGTCTGTGATTAGGTCAGTCCCCTCTATGAACTGTTTAAAAATAAATCTTATAGTTACACCACAAAGCATTTCTTGTTCTTAATGTACTATGAAGAAAGTTCCTTCTAAATGATAAAAAAAAAAAAAACACCTTCCCCAAAGTTTTAGAAGGGCATGCCATCACACACCTTCAAAAACAGAAGAATCTTGCTATTTTGATATTTTTTTCAAGTTTTTAGATTCCACACACAAATATACACACCTGCTATATTTAAACATCTTGTTCTAATTAAGCGATGCTGATAAATTATTCCAATTTTGGTAGTTAGCTCTTTGTAGCACCAGCATAAATTCACAGCCCACACTTACTTGTGTATCTCAGATCTAAATTACACTGTCCCTTTCTGCTCCTCTTGTGAAAAACTGACTGGGGACACTAAGAGACAGATGTGTAGTAATAACAAAACCATGCATTACACCTTTCTACAAGGTTTCCTGATTTGTGAAATAATTCTAAATTTGAGTGAACTGTTCAGTTTCTCTTCTTATAAGTATGTTTCAAAATTGGGCTTTGAAATTTTATTTCAGAAAATTATTAATATTTGACTGTAGGAATTCCTAGAACCAATAGCCTTTAAGTTACCCACCCACTTGGGTGTGGCCTCTTATACTATAAATGCTGAGGTAAAGCAAGGGTCTGGCCTCTCTTCCGGCTGTGGGATTCGATTTTTATTCCCTGTTTGAGTAGAGGACTGTGATCTGTGAGTCTACTACTAAATAAATAACCTTCTTATACTCAAAAAAAAAAAGAAATAATGTTACATTTATTGAGCATGAAGTCAACTCAGGTCCTGCTTCAGACAGACAGATCCTTGGACAGACAAATAGTGGACCCTTGTTCACCTCTGGTTATTATTTTATTTTATTTTATTTTATTTTATTTTATTTTATTTTATTTTATGTGTATAAGTGTTTTATGTGCATACATGTTTTGACATATGTATGACTGGTGCCCAGAGTACAGAAGAGGGTTTGGGATCCCCTGAAATTGGAGTTACGGATGTTTGTGAGTCATCATGTGGGTGCTGGGAACTGACCTTTGGTTCTCTGCAAGAACAGGCAGTTTTTCATCACTAAGTCATCTCTCCAGCCCTTACTTTTATTTTGTGTTTTTGTGTGTGTGTGTATGTATCTGTCTGTCTGTCTACTATGCATACATAGTGCCTACAGAGGTCAGAATAGAAAACTGGATCCTCTGGAGTTGGCTATGAGCCCTCCAGTGAGGATGTTAGGAGCTGTACACAGGCCCTCCACATGAGCAGCAAACATTCTGCTTACACTGAGCCATCTCTCCTGTTCTGCCCTCAGCTGTCTTTGATGTTTCTTTAATGATACAGGTTAAGAGGGTCTGGAGAGATGGCTCAGTGGTTAAGAGCACTGACTGCTCTTCAGGGGACCCATGTTAAATTCTTAGCACCCATACAGTGGCTCACAACCATCTGTAACTCCAGTTCTAGGAGATCTGATGCCCTCTTCTGGCCTCGACGGGCACCAAGCATGTACACCACTCACAGACTTATATGCAGGCAAAACACTCATGCATTTTTAAATTGAAAAAAATTTCTAGGGGAACTGGCGATACTGCTCAGTTGGTAATAATAGATGTCTCAAATAACAAGGTAAACAGCTCCTGATGAATGACACCTGAGATTGACCTCTGATCTCCACACCCCTCACACACCACATGCATGTGCATGCCCCTGGGTTGAAACATTCCACCCTGGAAGAAGGCTCCTTAAGGCTCAGGAAGTTATAAATTAAAACATTCCCTCTGTCCTACTTGGCTTTTTGTCAACTTGACATAAATTAGAGTAATCTCGGAGATTGCTTTGGGCAAGCCTGTGGTGTATGTTCTTGATTGCCATGAAGAGCCCAGTCAATGGGCATTGGTCCTAGGGTGTGTAAGAAAGCAAAGTGAGCGAGCCAAGGAGAACAAGCGTGTAAGTGGCACTCCTCCACGGCGTCTGCCTCAGTTTCGGCCATGAGCACCCACCCTGACTTCCTTTAATGGTGAACTATGCTGTGGAAGTGTAAGTCAAATAACCCCCTTTCCTTCCAAGCTGCTTTTGGTCATGATTTTTATCAGAGCAATAGGAACCCTGACTAAGACAAAAGCTGGTACCACAATTGGGATATTGCTGTGACAGACCAGACCATGCTTTGGGGCAGATTGTGGAAGGACTTTGGAACTTTGAGTTAGAAAAGCCACTGATGTTCAGAGCATAATGAGCTATTGCAGGGACTTAGAAGATGAGGCAGAGAGCAGTGCAGACTGTGAGGCTGGGTTGTGAGACTTCAGAGGTGTAACATGAGGGCCAGCTTGTTGGGGTTTATGTCCTGCCCAGTTCCCACAGCCCGTAAGCCCCAAAGAAGATCACACAGAGAGTCTACATTAGGTTACAAACTGATTGGTCCATTAGCTCAGGCTACTTATTAGTTCCTATAACTTATATTAACCCATTATCCTTATCTAAGTTAGCCACATGGCTCGGTACCTTTCTCAGTGGGATAGGTCACATCCTGCTTCTTCGGTGGTCTGGGAAGGAATGGAGGAAGAGCTTCCTTCTTCCCAGAGTTTACCTGTTCTCCCTGCCCCACCTTTACTTCCTGTCTGGTTTTCCCACCTATGCTTCCTGCCTGGCCAATCAATGTTTATTTAAAACATGATTGACAGAATACAGACAATTCTCCCACACCACAGAGGGATGTTTCAGAGGCTCTTAAAAACTCTTGTTTGGACTAATTGGTATTTTTAATTGAGATTCTGTGATTCTGGACAGATGGGGGTGAATCTGTGATTAATAAGAGACCAGAAACACGGTCTGGGACAATGGGTGCTGATGGGTTGGAGCTGAAGAATCAGCTGTGGTTAAGCGAGCATCGCTGAGGTGAAGTCTTCTGGGAGATGTTTCCTCAGGGTCAGCACACAGTGGTTCAGAGAGAGGGTCAAGGCTGTATCTTGTGCTGGCAGCTAAACTTTGTGATGTGTGAAAGTTGCGGGGGGGTGGGTGGGTACTGGTCTTGAAGACATAAAGAGGTCATGGAGAACACCTACAGCTTCGCCCTGTGTGGCAAGGCTTGGAGCCCCTGAAAAGAGACCAGTGAAGGTGCAACTCTGGTCTGCGGCAGAAGCTCCAGTATTTGAGGGGTCATGGTGAGAAGCTGAGGCTCGGCACCATGCGGCAGAGTTGCCGAAGAGCGCTGAGGAGAGTCCCAGAGGAGGCTCTTGGTGAAGGCGAAGCCCTGCTGCAGTACAGACCTGCGTGTTTTGGAGACGGGTACCAGCAGGTGTGGAGTGGAGCCGGTCTGGGGCTAGAATGCGAACTTTGAGGTTGTGGCTGGCAGAGTCAGGGGAGCAGAACTGCTCAAGCCCTTCGAGTCCAGAAGAGAGTCCTAGACTACTGACGGGTACTCGAGTGGAAAAAATAAATAAAAAGGAGAATGTAGCTGTTTTAGGTACGGCAGAGGAGAAGGTTTGCTGTAGATGAGACCTCCCTCTTATCTACACTGTACCTAGTCAGAGGCAGGAACGTTTGGGAAGAGTCCAGAGTGGACGGGATCAGACTGAGCTGTGCCACGTGAGGAGGAGAGGGGGTTGGGAGAAGAAAGAGAGGGGAACCGGTGCAGCAGCTAGAAGGCCCAAAGGTACACAGAGAATGGGTAAACAAAATGCTGGGTTGTATAGGGAAGGGCCCAGGGCTGCAGAGTTCAGGGTAGGGGCAGGGAATGCTAGCCAGGAGGGCCCTGTAAGAGGTTGGAACTGAGGGATGCTGGGAGAATCTGCTGGCCAGCATCTACTTTGTCATGTTAAATATGCACCTCAGCCATTTGTCCCAAATTTGAAACTTAATAACCCTGAGCTTGCCACTTTTGGACTTTGGGTTTGATTTGATTTGACTGTGACTGTGCTCTTCCCTCACAGAGTAAGAAAGTATTTAACTTTTTTTTAACAGACGCCTACAGTTAAAAGACTTTCATGTAGTAGAGAGAGAAAGTGAATATTTTGAAGTGTTTGAACTTTTAAAGACTGTGGAGGTTTTATAAGTTGGAACGTTTTGTATAGTTACAGTGGCATTAATATGAGCTCTTGGTGACAAACACGAAAGGAAGCCTTATGGTTTAATCGTGATGCATCAAGGTGCTAAGTAAGGGGTCGCCCTCCGTGAAGGCTGAAGCGATGACTCAGTGGTTAAGAACTAATCTTACTCGTGCTAAACACCCAAGCGAGGTTCTAAGCACCAAGACAGGACAGCTGGGAACTGCCTGTAACTCCAGCTCTAGGAATCCAACACCTATGGCCTCTTTGATGTCTGTAGGCATCTGCATGAATTCATATACCCTGACTTCACACACACACACACACACACACACACGCACTCACACACACACAGTTAAAAATAAGCCAGCCAGATGTGGTGCACACCCCTTTAATCCCACTGCTCGGGAGGCAGAGGCAGACAGAGCTCTGGGAATTCAAGGGCAGCCTGGTCTACATAGCCGGTTCTAGGCCATCTAAGAATGCATAGTAGATCCTGTCTAAAATAAAATGATGATTTTTGAATTACATGTACATTCTTTCCAGGAAGGAAGGGTGCGGAATACTCATGAAACTCCAAAAGTAAACAAACATTATATGTCTGGCAAGGCTAAAATTCCCAAGATTCACCAGGCTCTTCTCCAAGGTTATAGCAACAAGGGCTGGAGGGGAATTCTCCCACCTGCCCAGCTGCCTGCCAGCCCTGGACAGAGATCCAGGGCTGCGGTGTTTCTGAGCCCAGCTATGCTCGAGGGGTTTTGTCATGATCTCACTGCCTCCGTGTTGTCCCTGCTCATGTAAGGAACCTCCAAAGCTCCACTGGGCTAGCAAGCTGGACTTCCGTGTGATTGTTGATCTGTCATTGGTTTCCTCCTCCCCCTCCCTCATGCCCTCCCCTCCCCTTCCCTCCCTCCTCCTCCACTGAACTGTGGGAAGGCTGCATTTCTCCCTCTATGCCTTCCTTACCAGGATGGTTGTCCACATCCCCTAAACTGTGAGCTAAAATAAACTAATCCCTCAAGTGGCACATACCACCTATTCTGTCACAGCAAACAGAAAATGGACAGACAGGATACAATGTACACAAGTGGCTGCAAGTGATAGCTATCAGCTTAACTGTAAATGCCACTGTATGGACTGATTTATTAAAATTTATTTATGTGTGTGTGTGTGTGTATTTTTACACCATGTACATGCATTGCCTGTGGCAACCAGAAGACAGCATCAGATCTCCTGAGCTGGAGTTACAGGTGGTTGTGAGCCACCATGTGGTTGCTGGGAATTGAACTCAGGACCTCTGCAAGAGCAGCCAGTGCTCTTAACGGCTGGGCCATCTCTCCAGCCATTTTGTTTTATTTTTCATATTACTTCACTATAAATTTATTTTCACTTGAATCGAACAATGGTTGTGTTTACCAGCCAGTCCTTAAAGGCCTCTCTGGTTGTTTCCATAATCATGAGTGGACACTGCCCCTCAGCCTAGCTGAGTGGCCTTTCTATTTACAGGAACTGCACTTGGCTTTTGTGATGTTTACTATTTCCTGTGGGCTGCCCACTGCTGGAATGCAGGTTGCCCAAGCCGGGATTTGGGGTGGACTTTTGACCTTCTCTTCCCAGCTGCTAGATTGAAGACTGCTGCACAATGGGGCGTCCAGAATAGACAGTGACTGCTCGCAGTAGATGCTCAGTAAATATGAGGGGGGGAGAGGGAGAGAGAGGGGGAAAGAGGGAGGGAGGGAGAGAAAGAGAGAGAGAGAGAGAGAGAGAGAGAGAGAGAGAGAGAGAGAGAGAGGGGAGAGAGAGAGAGAGAGAGAGAGAGAGAGAGAGAAGGGAGAGAGAGAGAGAGAAGGAGGGAGGGAGAGAGAGAAGGAGATTCGTGACATAACAGTCTTGGGAAGTTAAGGATGGCTTGCCTGAGGCCAGCAAATCTATATCACACTATTAGCTATCTCTATATCACACTCATGACTCTATGTCTGAGGGAGGAGGGCTGGTCCTGAATCCCTGGTCTGAGGGAGGAGGGCTGGGCCTGGATTCCTGGTCTGAGGGAGGAGGGCTGGGCCTGGATCCCTGGGTCTGAAGGAGGAGGGCTGGGCCTGGATCCCGGGTCTGAGGGAGGAGGGCTGGGCCTAGATCCCTGGTCTGAGGGAGGAGGGCTGGGCCTGGATCCCTGGGTCTGAGGCAGGAGGGCTGGGCCTGGATCCCTGGGTCTGAGGCAGGAGGGCTGGGCCTGGATTCCTGGCATTCAAGGTCATATGTGTTCTGCCAGGGATGAAGGTTGGAGATGAACAGCTGAATGAGGCAGACTTTGCTGGGACTTGAACTTAGCTGTACTCCCCTACTCTGACTAGCAGAAGGAAGATGCTCTGTGTAGTTACCAGGGAACAAGGCAGCTCAGAGATGGGCAAGCCGAGCACAGTGGATGGGCTGCCTGAGCAGGCCCTTTTCACAGCACACAGTGCTCGTGGGATTGGACTAATGAAAAACACGAGGAAATTAGGAATGATTGCATTTTCGTTTTTAGTTATCTGGGTAAGAGTTTTGGAAGCAGCCTTCTTTGGATGTGGGTGCTGGTTCGGAGCATTTGAACGCCAGCTTCTAGACCCAGGGAGTCTCAAGCTGTGACAAGAAGCTGTGAGGGACTCCAGAGTGTGGGGGAGGAGGGAGGCAGCGGAAGCAGGGGGACAGCTGGTAAGGACGGGATGAGACGGATCATCAGTTGCCCTGCATCGTCTTCTGGATCCAGTTTTGGTAATTGCACAGGTTTGTGTAGACGCCCGGGAAGCCAGGCATGGCGCAACGCTCCATTCCCCAGGACACAAGGCCCTGGAGCTGTCCTCCACACACCAGGGGTCCCCCAGAATCGCCCTGTGAGGAGGGGAATGGGAATAGGGTCAGCCACAGTTAGACACTAGCCCTCCTCACCTCTGAGCTCAGCCTCAGGCCAGGGCAGCTGCTTCCCTCTTTACTGTCCCATCCCTGTCTACCTCCAGGGATCTGACGCCCCGCCCACTCAGATGGCTGCATCTCTTCACGTCCCTGTCTTAACTTTGGCTTTCCAGCGGTTCCCCAAATTCCCCTGTATATATATACATGCCACTCTATAGTGCTTCCACAGACCTAAGAAGTTAATTCGATAAAACAGGAAGCTGAGGCGTAATTGGGGTAAGTTCAAAGGAGCACGCGACTACAAGGTGAGGCAGGCAGCTGGATGGATGATTCTTGTATCTCTATACCTCTGAGGTCTCCTTCCAACCACATCCTCTGATTTTTCTGTTGAGATACTGTGGTACCCCAAGACCAAGCCCAAAAGCATCCCCCAAAAAATCTGGGCCTCACCTGACAGGAGTCCTTTCCGCCTTGGGGCACCCCGGCGCAGACCATGCCAGAGGTGATGATTCCAGAGTAGGCTCGACGGCACACCTCCTCTGACATGATGTTGACATTCACACACTGCAGAGCGTTGGGGTACCTGACTGAGGTGGGGGACACAGAAGCATCACAACTGGAGAACTATGGTCCAGGGCCAGCCTCCTCCCTCAGACCCAGGGTGAGGGCTCCTTACCAACGGGGCTGGATGTGGTCCCCCAGCCTGACACGCGGCAGGGAGTCCCTGGGCTGGCACAGTTCCTGGCCACGGGAATGGCCCTCACTGCTCGGCCCAGCCGCACCTTCTTCTGCAGCTGCAGCAGCATCAGGTCGTTGTTATGGGCCCGGGGCTGGTACTGGGGATGCGGTACCTGGCGGACCACACGCACCACCTGCTGAGTTGCTTCCCACCTTCTTAGGTTGTGCTTGCCCACGGCTACGTGAAGAATCCTGTACCACAAACCCCAGGAGTAAATGCCGCTGAAAGTCTGACCACAGAGCATGCTCTGTGGTGAGGAATTTCACTCCGAGTCTAACCCATGTCCCTCTAACTGTGGGCTGAGCATCGTGTGGCCTCTTGTGGCCTTCCCTTCTCATGGCCTGGGCATTCTCTCTTTACCCAACCTCATCTGACATTTCTTCCTCTCTGGGCCACACTCAAGGGCAGTTTGGAGCTCCTCACTCCGTTCCTGCGTCCATGCAGGTTTCTTGGTTTTGAGTTCTGAATCGGTCTGGAATCCACACTCTGAACTAGGCCTCTCGGTCTAGATCCTTTTCCAGACTCCACATCACGACCTAGCTTCTGTGCTGTGTTTGATACATGGATCTGGGTTTTTGGCTAAACTCCGGAACCCTGGCATCTGTGAGTGATGGGCATGAGAACAAGAGCGGTCACTCACGGGCGGGCACAGTGAGCAGCAGTGATGACCCACTGGTCTGACAGCAGTACCCCTCCACACACAAGGCGACGGCCAGGACCCGCCTGCAGGGCCACTTGCCACGGCTGGGAGTTCGGGATACACGTGTAGCCACCAAGAATTTTATCATCTCCTTGACCCTGGACAAGGGCTGGGGACAGATGGGGTGGGTGAGGCGGGGAGAGAAGGTGAACAAATGTCCTCTAATCCCCAGCTCTGTGCAATGCCCAGCAGACAGAGACACTCCCTGTGGCCCAACACCTACACCATCCACCTCTTTCTGCTCCAAGGAGGATATGCACTCATCACTGCCCCCTCCCTAGACTGACCTCCATGGTTTCTGTCACTGCGCTCGTGTTCAGCTCATCCAGGGCCTGGCTGTAGCTGCAGTCTTTGATGCCACACTTCCCTGAGCACTTTCTTTCCTCGAGGTTGACAAGATGTCTCACTGAGCTCAAGGCTGGGCTTGAGCTCCTGGCCTTCTTCCTACCTCAGTCTCCCACGTGTTGGGAGTTGCAGCACTCACCAGCATTCATGGCTCCCAGGAATATTTCTGCTTTTCCATTTTCATGTGGTATGCATGTGTGTGTGCTTACATGTGTGTGGGTACACATATGCATGGCACATGTGTATTAATGTATGCACATGTATGCAGAGGCCTGAAGGTGTGTTGGGAATCTTCCTTGTTCACTTTTCCACATTGTTCACTGAGGCAGAATCTCTCAGTCCACTCCAGGGCCCACCCTCTGTGGCAGTCTTACTAGTCAGCTTCCTTTGGGGATCCCCTGTCTCTGCCTCTCAAAGTTGTATTAAAGGATTCCCATTACAGCTGCCGCCTATGTAGGTTCTGGGCATCTTGGTCGGGGTCTTGGTCGAGGGGCAAGTGCTTTAACTGCTGAGCCAGCTCCCTGGCTCTCTGGTGCTCCCCACAGATCACCACATGTCCCTCAGTGTGGCCTCTGGGACCTCACTCTCCTCCACAGTCCACGTTTATCCTCCCTGCCATGACCAAAGACAGCCCGCCCCTGGACCTGTCAGAAGTCCCTCAAGATGTCAGGCTCTTCTCTGATTGCCTATTTCCCCCATTTCCTGTAGTGGCCTCTCTACCCAGTGTAACATGATTAATAAAAACCCGGAGACAGATATTGGGGTTCAACTTGAAGGTCAGAAAAGCAAAACAACCAGCCACTGGCTCTTTTTGAGGAGTCCTGGAGGCAGGATCGCCATTTTGGACTGAGGTAGAGGTAAGAGCCAGTGGCTGGTTGCTTGCTTTTCTGACCTTCAGGTTGAATCCCAATATCTGTCTCTAGGTTTTTATTAATTGTGCTACATCCAATCCTATTTCCTGGTGTCTCCAAACTTAGAATGAGGGCATGATCTTCTAGTTAAGTGAGGTCCTCAGCCACACAGCGCACGCTCTCTCTCTCTCTCTCCCCCCTCTCTCTTCTCTCTCAATCTCTCTCTCCTCTCTCTCCCTTTCTCTCTTTTTTCTCTCTCTCCCTCTCTTCTTTCTCCTCTCTCTCTCTCTCTCCCCCTCTCTTATCTCTCTCCCTCTCTCCCTCTCTTCTTTCTTTCTTTCTTTCTTTCTTTCTTTCTTTCTTTCTTTCTCTCTCTCTCTCTCTCTCTCTCTCTCTCTCTCTCTCTCTCTCTCTCTCTCTCTCTCTCTCTCTCTCTCTCTCTCTCTCTCTCTCTCTCTCTCTCTCTATATATATATATATATATATATATATATATACCAAAGATTAACCTCAAGCATCATTTATCATGCACCACCCATCTTTTTGTTTCTTTAAGACAGGGTCTCTCAGTGGTCTAGAACTTGTTAGTTAGGCTAGCCTGGCTGGCCAGCAGGTCCCAGGGTGTTCCTCTCTCTGCCTCCTAACCCCCTTGGGACTCTTTCTAACCAGTTTGCTCCCAAGAACATATTTATACCCCAGACCCCATCCCCAGCTCATCCCAGAGTCTCCAGGGGACCCCATTGCTCTTACCTAGTACCAAGACTTGGAGTATGGTCAGTAGAAGGAACATTCTGGAGCTGGAAGTCCAGGTCTAACAAATGCAGAGATCAAGTGGAAGAGAAAGAACCAGAAATAGACTCGGGGCAGAGAATCCCACTCACACTGAGGCCCAGAGCCTCAGTGACATGGGGACAGAATGCAGTGGTAGAGGCCAGAGCTGGAGAAGATGGGGTCACAGGCTCCTCCGGTTGTGAAGGAAAGATGCCGACCCGACTCGAGTCACTCTGGCTCCTTGCAAGTGTGAAAGGAGCAGGGTGGTGTCTCTTCCTGGACACGCCAGCAAAGCCTTTTATCCCTGATCTGGGCAGCCGGCCCTGCCCCCCACCGCCCTCCTGGCTTTTTTTTTATTGCCTAGTTTTCATTCCAAGATTCTGTGCTCCCTTCCCTCCCATCTCAGGCCAGAGGAGCAGACACAGTTATTAACGGGAGCCCCTCCCAGTGAAAGATGCTATAACCTGGGAAGAATAGGGATAGGGTTGATCCTGGGCAAGGAGGATGGGAGAGGTGGCCAGCCCAGTCAAAGAGCATGCAGTGGATGGGTAGAATCTGGGTGGGGGCTCCAAAGATGATACTAGGAGGGGCAGAGGGGAAGACAGACAGACAGACAGACAGACAGACAGACAGACAGACATAGAGGGGAAAACAACCAGAGACCCAGAAAGAGAGGGAGACAGACACAAGGGCCCAATGTGTGTGTGTCTGTGTGTGTGTGTGTGTGTGTGTGTGTGTGTGAGAGAGAGAGAGAGAGAGAGAGAGAGAGAGAGACTCAGAAAGAGAGGGACACAGACACAGACAGGAACCCAACGTTGTGTGTGTGTATATGTGTGTGTGTGTGTGCACGCATGTGCATGTGACTCAGAAAGAAAGGGACACAGACCCAGAGAAGGCAGGAGAGATGAAGGTGAGTTGAGGAGAGCCTGCTGTGGGCCTTGGAGTTGGGGGGTCCCATTGCAACTTGCCCCTCTTGGTCCCTCCCCCAGCCTCTTAAAGTACCTAATGATTATAATTTTTCTCCGGGCCTTGGCAATCCCATGCCTGGACCACGCGGTGACTCACAGCCTGCAGTCTCTCTCCTCACCGCACCTCATCTCTCTCCTCACCCCACCTTGCTTCCCAGTGACTTTCTTCCTGGAGAAGCTGCTGTGACTGTCTCTCTGAGACGGTGCTTCTCCTGGGTCCACCTATACACCTATGGAAATCTGCACGCCTGGCTTTCTCTAAACTATTTCTGCTAACTGGGGACTTCGTTTACTAGTTGATCTGAAAGCCCAGCAGCATCTTGCTGAGTGTGAAGACACACTCATGCTGAAAGGAGGAATCTCTGGTGATCTAGGGTCGGCGGCACAGGGGGCAGCCCCACTGTGACAATTCGTGCTGGGTTCTACACAGGAGAAAATGTCAGAGAAACCCATATGCACATGTATGCACACACTCAAGACGGATGTAGGCTCAACATGTCTATCTCCAGGCCTTGTACTGGGATCCATGCAGGCCAGATGTTGCTGTTGGGGCAACTGGGAGAAGGGCACATGAGTTTCCTGCCTCTGAAACTAAGGCTGAGTGTGTAATCGTCTCCATGAAAAGTTTACAATACAACAGGATTCATTTTCCTCAGAAGGATACCCTGAATGGTGGGTATGGTGGTTCACATCTGTAATCCTAGCACTTAAGAGGTGGAGGCAGAAGGATTACCATGAGTTTGGGGCCACCCTGGGTGATATAGTTCAACGCCAAAAGAAGAGGAGGAGGGAGACCAGGAAGAAGAGGAGAAAGAAGAGGTGGTAACCAAGGGCTATGGTGCCCACAGGACTACTGGCAAAAGGCTGTGAATGAAGCCATGAATGAGAGAAGCCTCTATGACCTGCCCACTCATCACAGCCTGGTCACAGAAGCATCCTCTTCCCACCAGACTCTGAACTCCCCTGGAACTCACTCAACTTGCTCAGCATTATTTTGATTTCCACGACACGGTTACTTAACAGTTTGTGATGAATGAATGAATGAATGAATGAATGAACGAACGAACTAATCATGCAAGTGTATGCCCTCAGTTCCAAGCTCGGGGTCTGGTGGGAGAGGTCAGCATGAAACTCAATCCTGCTGGAGCCCCAGGAAAGTCTCAGGGTTCTGCAGATGCATAGGAATTTGCCAGGATGGTGAGTGATGGAAGAAGCATAGTGGAGACTGTCAATAGGAGGATGGCGTGCACCTCAGAGGCTGAAAGAGAAGAGAAAGAGGCAAGGGAGAGATGCTGCAGGGGCGAGGTGATGGGATGGTGTGGGGTCCTGGGATAGATGCTGCAGGGGCCATGGTGATGGGACGGTGTGGGGTCTTGGAAGGGAGCAGAGGGCACTTCGTGTTCACTAGGGACTCTGAGAAGGTGTCTGGCTGGATCCACTGATGTGTCAAGGATACCAGAGCATATGCAGTCAGTTCAACAGGAAGAAGGTATATCATGGAGACCAAAGGAAGTTCATGGCTTGGAGGGCAAGGAGAAGCAACCTGGGGCCTAAGAAGGAGCAGTGAAGGAGCCTAGCGGATGCTGAGGAAGAGAGAAGTGTCCTGGGGGCTGAGACACATATTTTTTGAGTCTTCTGATGTGTAGGACATGTGCTTCATGTGTGGAGTATGCCCACATGTAGGTGCATATAACTGCAGGAGAAGGCCAGAGGAGGATGCCAGTGGAGCATGCCTGGTGTCCTGCTCTATTGCTCTCTTTCTCTTCCTTTGAGGCAGGTCCTCTCATGAGCCTGGTGATAGGCTCAGGGCCATCAAGTCCCTGAGTTCCTCTAGTCTCCACTGCCAGATCACTGGGGTGACAGGCTTGCATGTAGTCATATCTGGGTGTTTTAAATGTGGATATTGGGAGTTTGAACTCAGATCCGCATGCTTGAGCAGCCCGCTATCAGCACAGAATCATTTCCCCTGCCCCTGGAGTGTTTTACCTGCATGTATGTATATGTATCACATGTGTTTCTGGTGACCACAGAGGCCAGAAGAGAGCACTGGACCCCAGGAACTAGAATATCAGATAGTTATGGGCCACTGCAAGGAACTGAACGCAGGTCTTCTGCAAGAGCAGTCAGTGCTCTTCCCTACTGAGCCATCTCTCCAGCCCGCTGTGAGACAGTTTCAAATGGGGCAGTGACCTTGAAGGACAAGGACAGCAAAGAGACCTCTTTGGAGATAAAGGGTTTTGAAGGTGTGGGGGTGTGGAAGAGAGCTGAGGGAGCTGTGACTGGGGAAGAGGAAGAAACCACTTGTGTTCTGGAAGACAAAGTTAGCGGTATTGCCCATGCCTTTTCCCAGTGAATTGTCTTTCAGGACAGGTCAGTGGACTAAGTGTATCCACGCTGTTGTCCTCCATCAGTACCACAGAGTTCTCCCACAGGCTTTGTTCCCTCCCCCTCTTCCTGTGTGTGATATGTGCATCTGTCAGCCTTTATGTGTGTGCATGCATGTGTGTGAAGCCAGAGGTTGGTTTGGGGTGTGTTCCTCAATTGCTCTCCAACTTATTCTTTTAAAAGGTGTGTTTATGTATTTGTGTGCATATGTGCCTCTGTGTGTGTATGTGTGTGTATATGTGTGTGCATGTGTGTGTGTATAAATGTGTATGTGTGCATGTGTGTATGAATGTGTATGTGTGTGTATATATATGTGTGAATGTGTGTGCATGTGTGTGCGTGCGTGTGTGTAGGGTCATATGTGGGACTCAGAGAACAGCTTACAGGAGTTAGTATTCTTCTTCCATCATGGTGACCCGAAGACAGAACTCAGGCCATCAGATTTGGCAGCGAGCACCTTCATCCACTGAGCTGCCTTGCCAGTTTCACCCCTGGTTTTTAAAGTTGGGCTTTTACTTAACTCAGGTTAGTCTTGAACTCACTCTCTTCCTGCTTCGGCCTCGCAATGCTGGAGTTCCAAATGTGCTCCACCAGGCCCAGCTTTCTCAGCTGTGTTCTTCTTATTTTCATATTGAGGCAGGGTCTCAGGGATCCCAGGTCGGCTTCAAACTGCTTAGTAGCAGATTCGTCCTTCACCTCCCGAATGCTGGGATTGCAGGCACACACCATCATGCCTGGCTTATCCGGTGCGAGGATGGATCCATCCTTCACCTCCCGAATGCTGGGATTGCAGGCACACACCATCATGCCTGGCTTATCCGGTGCAAGGATGGAGCTCAGGGCTTCAAGCATGCAGAACAAGCACATGCTGGAAAAGCACCGTGCCCACTGAGCCACCTCCTCAGCCCTCTAGCTCTGCTCTGTATGTAAGAGGCTTCTTTCTGCCTCCTCTTTCTATTCTCCAGCCTGCCTACCTTTCCTCTGCCCCAATGCTTTCAACTAACATTTACTAAGCACCTACTGTGCGTCTGTCCAGCGTGATTCCAGGTACCAGGCACACAGTAATGAACAAAATTGGCCAAATAAGAAAAAAAATCCCTATCTTATATTCTGAAAGGAAGGAAAAGTAAATGACTGCAATATATAATTACAATTATGTGTCATACAACATTAAAAGACTATATGAAAAGAAGCAGGGGCTGGAGAGATGGCTCGGGGTTAAGAGTGGGCAGTGCTCTTGCAGAGAGGCCTGGAGCTGGACTCCTGGTTCCCACTTTAGGCTCACAGTTCCAACTCCAAGGGATCCAACACCCCTTCTGGTCTTTTAGGGTACTTTCCATGTGTGCTCATACACAAACACATCTACACATAATCAGAATTAATAAAAACAAATCCTTTCTAAAGGGAGGCAGAGTTCTCTGGGGTAGAAGGGTCTGGCAGATGTGAGACCACAGAGGACGAATGTGTTTAGAAGGTGTGTGTGTGTGTCACGAAAGTCTGTAGACAGTATCTCATGTCGGGATTACAGACTGGGAAACTGGGGTTGGTTGAGAGGAAGTGGCATGTTTGCGTATCTGAGAAGATGAGGCAGTACGAAAAACCCACAACTGTCCTGAATCTTTCTTCTGTCACCCAGGGCAGCTGCCAACTTCGTCAGTACATCTGCTTATGTGACCAATAGGATTTCACGCCATGTTGAGCAAATTAACTCACCCCATTGTCACTCTGACCTTTCATTGTACTGAACAAGGAAGTCAAGATGAAGTCAGTTCTCTTATCCACGGTTTCACATGGTGATCCGGACCAAGATGAAGGGCTCTTCCCAACTGTAGTTGGGAAATATTCAAGTGGATGGTACAGCTGGCTAAGTGGTGAGATTAGTCCCAGACGAGAGGAAGGACGCCTCTTCCATTGTCCAGGGAGGAAGAGGGAAGGGTGAGGAAGGGTGAGGCTGAGGTTGTGTGTGGGTTGCGGGTCAGGTGACAGGAAGTGGAGGACACACCTGTCTAGTGGCTTGGGTTTTTCTTCCTCCTCCTCCTTCTCCTGAAAGGCCTCCCCCAGCTCATCTTCAGGCCGCACACACTCAGATAAGGTGGGAAGCACTGCTCTGCAGGGACACTATTAGGCAAGTGGCCCAAACAAAGAGGCTAAGAAGGACCACAAAATGGGTGCTGAGCCTTGGATGCTGAGCCAGGGGAGCTAAAGATGGTCAGAGACTGGGGGGTGAGGAAGAAGTGAAGACAGGAAAGCTTAGTGGTGAGACCTGCCTTAGGAGGGTCAAGTGTTTTAGGGGTGGAAGAACAGCCATGGGTGAGCCATCCACAGCATGCCCTGGGGGAATGTCTCAAAAGTGGAGTCCTTCCTGCAGAACTTCCTATGACTCAGCTGAGCTATAGAAAAGGGTATCTGGGGGAGGGGTCTACGGCCATGGAAAGATTAAAGACCTCTAAAGCTGGTAGGACCTCTGTCTCTGGGTTCTTGACCTCATGTTGCATGGTGTTGGGATAGGCAGTTTCTGAAGGACACATCTTGACACTCCTAGCTTCCCAAGGCTCCTGCTTCTTCATTTGAGAAGGGTCTCAAGACTGGTTTTGAACTCTCTGCATAGCTTGGACTTCTGATCTTCCTGCCTCTACCTCCCAAGTGCTGGGATCGCAGGTGTGATTCCTGTTTTTCTTCAGGGATGGGCTTCTTCCTGTGTTAAGTCTCAATTCTTCTTACACATGCTGACACATACTTTATAGGTAAGGAGATAGATTTGAATACCAGCCCTCCTGACTCAATGTTCCTGCCTGGCTTTAGAAGTCATGTGACTGCCAGGCAGTGGTGGCGCATGCCTTTAATCCCAGCACTCGGGAGGCAGAGACAGAGGGGCCTCTGTGAGTTCAAGGCCAGCCTGATCTACAGAGAGAGTTCCAGGACAGGCTCCAAAGCTACAGAGAAACCCTGTTTTGGAAACCCCCCCCCCCAAAAAAAAAAGGGAAAAGAAGAAGGAGAAGAGGAGGAGGAGAAGAAGAAGAAGAAGAAGAAGAAGAAGAAGAAGAAGAAGAAGAAGAAGAAGAAGAAGAAGAAGAAGAAGACCTCATGTGTGACTCTGGTTACCTAGGCTCCCTCTGGCTGAGGAATCATCATCTATGGAGTCCAAAAGAGCATTAGATCCCCTGGCACTGGAGTTACAGGCAGTTGTAATCCACTTGAGGTGGGTGCTGGGAACCCAACTCTGGTCCTCTGAAAGAGCAGCATGCGCTCTTAATCACTGAGCCATCTCTCCAGCCCCATCTAATGTTTCTAAGTCAGCATCCATACTCACCAATGCCTGCTGACACCAGGCATCCTGGATGGCAGTGGACCTCCTCCAATCCCTGCAGCTACACTATCTCCCAGTTATTTCTACTGAAGCTCTGTGGTCCCAGCATCTGCCCACACGGCCTGCTTCATTGACAATACTCTTGATGTTAGCTCCAGAATGGAGAGCAGAGACCCCACCCACTGACCTCCTCTAAGCCCCTGCTATCCATGCCACACACACCCCCACACAAACTGCTCTCTCTGCTTTCCACACTCACTTGACCCCACCACCCCAGGCCAAGCTCATTTCCACGTAGCAGCTATGATTCAAACTCAAAACAACACATTGTCAAACCCATCTCAGCCCTCGGTGGAACTGCGGTCAATTCGAAATACCCTAAGCAGTCAGCATCTGGATTCCACTCATCCTTCCTACCTCGCCTTTCCATCATGTCCTCTGTCTCTGGCCCCTATGCTTCTTTGGTGTTCCTAGCATGGTTGGAGCCTTCCGACTCAGGGAGATCTCCAGGATCTAATCTGGCGCCTGGCGTGTATGGGATGGGATCATGGAACAGGCTGAAGGAGTGAGATTATCTCTGAACCTAATTCTAGGACTTCCACACCCATCATTTCCTTCTCTTTAGACCCGAAATTTGTCTCTTTACTCCGCTCCGAGACAGTACACAGCTGGAAAAGGCTGCAGAACACTGGCTGGGAAAGCCTGTCTCCTGGTCGGTCCCTGCTAGGAGATAGTGTTTCTGAACCCAGGGCAAGGAATACTAGAATTAGGAAGACCCAGCACCACATTAACAAAGAGTTTAGGGTCCTTTGTGTCTCAACAGGAGGTTGTTTCCTAAAGTGATAGTGTTTCTCAGGGTTATCTGACTCTTTTTCCTGCCCCAGCAAGCTGCTGTTCTCTCAAAGACCCCCAGTATCTGCTAAAGCCACCTGAGTGGGAAATCTGTTTGGTCTGCTTATTAGGAGGGGTACCTCTTGTATTTGTATGGTCTTTTAAAAGATTTATTTTAAAGTGTGTGTGTGCATACCGGCTCCTTCAGAGGCCAAAGAGGGTGTCAAATACCCTGGAGCTAGTTACAGGATGTTGTCAACCACCTGATGTAGAAGTTTAGAGCCAATTCGAGTCCTCTGCAAGGGCAGTATATGCTCTCAGTGGATCAGCCAGCTCTCAAGCCCCTATTTGTATAGTCTTTGAACTCACACGGGTGTTTTTAAAGTCTTAAAGCACACTTAGTGTCAGCAGGAGTCTCCACTCTTGGTGAGAGGCTCTTTATGCCCTTGTATCTGTTCTCATCATCACCAAGTCCCCGACTAGTTCAGATCCCCAGCCAACATGAGGGCCCCAGCCTTGATCTCCTGGCCTCTCTCCTGGAGAGCTCTTTTTGTTTTGAAATAGGGTCTCGAGCCAGACTGGCCTTCACCTTCACACACCCAGTGCTGTGTAGACCACCACACCCGGTTTACACAGTGCTGGGGATGGAGACGGGGAGGGGGGGGGCTCCGTCCATGCCAAGTAAGCAATCTATCCGCTGAGCCACACTGCCGCCTAGCCCTGTCTGCTCCTGCCTCCTGTACCTGGAACAATGCCTCCTCACAGGGGCAGGCGCCTCCCGAGTTGTGGATCAGGTCTGCCACCCTTCTAACAGGCAGTTTCCCTCTCTCATCCCTCTCTTGGCTTTAGTCTTACTCAGTTCCTGGGTCGTGGCTTAAACATCACCTCCGCATTCTATGACACACCGCACCGAGCTGGGTGCGCCACTTCTAGGCTCCCCGTGTCCTCCTGAACCCTCACAGTGACACCAGCGGCATTTAGCCCTCTGGTCCTGACATGTTGGTGCCTGCACTTGCTTCCCCACCAGAGGGAGAGCGCACCGAGGGCAGGGGCCCACCGAGGGCAGGGGCGCACCGAGGGCAGGGGCGCACCGAGGGCCGGGGCCCACAGAGGGCAGGGGCGCACCGAGGGCAGGGGCCCACTGAGGGCAGGGGCGCACCGAGGGCCGGGGCCCACTGAAGGCAGGGGCCCACTGAGGGCAGGGGCGCACCGAGGGCAGGGGCGCACCGAGGGCAGGGGCCCACCGAGGGCAGGGGCCCACCGAGGGCAGGGGCGCACCGAGGGCAGGGGCGCACCGAGGGCAGGGGCCGAGCTGACTCAGTTATTTCCCCACCATCCTAGGCTGGGCAGAGCTGGGAGCTGTCAGGAAACATCTGCAATCATGATCTTGTCTTTGCCCTGCTGGGAGAGCTTCAGGGCTTGCTTTTGCAACTCCTGCCTGCCCCTCACGCTCTCTCCTGTCACCTCTGGCCTGTCCTCCTGTCCTTTCAGCCTAGCCATTCCCTCTGGCAGGAACACTTCGCTGCAGTCAGCAAAACACTCGGCCCTATTTTACATCGTTCTGCGCGGAGGCAGGGCTGTCTTCCCAGGTTCACTCCTTTTCTGCTTAAATGGACAGGACACCATCCCCGTTGACACAGGTCAGCACCTGACTGCTGCAGTATATCGCGCCGTGTACTCTCCTCCCTCTTCCCTCTTCTTCTCATTTCTTCCCACCTCTCTCCTTCTCAGGCCTCCCTCTATCTTCTTGGCCCTTTTCTTTTCCTTCTCTGGCCTCTAGGTTCTGTCCCGAGCGGCTTCTGCAGTTAGCTGCATCGCAGGTCTCATGCTCAGAGTTTGAGTACGGTGTAGACACAAACATCTTAGTGCAAACTCCTCCAAGAGGCTGATGCTGCCTCGGCTTGGGCTGGAAACCCAGCTTCGGAGTCAAGGCCGCCGGGGGCGCAGATGTGGTCACCGCGCCCTCTTGTGGCCACATCTGAATACAGCACCTTTCTCACACTAGAAGCCCGAGAGGAGGGCAAAGTCCCAGGGACGCTCCTGCTTCAGAAATGAGGGGATGCCTTGCTGTGCGTGCGTCAGGAAGAAGGTCCTCTGGCTTCCAGTGTAAGCTCCCAGTACAGGGACCAAGAACACCTGCTCCCTCTCCGAGTCACTGCTATGTGACGCTGGGAGTTACTTGGCTGGGTTGCACGTTCATTTACCATAAATGAGTATTAAACACATATCACTCTCATACTACTGCACTAACAAGGGAGGAACGCCCTCTTGGCACGAGGCCAGCCCCACAAACGCACAAGCTGGGAACAGTACAATCTGCCTGGAGAATCTTCAGCTCCGTCTCCCCTGTCCCCCAATACCCACTTCCTATCCATAGTCGTTTCTCTTTACAGCAGCCAAGGAATTTTTAGAAAGTGGTCTTTGGATGCACTCCCAGAATAGAAGCCTCGAAACTGGCATTCACTGTTAGAATAAAACCCAAGTATTTGACTCCGCAAACACCTGGTTCAGCTCAGAACTGGCAAATGGACCCCCTGCTGGTTCCTGGGAGGGATCAAGGTTATTCCCTTTTACCCTGGATGCTGAATTGACAGCTCCTTCCTCCAGAGGGCGCTCTTCCCCAAGAAACTTTTGAGAGTTTTGCTTTATTTGGGTTCCCGTTCAAAGGCCACCTCCCCAGAGGACCTTCCTTCACTGGCTTCTTCCTCCCTTCCTCTATCCTCTTGTGCTGGAGATGTGGCTCAAAGAGGCTGTCTAGAATCCCTAGGTGTGGCTCATGGTAGAGGTCCTGCCTACCATGGTGAGGGACTTGGGGTGTGGCTCAGCTTGTTAGACCCTTGATTCAATCCCCAGCATTGGAAAGGGAAAGAGTGACACTTCCGGCCACCCGGTATTTACTTGCACGCAGTTCTTTTCTCGCAGGCTGTAAATACCTGTGCTCATGGCCGCTTCCTGGCACCTCAGGACCAAACAAAGGATGTCCAATGTTTGCTGAATGAATAATCGACGTGGTGCTTAATACCCTCAGGGAACTTGAAGGAGGCAGGGCATCCTCTCTGCCTTTCAGACCTAAGTTAATTAGGAAAGTGAATACCAAGGGGTAAGCAGGTCACTTCCCTGAACAGGACCACAGAGGTTAAGGAGCGGAGCGCTCTCTGTCCAAGGTAAAAGCCTCTAGTACTCAGCCAGGCTACACCTGGAGATAGGACTCTCAGCACCAAGTCTCTCTCTTCTTGGGAAAGTTTCCTCAGTCTCTCGATTGCCTATAAGGCAAGGTAGCATCCAGAAGCCCGGAGCCCCCTGGTGGCCAATCCTTACTATGCAGCGCCAAGCTGGACACAGTTGGCCAAGTACTTTGACCTCTGGACTCTCATCTCTGCAGAGATCTGATGGGGTGACGGCAAGCCAGTTCTATTTTCACAGGGGGAAATGGCAGTCAGAGAGGTTAAAGCACACAAGCTCTGTCCCCAGAATCCAAGCTTGGGTGCCCCCTCACCCACAGCAGCTACCAGGAGTGGATGAGGCAGACATAGCCCCTGTGGCCTTCTAAGTGAGTGACCGATAGCCATGATAGCCTTGAGGCGTCAAAGGGAAGAATGAGAAGGGACTTGTAAGCAACACAAAGCAAAGCTCAAAACGAAGCTTCTGGAAAGCAACGTGTGCTGAAGCCTTGCACACTGACTCCCTTAGGTCTCTGTGGCTGTGATGAAACACCATGGCCAAAGCCTCTTAGGGAGGAAAGATTTTATTTCAATTCACATCTCTCAGGGTCCATTACTGAGGGAAGTCAGGGCAGGAACCGAGGCAGATGCCATGGAGGAACACTGCTTACTGACTTTCTCAGTCCGTTTTCTTTCTTTTTCATTTTTCAAGACAGGGTTTCTCGGTGTAGCCTTGGCTGTCCTGGAACTCGCTCCGTAGACCAGGCTGACTTTGCACAGTCTGTCTCTGCCTCCAGAGTGCTGGGATTAAAGGTGTGCACCATCACCACTCAGCAGCCTACTTTCTTACAGTACCCAGGACCACCCGCCTAGGTGACTGCACTGCTCACAGTGGACTGAGGTCTTCCACATCAATCAACAATCAAGAAAATGCCCCAAAGGCTTGCATATAGGTCAACCTTATGGAGACATTTTCTCAGATGATCCCAGCCTGAGGCAAGTTAGCAAAATAAAACAAAAACAAACAAACAAACAAAAGATGACCAGCCAGGACACGGACCCAACAGTCACATGAAAACCACACAAACTTGGTTTGGAATGTATCAACTCAGCAGACCATTGGCTTTCAAAGACTCACAGGCAAACAAAGTCATCAGACAGCAGCCAAGACCCACAGCAGGGATTTCCCAAGCCTTGCTGGAACCTACCTACACCAGTGCATCTGGCCAATGGCTTGATTAATGACTTTCTTTTGTTCTAGGGCTGCAAATGGTTGAGTAACTGCTTCCACAGCAGCGTCCCTGGGGCAACCTGAACCCACATACCCTGCAACCGAAGCTTCTGGTTCAGAATAAACTTTCTCTGACTCTCTCAGGAGCAAGTTTTCCCTTGATGAAAGGGCAGGGTGACAATGTGAATGTGTTCCTATTACTCCTTTGACTTTGTTTACCTGACTTGGGCAGACAAAGTGAGGCCAGGGCTATTCAGAGCCCACAGAGGTGTGCAGGAATGCACAGTTGCTGGTCCCTTCTCCCTCAGGCCTGATAGCCTAGCCGGGGGCTCCCTCACCGTCTCCAAGGTTCAGGTTGCTGTGCAGAGCACAGTCCCTCCATGGTACACAGTTACTCCACTTAGGAAGCTCTAGAAGGGCAGAGCGGTCACTTCACAGTGCACAGATCGCTTCACAGGAACAGGGCACTTCAGGGCACGGTCACTTTTCAGGGCACAGGACAATGTAGAGTTCAGGACTCAGGTCACTCCGAGGGGCTCACGTCACTCTGTAGGACACAGGTGGCCCCCGCCCGGTCTCCTCCTTCCCTGCACAGGGTGGCTTCATCTCTGGATTGCTCACAGCTGCAGGATCCCTGTGAGGCCGCAGGGTCTCTGGTGGCCTGGACTGGATTCCCAGGCAGTGGCAGCTCGGCTTGCAACGTGCGGCGGCCCTTGCCGATAGCTAGGCGTGGCAGGCCTCGGTTGAGGCCATCCAGGAGCGCACAGGCCTGGCAGAGCGCATGGCTGGCCAGTGCCCCGCAGCGGGTGCAGGTACCTGGAGGAGGGGGCCGAGCTGCTGGGGCAAGAGCAAGGCGCTCTGCTGAGTGCACAAGGTCCAGCACTGCCGATGGCCGCGCTGCCTCCAGGCGCTTGAGCAGGTCGCGAGCGTGGCCGCGGAAAGCCTCGGGTGCATATACGCACTCTTCGGAGAAGTAGCGCAGGCGGCGGAAGTGCGCGTACAGCACCACCTCCTTCTGCGACGCAAACTGCAAAGGCCGGCACCGCGGGAGTGCGCACCCCTCGCCCGCAGAGCCCAGCACTCCACCCCGCGCCAGCCGCCCAGCATCACCGCGCAGGAAGTTCATGAGCACTGTCTCCGCCATATCGTCGGCATTGTGGCCTGTGGGAGAGAGCTCGGGTGAAGATGGAGACAGAAAGGAAAGGGGCGGGGAGGGGGCGCCAAGAACCGCTGGAAAGGAAATAGAGAGGAGGTCATAGGGATTCCCTGGACCTGGAGACTGAGGAGAGGACCCTGTACATCCTCAGTAATGAGACAATGGAGAAGTGACCATAAACTGGGGACAAGGAGAGTGGAGGGAGGCGTAGGGACACCCAGAGAGAATGGGAGGTGGAGACACCACGCCACCCCACTTCCTGACAAGATATACTACCTCTCTACACCGTTCCTGCGCTCACCAGTCACGATGTGTGTAGCTCCCACGAGGCGTGCACCCTCCTCCAGCGCGCGCCGCCGCAGCACCCCACAGAAGGTGCAGCAGGAGCGACTGCGGCCAGAGCCGGCAGTGCTGCGGGCCACAGCATCCATCGTCCAGCCCCCGAACAGGTCTGCGTAGGCCACAATGGTGAGCGGCAGCTCCCAGCGCTCGGCCTGGCTGCTCACGGCCTCCAGGGCTGCGTCACGGTAGCCGCCGATGCCCTCGTCCACCGCCACCAGGTGCAGCGTGATGCCCAGGCGTGGCGCGAGCTCGCGCAGCACGTGTGCCAGTACCGTGGAATCCTTGCCACCCGAGGCACCCACGGCCACCACGGCACCCGGGGGCAGCAGGCGCCCGGCGATCACGGTGTGCAGCACCTCGGCCTCAAAGGCTGCACAGAAGCAGGAGCCACATAGAGCCTGCCCCGAGCGCGGGCGGCGGAGGGCAGCGCGGGCTGCATGGCAGGAGGAGCACGTTGGAGCTGGCATGGGGGAAGAGAAGTGGGTTGCTTGGGGTATTCACACTGTGAAGGAAAGAATAGGGGATTATTTAGTGCGTCTACATTGCAGGGCTGATGGGAGAGAAGAGGGGTCACAAGAGATATCCACACTGCTGGGTTAATGGAGAGGGAAGGGAAGCTGGTCGTCCAGGATGTCTGCACTTTGGAGCTGAGGGGAGAGAGAAACGGGTCACATGGATAGTCTGTGTTGTGGGGATGCTGCAGAAATGGCGTCCTACCTAGAGTGGCCCTTGCACAGGGGAGCCCAAGGAAAGGACAGTTTCTTTCTGCACCAAGAAAATAAGGACCTTATGACGTGGTTTCAGGCAGAGAAGAAGACATGTAAGAAGGGGGTGCCTTTAAGAACCTTTTGAACAGTTTTGAGGTCACTATCTTGATCGAGGAGTCAAGGTAGATGTCACTGACCTTGACTTCCAGGGTTGACAAGAACCGGAAGAGCCTGCTATTTGAAAAGAGGGCTAGAGGTGTTTGGATTTTAGTCGGAGAGGTAGGATATGGACACGCCCCAATCTTGACTACCACCCCTAAAAGGCATGGTGCCCTCTTCCGCTAGGCACACAGATGCTGCCTGCACCACCTCTAGGTTACCAGTAAAAACTCTCCAGGCTCAGCCCTGTCCGTCAGACCACCGCGTCTCCAGCTTGGACTAGCCAGCGGCCTCTTGTCATTCCCCGCAGGTACGGCTGCGCTGGGATTTACCACAATGGTCAGAATGATTCCGCAGCGGCCTTTTACAATCACTAACTTCCACTCAGCCCTCAAGCCCCACAGCCCCTATTCCTTTCACCATATGGTGTTGTGCAGCGAGGCAAAGCCACCCTTCCAGGTGCTCAGACCGGACGCTCCGGGGTCTAGAACCGCCCCCCCCCCATCACTTACCCTGATCACCCTGGTGGGGGGCTCAAAATGCAAAGTCCAGTCTTGACATGCTTTCCAAACGTGCCTAATCCATCCTCAGAACTCACGCTCAGAAGCCTGAGTGCAGCCAATTATACTTGTGGCTTCAAAACCAGACGGAGACGCCACATACTCCCCACCTACTCCATGGCCAGCACGCTTATTTGGTCACTGGTCTCTCTGCCTTAACCTTTACACTTGCTGTTTTGCGTAAAACAATCAGCAGATGCAGCCCAGTTATCTTTCCCACATTGTTCTGTGACTGACGTTGCCCTGTGGTTCCTTCCCCTTACTCTCAACTCTCCTAGGACCCCCGCCCCCGCCCCCAACAGTTCTCCCTGACTGCTGAGCCCCGCAAGCCCCTCTCTGGACGCACTCATCCCTCATGGCTGAGCATTGCTCCTTGCAATATTTCCTTTCCAGCTTTTGATTCTACCCTTCCTCTTGCCTGGATCATGTCCCCATCCGTGCCTCACCATTTCATTTCTTCACGCCCTGCCCAGCAAGCCTGAGAACCGCCAGGTGCCTCCAGGATGGACCTCCAAATGGCCCACTGAAGATTGTTGCAGGGCACCTTTCGGACCTCAAGTGCCCCTGAAATCAGTCCCTTCTGCCTGGCATCTCTGTCTCTTGGGAGTGCCCACCACCTTCTGCCCAGTATTTATTCAGAATAGGGTGCAAAGTCAGTCTGTCCTCAGTCATCTAGAAGAGCTTGCTGTTGTGAGGAGTCGCGTGTGGGCACAAACAGGGAGCCAGCTGAGCTGATGGAGTGAACCCGGCTGATGTTAATACACGGGAGGAGGAGGAAGACTGTGTACAGACAGGCATGGTGGGGCACGCCTTTAATCCCAGCACTCAGGAGGAAGAGACGTTTGAATTTCTGCAAATTCCAAGCTACATAGTGAGTTCCAGGCCACCCACGGGGTGAAATCTCGTCCAAAAACAAAAACAAACGCAACAAATTAAAAACAAACAAACAAACAAACAAAAAAAAACCACCAAGGGGTACTTCCGGTTGGCCAGGTTTCCCTTTAGGCAGAGAAGGGGTCTCCAGAACTATTTAACTATGAGCAAGGGAAGACAGGTGGTCTGTCACCACTAGGTGAACAGGGAGGCCTGGCAAGAGACCAGATTAGAGCGGGATCCTGGCCAGAACATGAACTGGCAATCTTAAAAGCGAGTGCTAAATCCTTAGAGAGACCTTCCACTCCTCGGTGGCACTACAACCCCGAGCCCGCTCGATCGGGAGCAAGAGGAACACTAACCTGGGTGGAATGGGCTCTGCACTCTGTCTGCCACGCGGAAGCCTGGAGCGGAAACTGCCCTGAAACTACAACTCCCACAAGGCCTTGGACTGCCTTGCCTACGACTACCAGAAAGCAACAGCTACAGACGAGCGCCTGTAATTCTACGGCAACTCGGACTACAATTCCCAGCAACACTAGAGAACACGGCTTTCCTGCAGTTTACGGCTCCCAAAACGCTGGGCTCCAGAAGGTGCACAGACAGGCGTGGGGACTGAGCTGCAGCTACTGCTGTTGCCCTGGCAACGCGAGGTCACCAGGCGCAATGCTTGAAATCAGAAGTGACTGCGGTCTAATTTCCTAGTTTTGCGATTTATTATCCGCTGCTGCTGCTTCCTTTTTTGAAGGAATGTAGACCTTGTACACAGACCAGGCTGACCTTGAACTCAGAACCCCACCTACTATTACCCACAGATTAAAGGCGTACGCCATCTTGCTCTTTTCTATCTCCTATTTTCTTTTCTTTTTTCTTCAGAAAGGTGGAAGAACTCTAGACAACACCCAAGCTATTGTAATAGACCCTGTAAGACTTTAAGACAATCCTGAAGCCATTTTTGACAATTCTGAATCCTCTCAGCCTCTGTGCCATAGTGCTTCCCCTCCTCCCCTGGGAACCAAGGACCTAACAGCTACACTTGCACGTACTTAGTTCCTGAACAATTACCCATATACGTATGCTTTGGTTCTGTCCCCTGGGAAACGAGGTCAAAATGACCTCTTACCTCATCTGATCTGGCAACAGCTCTCCAGTCAATTATTGGTATTAGCCCTTTCAAATAAGCCAATCAGAATAGTCAAAGAACAACCCCCCTTGCTTCTGTGGCCCCGTTAAAAGTAGACTGTACCCGCTATTCGAGGTCCCTCGGCTTCCCGAATGCTGGGGGACCCTGTCATGACAGAATTAATAAAATCCTCATGCTTTTGCATCGGCTGTGGTGTGTGGTCTCTGGGGGCGACTCCTTCTCGGTGTTTGGACGCTAGAGTCCAACAACCCCAATAAATTGTCGTTTGTGCTTTTTACTTTCTCTCTCTCTCTCTCTCTCTCTCTCTCTCTCTCTCTCTCTCTCTCTCTCGTTTTGTTTTTTGAGACAAGGTATCTCTGTGTGTAACAGCCCTCGGTGTCCTGGAACTACCTCTTTTCTGGCCTTGAACTCACAGAAATCTGCCTGCCTCTGCTAGGATTAAAGGCGTGGACCACCACCACCCAGCTCATCATGGAACCTGCAATCCCGATTTTAGACTCAAGCATTTTGCCTTAAAGGGTCTTCCAAGACCGCTTATTCAGCTGCCTGCTGGCCTCCTGGCCCTGTGGGAAAGCGAGGGAGAACAGCCAAATATCCTGAGAGTTAGAAAACCCGCGTCCCTGAGAACAGGAGAGTAAATTCTCAAAGAAGGATAGAGAATCCTTGAACACAGTGGGATGTGAATCATTCTCTGATACTTCCGCTACTGCTCATCTCTTGTGATATAAAACTAAAAATATCTGTTGTGGGAATAGGTAGTTGGGAGACAGTCTGCCGGGGACCCTTCAGTCCTGCTGACTGTTGTGATTGCTCGACTTCCCCAGCCCGTTTCTCCTGGATGTTTATTACATGTCGGATCTGGTGTCCCATTATCTCTGCAGTCTGCTGTTCATGCCCTTGAAATGTTGACACCGCTGTCACAGACCATTCTCCAGCCTGAGACAGCTCTCTTTACACCATGGAACCACGTCCCAGCTCCTCACTAGAGGATTCTAGGCACGGACTCTATCATTGAGCCACATCCCAGCCTCTTGCGGGGAAATTCTAAATGGGTGCTCTACCACGGAGCATCTCACTGGGAAGACTCTAGGCAGATGTTTTAACGCTGGTGAATACGAGGCAAGCACTCGACTACTGAGCTATAGCCTCGGCGTGCACCTTTTCTTGTGCCTTTGGTTTTGAAACAGGATCTCACTATGTGGCTCATGCAGACCTCAAACTTACTATCCTTCTGCCTCTGTCTTCCAAGTAGCTAGAATTACAGTTTTGAGCTACAAGGCTGGGTTCAGCTGGGTGGTAGATTGACCTGGACCAGTAGATTGAGAACTACTGGTCCTGATGCTGCAACCCTGTAATGCAGTTCCTTATGTTAGGTGACCCCCAACCATAAAGCTATTTTTTGTCGATACTTCCTAATTGTAATTTTGCTGCTGTTACGAGTCGTATCTATGTTTCCTGATGGTCTTAGGTGATCCCTGTGAAAGGGCCCTTTGAATCAAAGAAGTCACCACCTACAGGTTGAGAAATGCTCACCTAGACCGTGGGGATGATGTTTCAGTACCATATTCAAAGCCAGGCCAGTTGTTGGGCCAGTCCACTATGTCCTGTGGTCCTTGTGTGCCAATTCCTCTTTATCAGCATCCCAGACAAATTGGTCAGATAAGTAAGGGAAGAAGGAGAGACCTTACCACACTACAGAAAACCAAGTATCAATACAGGCATCTGATTGGTTCCTTCCACAGTCTTGGGGGAATGTGCGACCAAGTACTTGGTGGGCTGTTTTCTGGAATGGGTATGGTTCTATACAATGAAGACTTCTGCATTTGACGCTCAAGGACACCAAGAACTCTGGACCAGGGATTCAAAGCAGAGTTCTTGAGTTGGCATACCCAATGCTTAGTTGTTCTGGGAACCTGAGCAAGGAAAGAAATGGAGTCCAGGCCCTACTTTCCTTGGTGTGTTTATGGCCCCATGCCCTAATTTGCTTCCCAGTTGCTATGATAAAATACTCACCAAAATTAACTTGCATTTATTTTAGCCTATAGATCACAGTTCATCACCAAGGGAAGCCATGGCAAGAACTCAAATCAGGAGCTGGAAGCAGAAACCATGAAGGAACTCTACTTATTGACTTACTTCTGTGCTCACATTTAACTACCTTTCTTATACTGGGAGGGGTACCATCCACAGCGAGCTGAGTCCCCCCACATCAGTCAACAGTCAGTAAGATAAGTCATAGGCTAATCTGATGAAGGCAATTTCTCAACTGCGGTTCCTTTTTCCTATGTGTGACAAGTTGATAACCTAGCTTAGCAATCACATGGAAGGAGGGACAGCTGACATTCATTTACCACTGATAGAAACTATCACATTTCTGTCCCAGATACTGCATTTCCTGTGGCACCATCACCTTTCACGAAAATAGCACACATGGGAGCTGGGTATAGACCTCACTTGACAGAGTGCTTGGCCGTGGGTTCAATTCCCAGCACTGTATACATCACGTGTGCTAGTACATACCTGTAATCCGAGCATTTGGGATGTGGAAGCAGGAGGATGTGGCGTTCACGGTCATCTGTGGCCGCACAGTGAGTCTGAGTCTGCCTTAGTTATGTGGGTTGTCTTAATCAACCAGGAACTAGAATGTAAATGGAACCTTCAGTACAGTATGTAGAAACATTACTTAGAAAAGTAAATTCTCATCTTAGTTTTTTTTTTTCTGTTAGTCATGGTTTCGGTGGGCTACATCAGAACTTATTTGTCTCTTAACTGGTTTAAACTGGCAAGGCTGCATCTGGATCACTCCACTTCTGGTTCTTCTCTGGGCTCTTTCAAGAGGTTATGCTTGAGATGGGTACTTTGCTGGATTTGGATGTATGACCTCAAAGACTCACTACTGTCCTAGTTAGGGTTTCTACTGCTGTGAAGAGACACCGTGGCCATGGCTGTTGCAGGATATTCGATCACACCGTGAACCCCGAGATTGCATTATTTACTGGAAAACTCTGTTCCTAGTTGCGGTGTGGCTCAGCCCTAGCACACACTTTATTCCAAGAGTCTTCTGTTTGAGTAGTGTCAAGTGGATTAAATAAAATCAACCATAGGTCAAGAGGAAGGGTGAGCAGCCAGTTGACAGGGAGTGAACATAGGGAACAAACGTCAGAGTAAGAGGGAGGCAGGAGGATGGATAGAGAGGTGCTCAGGAGTAGAAGGGAGGGACATTCAGTTTGAGGAGGTTGTTTGGAGATGCTGTAAGAGAACAAGGGCCTCTGGGATGCCAGGAGGAGGAGGAAGGAAGTCAGCGGCTTTCACCCCAGCATCAGCTCACAACTCTTTATTGGTAAAATCAAATGATGGAGATTTTGTTAAAAACACCTCTTATAAAGGAAACATTTGATGGAGTTAGCTTACAGTTTTCAAGGTTCAGTCCATCACCATCAAGGTGTGACATGGTGGCACACAGGCAGACATGGTACTGGAACTGAGAGTTAATGAATATTGATTGGTAGGCAACAGGAAGTGAACTGAGGCACTTGAGGGCACGGCTTTAGCATTTATGAGACCTCACAGCCCACCTCCACAGTGGCATATTTCCTCCAACAAGGCCACACTCTAATAGTGCCATTCCCCTTGGAGGTCATTGTTTCAAACCACCCCCTCCATGGGCATATGATGTGATTGCCTATTAGATTTGCCCTGACAGCCTTTGCTGGAGACCCGGAGGCACACCATGAATGTGCTCCATCAGCTGAACGAATGAGTAATGAATGGAATGAGTGAATGAAATCTCACCCATCACACCACGGGACACAGGTGATATAATTCATAAACATTAAATTGATACCAGCAGACAAAGTTGGCACAGGAGGGGATGGAGCATGACACAGAGAATGCACGCAACTGGACAACCCAGGCCCTGCACAGAAGGCGAGAGAGCACAGGTGTGCTGCTCACGAACACCAGACGTTTGCTCCTTCTAGAGCAGGGGTCAGTCCGTGCAGTGGCAGAGTCAATGTCTGGTGAATGTTCATCTTCGCAAATGATATTTTCTCATGTAGTAGAACAAGCAAACAACCTTCCTTGGGTATCTTGTATGAAGGACATTATTCCGATTTGTGAGGGCTCCATCCCCATGACCTAAGCCCTTCCTAAATGTGTTGGCTAGTTTTATGTCAACTTGACACAAGATAGAGTCACCAGAGAGGAGGGAGTTCCAGTGAATAAAATGAAGGGATTTTATTTTAGAAGATGGGGCTGTAGACCAGCTTGTAGAGCATTTTAATAATTACTGGTTGGTGAGGGGGGGGCCCAGCCTATCGTGGGTGGTACCAGCCTAGGCTGATGGTCCTAGGTTCTCTAAGAAATCAGGGTGATCGAGCCTTGGGGAGCAAGTCATTAAGAGCTAATGACCTCCTCCATGACCTCTGCATTAGTTCATGCTTCCAGCTTCTTGCCCTGCCTGAATTCTGACCCTTATTAATTTTGATGCTGAACTGTTTGTTATACGGAACTGTGTGTGAAATAAACCCTTTCCTTCCCAAGTTGCTTTTGGTCATGGTGTTGCTTTTGGTCATGGTGTTTCATCACCACAATAGTAACCCTGACTGACTGACACACTAGATAAAACACCTCCATGGGACTGGAAGGATGACCCAGTAAAGCGCTTGCGACACAAACACGGAGATCTGAGTTTGGGTCCCCAGCTCCCACATAAGAACCAGGTGTGTGTGTGTGTGTGTGTGTGTGTGTGTGTGTGTGTGTGTGTGTCTGGAGTGTGGAGGCAGAACGAGGCAGCTCTCAAGGCTCACTGACCAGCCAGGAGGGGATCTGTCCTAGTACTTTCTTCCAGTTGATAAAATACCCTGACAAAGGCAACTTAAAGGAGAAACATTTCTGTGTGCTTACAGTTCAAGATACAGTCAGCTGCAGTAGAGAAGTCATGGCAGGAGGAGCTTGAAGCAGCTGGCTACATCACACCACAGTTGGGAAGCAGAGGGCAGTACGTGGTGGTGCTCAGCTTGCTTTCTCCTTTTCATACGATCTAGGATCCCAGCCCAGGAACTGGCACCACCCACAGTGAGTAGGCCTTCCCATCGCAACTACCCTAATCAAGATAATTCCCCACCAGGCATGACCCTCAGAGGCCCATCTCCTAAGTGAGCTTAGATCGTGCCAAACTGACCACTGAAAGTGATCACTACGGATCTTGCTCAGAAAGTAAGGTGGAGAGTGATGGAGGAAGACGCCCAAAGCAGAGCTCTGGGTTTTGTATGTGCATGGGCAGGCAAGCACACCCTCCACACACTTAGCTCCCTCCAGAATCTACCTGTTATCACCATAGTCTTGGGGCTAAGGGTCTCAACACGTGTGTTCTGGAGGGGACAGATGCCACCTTAGCACTTCTGAAAACAGGGAAATGATACCACAGGTCTTCTCGATTCTCTGTGCTGTGTGTGTCGTAAGCTCCTCTCTTGGATGCAGCTTCTCAGAGTATCCTCTTTCTGTCCTGACTTCTTTACAAACTTCAGGCAACAGGGAACCACATGGGGCAGTGGCCCAGCCCTTCTGACCACTGAGTTGCTGCAATTTCTGCTAAGAGAAAAAGTGTTTGGGCAAAGGCGGGGGGTGGAGGGAGATGCCGTAAAAGGTTTTTTGTCAGTTGAAAATGCAGAAAGTGGTGTGTGTGGACTCTCGTGTGTGTGTGTGTGTGTGTGTGTGTGTGTGTGTGTGTGTGTGTGAGAGAGAGAGAGAGAGAGAGAGAGAGAGAGAGAGAGAGAGAGAGAGATTGTTAGTTGAAGATGGTAGCCAGACATGCATAAGCCTACATGTATTAGTCAGGGTTCTCTCAATGAACAGGATTTATAGAATGAATACATATGATAATAAATTGTATGCAATTTATTAGAGTGGTCTACAGGCTGTGGTCCAGCTAGTCCAAGAAGGATTGTCTATTAAACAGAAGGTTCAAAAATTCAGTAGTTGTTTCCTTCCATGAGGCTCAATGCCTCATCTGGTCTTCAGTATCTGCTGAGTCCTGAAGAAGTACACTCTAATACAGCAGAAGGTGTGGCCAGAGTAAAGGTGGATCTTTCCCACCTCGAAAGATCTGGATTAAAGGTGAATCTTCCCACTTCAAATGATAACAGAAAAAAAAAATCCCTCACAGGTGTGCCCGTTCACCTGGGTTTTAGTTCATTCCAGATGGAGTCGAGTTAACAATCGAGAATAGCCATCACAGGGAGCAAATGTAGAACTAGGGGAAGGGCATATGTGGATGCACCTGGAGGCTCACCACAGACAGTTCCTTGGAGGCATTCCTCTTCTGGTACATTTCTGGGATGAAGTGTGAATCTAATTAGTCTTAATCAATAAAAAACCAGAGTCAGATATTAGGGTGAGGGGCTGGAGAGATGGCTCAGAGGTTAAGAGCACTGACTGCTCTTCCAAAGGTCCTGAGTTCAATTCCCAGCAACCACATGGTGGCTCACAACCATCTGTAATGAGGTGTACTCTTCTGGACTTGCAGGTGTACATGCAGGCAGAACACTGTACACATAATAAATAATAAAGAAAAAAAACAGATATTAGGGTGAAAGCTGAAAGACCAGAGAAGCGGAGCAGCAACCAGTAACTTCTTATCTCTCTGGATCCTCAGACCTAATTGGGGGGTGGGGGTCCTGTGTCTATGAATCCTCACACTGAATGGCCAGGATACTGTCTCTACCCACCTTATATTCCTGTCTCCACCTCTCTAGTGCTAGGATTAAAGGCATGAGCCTCCCACGTGCTGTGATCAAAGACTTGAGCCTCCCAAGTGCTGGGATCAAAGGGTGAGCCACCACTGCCTAGCTGTGTTTCTTTTTTAGACTGGTTCAATCTCGTGTAGCCCAGGGTAGCCTTGAACTCTTGATCTTCCTGTTTCCTCCCAAGTGCTGGGATTAAAGGTGTGTGCTGCCACTGCCTGGCCTCTATGGTTAACTAGTGGCTAGCTCCACCCTCTGATCTCCAGGGAAGCTTTATTTGTCAGAAAACAAACAAAATATCATACAACATTTCCCTCTTTTGTCTAACCCCCTGAAGATTTTACTTAACATGGAAAAACCATGTTATTGTACAGTATGTACAATAACTATATACAAATATGTGCAGGCAATAAATAATATTAATAATAAATAATAATAAACAATGTCTAACTTATTAGCATTTGAGAAATTCAAAGAAAATACTCCATTATCTATCCTATCTTGGTGAGTCCAAAGTGTTGTACCTAATTCACTTTCTATCCTAACTTTCATTACCAATCCCAGGCTATCTTTTGATGTCTCTCATCCCTATACACTTTACACCTCTTTTGTTAATGTATTTTATGAATTTGTTAACAAGAAAAACTATAACTGTCTAGTCTTAAACTCCATCAGAGACCTGAGAAGGATATATTTTATTATAATATTATTATACTATTACTTGAGTAAACAGGAAGTACTTCCAAAAATAAGTGACTTCCAAAAATGTGAGAAATGACAGAAACAGCTGGCTACCTGGGCAGTCACCCAAGGTTCCTCTGCAACATTGGGGCACCCAGCTTTGGCCTATATGCCTAAAATATCTGACAAACGTTTCTATGAAGCAGGGTTTTTGAAGGACTGTCTCACTTTGTCTTGGCAAAGTTTTAAAGTCACTTTCTGATCAAATGAAAAGTCAGCTTTATAAGTTAGTTTAGATGAATGATCACTCTAGTTGATGAACTACGGTCTCTTCTAATCAAGAGGTCTCTCTTGTTCAAATCTAATCTTTATAATATTGCTTTATGTTTTTTCCTAAAATCTTTGTTTTATCTTTTAAAGCTGTTCTATCTTCCAGAGTAGTATGTTTCTTTACAATAGGCATCGGGAATTTAAACTGCTCTGGGAAGGAGTGTTTTCCCATGGTCACAGAGAATGACTGAACCAATTTGACATGGGGGCCCGTGAGAGACTCCCCAATGTGTTTCCTGACTGTAAAGGGTTACCCTGCCTGTCCCTGTTGATCTGCATTCATTTATCCAATGTCTACCTTTGACATATCATTTGCATACTCCAGTAGGGAGGGGCATTCTGTTTGGATTATTCCCAGAAAAAAAAAAAAAACATTATTTCTAGGAATACTCTATTTATAATCCATTTTTAGGTAACAATTGAAACACCTGAGGTTTTTATTTTTCTTCACTCTGGGTCAGTTTCCCCCATCTCAGATATTTCAAGGAAGACTGATACAAGTTGAGGAGGATCAACCTCTTAGGATTATTTCCACTTCCTCCTACCTCCCACCACAAGTTCAACACAGTCTTCTAGGAATTGCTGGTCACCCCTTTTCGTATGAACCCATGGTAGGGACCCTGAGCAAACAGGTAGTCATCTGGAGCAAGGGGACAGTAAGAGACAATAGCAAGAAAGAAATATGTAATGGTGGGCTGTGGCCACTCCTCAGCAGTAGAGAACCTGTCTGGAATACCTCAGTGAGAGACTGGTGTGTGGCTCAGGGGTAGAGTCCCTGCCTAGAATCCCTCACTGCTGGGGTGTGGCTCAGTGGTAGAACCTCTGCTAGAACCCCCCAGTGAGGGGATGGGGTATGATTCAGTGGTGGAGCCCTGCCTAGAATCCCCCAATGAAGGGCTGGGGCGTGGCTTAGGGGTAGAGCATCTGCCTAATGTGAGTGACCCTGAATCCCAACTCCAACAGGAAAACCATCCTGGAACAAGGAAGGGAATTTTACCTTTTCCAAATATCTGTGTTATCATAGTTTGAGCACTAATAGCTCTAACAGACCAGGCTTGGCCGCACATAAGCTCCATATACCAAATAAAGACATAAGAGAGAGGGAGATTTAATATAACTTGTTTACACTGGGAAGAGAAACAAAGAGGCTCAGTGACCCTCAAGTCATCTTCAGGGTCCTGAGTAAGCAGTCCTGGTTGAGGTGGGAGCTTAGCCCATCATCGACACATCCTGGTTTGGCCCACAAGGTGTTCCAATAAGTTGTCAAAACTGAGGATCTTCTGGGTGGTGAGTTCATCCTGTAGGTGTCATCTGGACTTTACTTTTCTGTTACCCCAACATGGGCGTCCTTTGGAAACATTAATTCTTTTTTTTATTGAGCCCTACATTTTTCTCTGCTCCCCTCCCTATCTCTCTCCTCCCCATGCTCCCAATTTACTCAGGAAATCTTGTCTTTTTCTACTTTCTACTTCCCATGTAGATTACGTCTATGTAAGTCTCTCTTAGTGTCCACATTGTTGTCTAAGTTCTCTGGGATTGTGATTTGTGGGCTGGCTTTCTATGCTTTATGTTTAAAAAGCACCTATGAGTGAGTACATGTGATTATTGTCTTTCTGTGTCTGGGTTACATCCCTCAAAATAATATTTTCTAGCTCCATCCATTTTCATGCAAAATTCAAGATGTTGTTATTTTTATGCTGTGTAGTACTCCATTGTGTAAATGTACCACATTTTCCTTATCCATTCTTCAGTCAAGGGGCATTTAGGTTGTTTCCAGGTTCTGGCTATGACAAGCAATGCTGCTATGAACATAGTTAAGCACATGTCCTTGTGGCAAGATTGAGCATCTTTGGATATATATATATATATATCCAAAAGTGGAATTACTGGGTCTTGAGAAAGGTTGTTTCCTAATTTTCTGAGAAATTGCCACACTGACATCCAAAGGGGTTGTACCAGTTTGCATTCCCACCAGCAATGCAGAAGTGTTCCCTTTTTCACACAACCTCTCCAGCGTAAGTTGTCATCAGTGTTTTTTATCTTGGCCATTCTTACAGGTGTAAGATGGAATCTCAGAGTTGTTTGGATTTGCATTTCTCTGATGACTAAGGATGTTGAACATTTCCTTAAGTGTCTTTCAGCCATTTTAGATTCCTCTGTTGAGAGTTCTCTGTTTAGGTCTTTACTCCGTTTTTTTTTTTTTTTTTATTGTATTATGTGTTCTTTCGGTGTCTAATTTCTTGAGCTCTTTGTATATTTTGGAGATCAGCCCTCTGTCTGATGTGGGGTTAGTGAAGATCTTTTCCCATTCTGTAGGCTGTCATTTTGTCTTGCTGACTGTGTCCTTTGCTTTACAGAAGCTTTACAGTTTCAGGGGGTCCCATTTATTAATTGTTTCTCTCAGTGTCTGTGCTGCTGGGGTTCTATTTAGGAAGTGGTTCCCTGTGCCAATGCATTCAAGTGTATTTCCCACTTTCTCTTCTATCAGGTTTAGTGTGGCTGGCTTTATGTTGAAGTCTTTGATCCATTTGGACTTGAGTTTTGTGCATGGTGATACATAGGGTCTATTTTCATTCTTCTACATGTTGATATCCAGTTATGCCAGCACCACTCGTTAAATATGCTTTCTTTTTTCCATTTGATATTTTTGGCTTCCTTGTCAAAGATTAGGTGTTCAAAGATGTGTGGATTGATATCCTGGTCTTCTATTTGGTTCCATTGGTCCTCCTGTCTGTTTTTATGCCCATACTAGGTTGTTTTCAGTACTGTAGCTCTGTATAGTTTGAAGTCAGGGATTGTGATGCCTCCAGAAGTTCTTTTATTGTACAGGATTGTTTTAGCTATCTTGGGTTTTTTGCTTTTCCATATGAAGTTGAGTACCCAAGGTCTTTGAAGAATTTTGCTGGGATTTTGATGGGCATTGCATTGAATCTGTGGAAATATTAATTCTTTGCATGCTCTTTGCTCCAAAAAAGTCTGATAGCCAAATGGAGAGCACAAACATCTCTCTCTAAAATATCTTCTCTCCTGCTAGGTTGGTTATATTGGATTTCCATTTCACAATCTTCTCTACCAAGTCCCATTGTACAGTGCCGCAACCTCCATTTCTGAGGTCTCCTGTGAGTGAGACTCCACCTGTGGCCTTGATTTTTGCTTTTTTTGTGTTTATCTTGGTTTGGTTTGTATGTTTTGAGATAGGGTCTGCTGAAATCAAGACTGGGCTGAAATTTACTATGTGGCCAGGCTTGGCCTCGGAGTCCTGATCCTCCTGCCTCTGACTCCTAAATGCTGGGACCGCAGACACATTCTACCACACATGGTTTGTGTGGTGCTGGAGGTGGAGCCTAGCGCTCTGTGCATGTGAAGCAGACACTCTATGCGAGAGCTGCGTCTCCACAGCCTTTGGTGGGTTTCCGTAGGGAGAATGCTCACATCTACCCCTTCCTAGCTGTTGTCCACTCAATCTATGGCTCCTCCACTGATGCTCCAGGGGCCTGGGATCCGTCTCCCCCTGGACAGTGGTGCTTTGGGAACATAGCCCAGGTTGCTGTTCAGAGGGTGTGCCCATGACAAACTGCTAAGGGAGAGAGGAGAGGCTGGTTGCTCCCAGGCTGCATCTCCCAGCCCCTCTTCTCCCCTATGCCCTAGATTCATCCCCAGCTCCACCAGTATCATCAGCCTCAGGGGAGGCTCTGGGGGCTCTGGATGAAGCAAATCCTTTTTCACTGGGTAGGAAATGTCGCGCAGTGGCCAAGGTTAGTACAGAGAGAAAGAAGACAGGATCAGTCCCTGTATGGGTGAATTTGAAAGAGGCAGTTGCCTATCTGGGTGGTGGGTAGCTGATCTTCATGGCCCAAGGGCCCAGTCAGTGCCTGGGTCTGAAGCTCCTCCTCCCAAGGCAACCACTGTCCTGGCCTCACCCCTGCTTCGGGTGGGGCTTCCTCCAGGTCTTGCATCTCTTAGTTCCTCAGAGAAGAGCCCAGAGAGTCAGACTTGTGGTGGCCCTGCAGCTTCAGCTTGACATGCTGCCGCTGTTGCTGCTGCTGCTCTGGGGGATGAAGGAGGTAGAGGGTGGGGCTGATGCCATAGAGGGTTACAGCCTGGATGTGGAAAAGACCGTGGTGGTGCAAGAGGGCCTGTGTATCCATGTACCCTGTAAGTTCACCTACCGCAAGGAGAAATGGACTGACTCAGACCCAGTTCATGGATACTGGTTCCGGGATGGAGCCGATACAAGGCAGGATCCCCCAGTGGCCACAAATAACCCAAAGCGGCCAGCACTGCATTCGACCCGGGACCGATTCTTCCTGCTCGGAGAACCACTGAAGAATAGCTGTTCCCTGGAAATCAGAGAGACCAGGAAGGACGACGCCGGGTCATACTTCTTTCGCCTGGAGAGAAGAAAAGTGATGTTTAATTATAAGCTGAACATGATGACTCTGCAAGTGAAAGGTCAGGCGGGGCTTGCAGAGAAGCCACCAGGGAAAGCCATGGGCGCCACAGGGCAGGTCTGGGGTAGGACTCCGTCCTGGGAGCAGTGGGTCTGAGCATCAGGGTTCCGGGGAGAAGCAGAATCAGAACCGGGGCTTCCCGTGACGCTGAACCTCACCCCATCCTGATCCTCCATTTCTCCCCTCTCCTCACCAGACCTCACTAACACCCCCCACATCCTTGTCTGGGAGACCCTGGAGGCTGGCCGTCCCAGCAATCTGACCTGCTCTGCACCTTGGGCCTGTGGGTCTCCCTCCTTCTCCTGGACTGGCACCTCTGTGTCACTCTTGAGCACCAACACCACTGGTTCCTCAGTGCTGACTGTCACCCCCCAGCCCCAGGACCATGGCACCAACCTCACTTGTCAGGTGACCCTGCCTGGAGCTGGTGTGACCACAAGAACGACCATCCGTCTCAACGTGTCATGTGAGGCTGGGCAGGGCAGCCTGCCTGTTTTTCTAAGGCAGAGTGGTCCCCAGGGTGGGGTCAGGGTCTGGATACTGGGCCCTAAAATCCTGATAAGGGGGCGTGTCGGGATGGTGGGCCCCTGCCATACCCACCTAGACAGCTGCTAAGGATGGAGGGTAGTTGATGAGTCCACTCTGTCATTCTCTCTTAGATGCTCCAAAGAATCTGACTGTGACCATCTCTCAAGGAGCTGACTCAGGTAGGAGCTTTCCTGGGTAGGAGATACGGCACCTCTTCAGCTCAGACAGGAATTATTCCTGGGTAGGAGATACAGCTCCTCTTCAGCTCAGACAGGAATTATTCCTGGGTAGGAGATACGTCAACTCTTCAGCTCAGACAGGAATTATTCTTCTGCATCCTGAGCTCACCTGGAGTTGGCGCTCCTTGTTGAGGAACCACTGGAGCATCCTCTCTGAAGGCACCAGTCAGTGTCCACCTCTCGCTCCCCCAGATCTGCACATGCCCCTTGACCAGCACAGGCACAGGGTAACATGCACACAGCAGAATCACCCCATCCAGGACCTTCTCCCCATTTATGGATCTGCCTGCATGCCCCCAAAGCTGTGCTCTGGGTTCTTGTGCAGAGACACAGCTACATGGTTAGACACTGAGGACACACACTCTGTTCTCAGACGTTCAGTCTCCAAACTGTAGGTGATCAGTGTCCTGTCCACATCGGATGGCCGAGCCTGGCCTTGTCCCCTGAGGTTCTGAGAGGAACAAGATGTCAATAGCAGAGATGATCTTTGGTCTCCATGACTGCAGTACCCAGCACAGACGGATCCAGTCCTGTGGGTTTCTAATACCAATGTGTAGTAAGGGCAGGGTGTTCATTCTGCCACCAGCAATGAACAGTGAATGGGTTTTGTATCTATGACCACAGTGTGTGTCTGAGTAATAAACTAAAAGCAGGGAATGTGGCTCAACTGATGAAAAAACACTTGTTGAGCAAGCCCCAAACCCTGGCTGGGTTCCATTCCCAGGACCACATAAGCTGGGCATGGTGGCCAATCAAAAAAAAACTAGATGAAACAAGAGAATGGAGCTAGTCTGGAATACTTGAGAACCTACCTTCAATTCTCTCTCTCTCTCTCTCTCTCTCTCTCTCTCTCTCTCTCTCTCTCTCTCTCTCTCACACACCCCCCCCCACAAACACACATTTGTCTAACTCTCTCATCATCAGTTCCAAATATATGCCTGGAACACACGTTCTCTCCAATTTTGAGGCGTATGGTCAGGCAGCTTACACTGAAATTAAGCAAGCTTAGATTCTTGCTGTGGTGCTAGAAAAAGTTTGTGTTTTCCTGTCCTTTCGTCCCCATCGGTGTGTCAGTCCCCCTTTCTGGACTCTAGGGTCCCTTCTCTTAATCTCATCACACTGTCTCTGTCCCTTTCTCTACAGAATTCATAACCCCAGAGAACGGCTCATCTCTTCCTGTCTCTGAGGGCCAGTCTCTACGCCTCCTCTGTAGCACCGACAGCTATCCTCCTGCAAACCTGAGCTGGACCTTTGATAACCTGAGTCTGTGCCCCTCGAAACTGTCCAAACCTGGGCTCCTGGAGCTGTTTTCCGTACATCTTAAGCATGAAGGAGTGTACACCTGCCAAGCTCAGCACACCCTGGGCTCCCAGCACTTTTCCCTGAGCCTGTATCTACAGCGTGAGTGACCCGGGGGGTGGGTAGAGGGTGGCAGAGGCAGGTGGCAGGAGGAGGTCAAAACCAGGCCCATGCTTGCGGTCTTCCCATGAGTCCCCTTAGCTTCACAGGAGAGCTGAGCTCCAGGTTGTGCTGAGCTGTGAAGACTGTAAAGGGTCTCACTATCTTATTCCTGCGACAGGGAGGGTGTGCGGGCCAGGGAGGGAAGTCACCTTAGGATGCAGCAAATCCTGAGGAGAGGGGCTGGGACTTGGACGGGTGAGCTGTGCACTCAAGGTTCTTCCTTCTGTAGGCCAGGAGGAAGGGGCATTTTCCAAGAGTATAAAATTCAAGAGAAAAACTGAACCTACACAAAGCAGAATAAAAACAAATGCAAAACAACTCAGTAGTCAACCTGTAGTGGTCCAGACCCTCACTGGGGGATTCTACGCAGGGCTCTACTACTGAGCCACACTGCCAGTCCCTCACTGGGGAATTCTAGCCAGGGCTCTACCATTGAGCCACACTGTCGGTCCCTCACTGGGGGATTCTAGGCAGGGCTCTACCATTGAAGCCCAGTCCTGGTCCCTCACTGAGGGGTTCTAGGCAGGCATTGAGCAGCTGACCTGTATCTCAAGCCCTCTTTAATTTTTATTTTGAGATAGGGTTTCACCAAGTTGCCCAGGCAGTCACTGAACTCAGTCTCTAACCCAAACACCCCTGAACTTGAGATCCTCCTGGCTTAGCCTCAGAGATAGCTGAAATGACAGACATTCTTCACACATCTGGCTGTGATGAAATATTCCTTTACCTGTTTGTGAAACTGGGGTTGAAACCCAGGCACAAACGTATATGGAGAGACGTTTAATGATCCAATAAAAATGCAAAATAATCCTATGCTGAACAAGATACCAAACTAAATCAAGACAAACTGCTGCCTAGCCTTTTTAATGTCCCCTTTGCCATCTCTGGTCCTTCCATCTGTCCCTTCCAGTCAGGTTCTGGCATCTGAAATAGGGGTGAGGAAAACAGGAGGTCTGGCTTCCTGCAGGGGCTAGGGGAGGTAGGAGAAGAGGGGAGGTCTCTTAGGGTTTTCTATCTCCAGGCGGTACAACTTTATCTGAAGTGACAATGGGGGCCTTTGTGGGTGCCGGAGCCACAGTCCTCCTCTTCCTGCTTTGCGGCATCTTCCTCCTGGCGTGAGTATCAGTGTCAGTGGGGACAGGGAACCTGGGGTGACAAGGGAAAAACCTGGTACCTGACCCTGAGCCCAGGCCCAGAGGGGGTCCTGGGCAGGTGGGGAGCCTGAGGTCAGGAAGAGCGTGGTTTAGGCATGTGGTCTATGTGGAGGACTCGGGAGTGTTGCAAACCTCAGGCCCCACTGTCCCAGATGGTGGGAGCCACCTTTCAACACAGGAACCTCTGTAACAGGACTACTGGCCACCTTAACCGGTGGCTTAGTTGCAAGTAAAGTGTGGGGGAGAATGCCAGCTGTGCCTCCTCCTGCCCACATTGAGAGGGTTCCCTGGTGTCCTTGCCCCCAGGGTGAGATCCTGCAGGAGGAGACCAGCCAGATCAGCTGTGGGACCTTCCGATCCAAACGCCCTCAAGGGCTCGGTTTCTCAGGTGAGTGACCAGCATCCTCCTGCCTGAACACCACCCCTGAGATGGATCCCAGGTTGTTCCACTGAGTGTGGCCCAAGTTGGGTGTCCTGTGAGCAAACCTCTCTCCATCCCCAATCCCACAGTGCAGACTTGTCCTCCCTGCTTGTTCTCTGACCAGGAAGAGAGGAGAGCTCGGCTCATCTTTCTCCTTTTCCCCTGTTCTACCTCAAGTTCATGGGTTCTCATCCGGTTTCCTTCATTAAGATACCAAGCTGCAGGACCCTCTCTGCATTTTGGCTCCTGCCATGACAGAGAGAGAGAGAGAGAGAGAGAGAGAGAGAGAGAGAGAGAGAGAGAGAGAGAGATGTTATCTTTCTTTCTCCATCTCTCTTCCTCTTCTCTTCCTTTGTCTCATTCCTCCCATTGTCTTTCTCTATCCCTTTGTCTCTTTTTTCTTTTTTAGTTTTTCTCTCTTCCTCTCTCTGTCTGTTGTCTCTCTCTCTCTCTCTCTCTCTCTCTCTCTCTCTCTCTCTCTCTCTATGTCTGGGTGCCTCTTCTTCCTTCCCTTTCTCTCCCCTTCCTCTATCTCCTCTCTCTGTCCCTCTCCTCCTCTTCCCCTATTTTTCTTCTTCTCTCTATATCCCTCTCTTTCATCTTCTGACTCTCCCTCTCTCAGTGTCTCTCTCTGTCTCTCAGTGTGTCTCTTTCTCTTCCCCCTTCCCTAGCTCTTGGCCTCCTCTGCCTGCTACCATGACCAAGTTATTAGCTTTATCCACTTCCTCTGCATTTGAATAACTGTTCCTGGATCCCACTGAATATAGTATTATCTCCAAAAGTTCTTAGGGAGGGTGGGCTGATGTTGTAGCTGCTCAGCTTTCCTGCTGTAACATGAAAAGCACCATAGGCCATATGTAACTGATGCCTATGGCTGTGCGCTAATAAAACTTTATTTGTAAAAATGAACAGTGGGCTGGAATTGACTTATTGACTGGTTTAGAACATAAAGACCCAAACTCCTCAACCCCATGTGGTGAAATGGGAAGCTTGCCTCAGATGCAAATTAAGATGGTGCCGAAGTATCAGTTACTAGTCTGTGTGTGTATGTGTTTCAAAGGTCAACTTTAAGTATTGCTCCTCAAGAGCCATCCCTGAGACCTGCGGCTTGCAGATTAGGCTGAACTGGCTGTCAGGGCACCCCAGGGATCCTCCTGTCTCTGCCTCCCAGCTCTGGATATATGCCTGCAGACCACCTCCAACCTTTTATAGTGGGTTGGATGGATTGAACTCAGGTCTTCAGGACCATGCAGCAAGCTCTTTACTGACTGAGCCATTTCCCAGCCTTGATACTCCTTTGAGTTTTTCCTAGATTCAGTGAATACTGCCTCTCCATGCTCTGTCCTTAGAATTATCTCTGTCAACCTTAGGGAAGTTCTTAGTGCTTCTGCAAGAGGGCTTTAAGTAGTAGACTTCCATGTGTCCTTGTTTTTTTCTTTTTCCGTGTGTGTGTTGTGTGTATGTGTGTGTTGTGTGTGTGTTGTGTGTGTGCTGCATGTGTGTGAGAGTGTGCATGCATGTGGATACTCGTGCAAATGGAAACTTGAGGTTGATCTTAGGGATCACCCTCACTGGCTCTTCCACCTTGTCATTAAGGTGAGGCCACTCAGTCAACCCCAGAGATCACTGATATGGCTCGTCTCTAGACAGCTTGCTGTAGGGAGCCCCTACCTCTGCTTCCTAAAGTTGGAATTACAGGTGTGCCACCACACCCACTTGGCATTCATGTCATTTCTAGGGATCCAACAGCTAGAATTTTGTCTCTGAGACATTGTTCAGGTCCTATCACTTCATCTATTAGTGAAATACTGTGTCCGTACACAGAAGCCAGCCGACCAGGTGCCAGGGACCCATCTTTCAAGATCCTTAAAGAACCCTGAGCTCAGTCATGTTTATTGTAGCCAGAGGTGGTTATACCAAACCACTCAAACAACAAAGACCAATGTATGAATATGATGTAAGAGATTTATTGCTGGGAAGATAGGCTGTATGACTAGTTCGTTTCTTATCTATCCTCTCTCTCTCCCTCCCTCCCTCCCTCCCTCCCTCCCTCCCTCCCTCCCTTCCTGTCACCGGTACTCTAGATTTTGGTAACCCCATGTAGCACACACAGTTGTGTATTAGAGGCCTAGGATTTTTTCATACTGAAAAACTAAAAGTTTGCACTGAGCGACAGCTCCCACTGTTTCCCCAGCCTTTGCTTCCCAAGCCCCTGGCCCCCACCACTCTTCCCTCTCACTCTGTGAATTTGACTCCTGCAGACACCTGCTATATGGGACCACACTGTATTTGTCCTTTAGTGACTGTTTTTCCTTACTGAAGACATGTGCTCAGGATCCGTCGTGTGGTAGCATACCACAAGATTGCTTGTCTTTCTAGAGGGTTGGTAATATTCCACTGTGTGCGTGTTCCTTCAGCCAACTTCTGAGTTTCTTCTGTGTGTTCACTGTTGTGATGCGCACACTCAGACATGTGAAAGACCAAGACTGCACTTCAATTATTTTAGCTGTGTGCCTGTGTTGTTGGGTCATTACTTCCACTTTTCATTTTTTGAGAACTTGTCATACTGTTTTCCACGGTGGTCTGACCATTTTACATTTCATCTCAAGTACACAAGGGATCCCACTTCTCCATCAATGCTGGCTGTTTTCTGTTTTCTTTTGTATTATTTAATAGTGGATATCCTGATGAGTGTGAGGTGTTATTTCTTTGTGGTTTAACTGTACATTTTCTAATAATAATAATAATAGTGAATATCTCTCTTCTGTATATCTTTCTGGAGAAATATCCATTCTAGGTCTTGTCTATTTTTCCAGTGGGGTTGTTTGTTGTTGAGATATTCTTTATCAACTCTGATTCTTAGTCCCTTGCCTGATGCATGGCTTCTAAATATTTTCTGTAGGTTTACTGTGGTTTTGGTTAGTGATGAAGGAGACTGGATTCTGCCATTTGATTATTCCAGGTAGAGGGAGGAACAGGCACCAATTCTCAAAAACAGGAGCAGCCAGTTAGTGAGAAAGCGGCCCCCAGGGCTGTGTGAAGAGACAAAGGAAGCTGGACCTCCTCCACAGGAAGTGAGTTTGGAGAAGTTGAGTGTGTAAATCAAGTCTGAGCAAACCACTTTAAGAGCAAAAAGGAACAACCTAACTGCAACCTCCACGGAGAAGGAACACTCTAATTTTTGTAGATGCCTCTGGATGCAGCAGGCAGGAAAACCTTTCACAAAGGAAGAACAGAGGCAGAGGCTTAGGAAGGAGAGTGGAGATGATGTGGAGGGAATCTGGACTGGCTGGTGGGTAGCTCATGAAGCCGAAAGGAAGGGAACAGGTGTGGGCAGGAGATGGAGGATGCTGAGTGAAAGAGATCGGAAGCTGACTCAGATGTTTGCCTTGAGCAAACAGAAGAGAGGTGCCCATCTCTGAGGGTGACGAGATTAGAGGAAACAGTCTGGGACAAAAAAGGAGGAGTGCAAAATAACAAAAATCAAAGCAGTTACAAAAGGACAAACAAACCCTTTTCTCCCTCCCTTCCATATTACTATTATTGTTTAATTACATGTGTGAATACACACTCTTGAGTGCAGTACCTATGGAGGACAGAAGAGGGAGCCAGATCCCCAGGAGCTGGAGTTACAGGTGACGTGGATGCTGGGAATTGAACTCTGGCTCTCCGGAACAGCAGTGTATTCTCCTAACCTCAGAGCCATTTCTCCAACTCTATGTGTACCATTTTCTGATTGACAAGGACTGAGTGTTCAGGTGCAAATGTTCCAGGCCCACAATGTTTCCAGTTATGAACTTTTAGATCTATGAGTTTTCTTTTTAAGATTTTATTTGTTTATTTATTGTGTGTTTGTGTGCGTGAGTGTTGCCCAGCCACGCGCACACGCAAGCCAGAGTGTAATTGTGGAAGTCAGAGGACAACTTTCAGGAGTTGGTTCTCTCCTTCCACTATGTGGGTTCCAGTGATTGAACTCAGGCCATCAGGCTTGGCAGCCATCTTGCTATCTTGCCAGCCCAGCTTAGAAGTTTTTAGCTTTGACATCACATGTCAAAAGCCATTCTGTGGAAACCAGACTTCTAAGTCTGAGCTTTGGTTATTCGCTGCAGTGTTTGATTACCTGCACCATGTGGTGCAACAGGTTCCTGTCTATGGCCCCAAGACCACGAGGTGTGTGGCCCATGGTTTTTCTTTTTCCTTTTTTTTTCTTTTCAAGACAAGGTTTCTCTGTGCAACAGCCCTGGCTGTCCTGAACTTGCTCTTTAGACCAGGCTGTCTTCAAACTCATAGAGATGCCTCTGCCTCCCAGTACTGTAATTAAAGGCATGTGCCACCACTGCCTGACCTGTTAAAAAATGTGGCTATTCAATACATCATCCACACTAGTCAACACTTTATTATAAATAGACTTTGTGTCCAACGGTCTCGCCCTGCTCTAGACGACTGTTAGTGTCCTGGGTACGTTTAAAGGAAGGTGAGAGAGCTGGACAGACAGCTCAGAGTTTAAAAGTGCTCTCTGCTCCTGCAGAAGACCCAAGTTCAAGTTCAGCACCCACATCAGGCAGCTCACATCTGCCTGTAACTCTAGCTCCATAGGATCCTACACCCTCTTTTGATATCCTTGGGTACTACACTTACCTGTTTGTTCTCTCTCTCTCTCTCTCTCTCTCTCTCTCTCTCTCTCTCTCTCACACACACACACACACACACACACAAACACACACACACATATAAAAGAAAACTACTTTTAAAACAGTACATGTAGGCAGGGTTAAACTTGGACACTCCTTGGGTTATATGTATTAATTAAAAGCATTGTCTCGCTGGTTAGAGGTGGTGCACGTCTTTAATCCCAGTACTCAGGAGGCAGAGACAGGAGGATCTCTTTGAGTTCGAGGCCAGTCTGCTCTACAGAGTGAGTACAGGACAGGCTCCAAAGCTACAGAGAAACCCTGTCTCAAAAACCAACAATAAATAAATAAAAGAGGCCGTGGTCCTATGACTGGCACATCCGTTCCACCTTGGATTATCCAAGCACCACCTCAGAATCTCACACATGTGTTCCTAGCACAATACTAGGTGTTGGGGTCAGAAAAACTGGATTATGGTTTTGACTGAGATTTTGGTTTGGGTTTCTCTTTATGGTCTGTTATGATAGTTCAGGTTGGCCTTGAACTTGAAGTGAGTCTCCTGCCCCTGTCTCCCGAGTCTAGAAGGGCAGCTGTGCACCAGGTTTGCCAGGGAGTCTGTACGAGTTGCTTGTCTACTTCCATCTCATCTTCAGTTATATAAATTAGAGACAAAATAGTATCTTACTGGTGGAGCTAGGAAGGCTGGGTGCTCATGCATGGAGAAAGCAGGAATGAAAGATTTCAACAAAAATGCACACGGGAGCCTGGAGAGTGGGCCCAGTAGTCACAAGAATGTGTTGCTCTAGCAGACCTAAGTTCAGTTCTCTGCACCCACATCGGCAGCTCACAGACTCCTTTAACTCCAGTTCTAGGGAATCAGATGCCCTCTTCTGGACTCTGTGGGCACTGCACCACATGCGCACCCCCCCCCCCCACGTCATTTAAAATTTAAAATGTATGTAGGTGAATGGATGAGTGCTCTCAAAGGTCCCTGCCATCCTATCCTGACTCTATCTTATCCTTTCTTTACAGAGTCCCCTGGTCGAACCCCAGGCTGACAACAGCTCTGAACCCCTGCCTTCCACAGCTGAGACAGCATCCTCGGCCGCAGAGGAAGACATACATTATGCATCCCTCAGCTTTCGTGAGATGAAGCCCAAGAGTCCACAGGGGCAGCAGGACACCACCACTGAGTACTCAGAGATAAAGTTCCACAAGTGACCTGCATGGCTGTGGCCATGGCTGGAGGAACGTGGCTACGCCGGATAGAGAGTGAAAGAGACTCGGATCCTGGCTGGCTCTGGAGAAGGACAGAGTCCACTAGGTCTGTGTGCACAGGACTTCAGAGCCATTCCTCCATCGCACAGGAGTTCTACTGCCCATTCCCAAGGCTCTGACAACCACTGGTGCCCAGGAAACCAAAGCTTGACTTTATTTTCATTGTTTGTGTGTGCATGTTTTGCCTGCTTGTATGTCTGTGCACCACTTACATGCCTTGTGCCTGCAGAGGTCATCAGATCTCCTGGAATTGGAGTTACAGAGGGTTGTGAGCTGCCACAGGGGTGCTAGGAATTGAACCCAAGTCCTCTGCAAGAGTAGCCAGTGCTCTTAACCACTGAGCCATCTCTCCAGTCCCTAGGTTAGTTTTCTAGATTTAATTTTTGTTTAAAAATTAGCACATATCGTTTACACCATGAGAAGTTTTGTTATATTTTCTTCCAAGTGTATCATGAACTTTGACCTTACTCATCCCTGTTACCTTCTTCTGTCTGTATTCTGTTAGCTACTCATCCCCTTTCTCTACCCAAACACTCCCCTTTCTAGTTTCATGCTGTATGTATTAGTTATTTTTCTTATATTGTTGACAAACACAGAAACATGAAGGGTGGAGAGGTTTATTCTGGCCCATGGTTTCAGACTTTCATGGTGAGCAGGGCAATGTGATGCTAAAGACAGTGGGTATATGTGGTGGAGACTCCACACATCTTGGTGGATCAGGAAACAGTGGGTTCAGGCCAGAACCAGAAGTAGATATTCATCTTCTGGGCCCAGCCCCAGATACCTACTTCTACAAGTTGGGCCACATGTCTGAAAGGCTCTGTGGCTTTAGAAAATATTGGCATCAGCTGAGTACCAAGTATCCAAATATATAAGCCTGTATGGAGCATGTACATTCAAACCAAAACTAGATGGGTGGATGACAGAGATAGATAGATAGATAGATAGATAGATAGATAGATAGATAGATAGATAGATAGATGATAGATAGATAGATGATAGATAGATAGATGATAGACAGATAGAAAGATGATAGATAGATAGATAGTAGATAGATAGATAGATAGATAGATAGATAGATAGATAGACAGAAAGATGATAGATAGATAGATAGATAGATAGATAGATGATAGATAGATAGATAGATAGATAGATAGAAGATAGATAGATGATAGATAGATTTGATAGAAAAGTAGATGGTAGGTAGATGATAGAAAGATGATATATAAAAGATATATGGTAGACATAAAATAGATAAATAGATGATAGAAAGGTAGATGTAAATAGATGATAGAAGATAGATAATATATAAAAATGGTAAACATAGATAAATAGATGATAGATATAATAGAAAGATAGAGGGAAGATAGATATAAAAGATAATTGGTATATGTAAGATAAATAGATGATTGATAGACAGAGAGATGAGAGATAGATGAGAGATAGATGAGAGATAGATGAGAGATAGATTATAGACTGACCATTTGACAGAGACACCGTTCAACTCTGCTTTGCTATTTTGAATACACTGATGAAAACAGCTCAGAGAAAGTGGCAGACAGAGTACTGTGGATGCTGAGGAGCTGCCCAAAGTGTCCTTTTCCAGACTTTTTAAAAAAACAGTGAATGTCTTCTGTGAAGGAAAAGCACTTTAGAATAAAGAGTATAAAGAAAAAAACTAACATAAGAGGAAAAACTGGTAATACTTAACATATTTTGCATTTTTTCACGTTCATGTGAACATACAACTGGACTAAACCTGTAATTGTGCTGTACATATTATACCTATCACTGCTATTAATCTATACTTTTGTGGGGTTTTGAGACAGTGTGATGGTTTGAATGAAAATGACTCCTATAGACTCATAGGGAGTGTTATAGCAGAGGTATGGCCATGTTGGAGTAGGTGTGGCCTTGTTGGAGGAAGTACATCACAGAGGGTAGGGTTTGAGGTTTCAGAAGATCAAGTCAGGCTCAGTGTCACTCTCTCTTCCTGCTGCCTGTTGATCTGGATGTAGAACTCTCAGCTCCTTCTCCAGCACCATGCTTCCTGCCATGATGATAATGGACTAAACCTCTGAACTGTAATCCAGCCCCAATTAAACGTTTTCCTTTAAAGAGTTGTCATGGCCATGGTGTCTCTTCACACCAATAGAGCACTGACTCTTGAGACAGACAGGGTCCCGTGTATCCCAGGCTGGCCTAGAACTTGTTATGTGTTTGAGGATAACCTTGAGCTCCTGAGCCTCCTCCTTTCAGCTTCTAAATTCTGGGGTCACAGGACAGGTATATGCCACATATTTTCATAAATATTTATCTATATGTTCAAGAGAGAGAGAGAGAGAGAGGGAGAGAGAGAGAGAGAGAGAGAGGGAGGGAGAGAGAGAGAGGAGTGCAGTTCTTGTTGAGTTCAGATCCCCTTGTAACTGGAGTTACAGTGATAGTAAGCCTTTCCAACATGGGTGCTGGAAACCCAGTTCAAGCCCTCTGCAAGAGTAGTATGCACTCCTTCTCTAGTCCCTGATGTATGTTTTCTGTCCCAATGTCATCTCTGTGGCTCTGTGGCCCTATCAGATGTAGCTGTGCAAATTCCCTATAACTTAGAAGACACCAGCCTTCCTCATTGAAAGCCCCTCTGTCAGTGCGCCTCTTAAACCTGGGAGGGGGACACATTTAAGCAGCTGACACCAGTTGTTTGAGCTCAAAATTATTTATTTCTCGCCATTGGCAACACTGAGCTGGGCATCTTCCAGGCTCTTTCAGGACTACCCAGTGTCCAGGAAAGGACGTGGAGCCGTAAATACTAGAAGTGGCGATGTCTGTGATTAGAGCCTGGAGCTCTCATACCACCCTGACCCAGCGTGGCCAGGGCTGATTGGCAGATGCTGCTTCTAGTGGCCAGGCTGCCCCGTGATATCACCCCTTGTCCCCATCCCCCATGGGGTCCAATTCGTCCGGAAGCCTTGGTTTCTTCTACTCACTGAGAATGACTGGTTCCCTCCCCAGACCCTGTACTGGTTCAGTTCAGTCGGTCCCCATGGGAGACTTATTCTCCCTTTCTCTCCTTCACCTCCTTGCCCAGCTGGGGTGTCCTCTAGATCTGCTATGGACTCTTAGGTCTGGTTTCTCCTGAGGGAGGAAATAAGGGGAGAAGTCATGTCTTATGTTCCTAAAGTCCTGGGAAAGAGATAAAGGGACCCGACTCTTCCCCACACACGTGCCTGTGAAAGAGATGGCCCTGGACTTAACCTCCATGGAAGAGATGGCTCTGGGCTTAACCTCCATGGAAGAGGTGACCCTGGGCTTAAGCTCCTTGGAAGAGGTGACCCTGGGCTTAACCTCCATGGAAGAGGTGACCCTGGGTTTAACCTCCATGGAAGAGATGGCCCTGGGCTTAATCTCCATGGAAGAGGTGACTCTGGGCTTAACCTCCATGGAAGAGGTGACCCTGGGTTTAACCTCCACGGAAGAGGTGACCCTGGGTTTACCTCCATGGAAGAGATGACCCTGGGGCTTAACCTCCATGCCCAGAGTCCCTAGCATTTCCACCCACAGTTTTTAGTTTCAATTTTTTTTTTCATGTCAGAGGAACAATGAGCATAACCCACCTTCCTAGTCTCACTTCCGTTGCTATGGTAAAATACCCGACCAAACAAGGCTTCGTTCCAATTGACAATCCCAGATCCCAGTCGGCCACGGAGGGAGGCGGGCCTGTTTGCTGCCCCACATAATATGACGTCCAACTGAGAAAGTCACTCGCAACCAAGGGAAGCACAGCAGAAGCCATGGAGGATGTGGCCTGCTGGTCCCACAGCTTTCTTACGTATTGTCAACATACCCACATCACCAACATCAGCATCAATGGTGCCAACACTGTCACCATAATTTCTGCTACATATTGGCCCTAGAATGTTCTCTATAGAGAACACGTTAGAGGTTTAGTCCCTAAGGTATTGAGAGTTGTGAATCCCTTAAGGGCCTAGTGGGAGTAAGCTAGATTACTGGAGAGACCACTGAGAGAACTGGAAGCCTCGCTCCTTGCTCTCTCTTTGCTTTCCACTCTGGTCAGAAGCCAGAATGTATTGCTTTGGCCCTGGTCCAGTACCGGTGGGGGTGACTGACCATGAACGGAAAGTTCTAAAACTGTGATCAAAGATATATCTTCATTTTTATAGGTTAATTGAGTCAGGCATTTGCTAGAGGAACACAAAGCTGGCTGATATCATCACCACTGCCTTCACTATCACCGTCGCCACCGTCCACTGCCGCTATAACGCTATTCTCTCATTATGTATCTCCTAGCTATCCTAGGACTCACTGTGTAGAGCAGGCTGGCCTAGCACCCACCTGCCTGATACCTCCCAAGTGCTGGGATAAAAGGTGTGTGTCAGCATGTCCATCTTACCCTCATGTTTTAGGAGTCTCTCATGGCCCTAGAGTTTACGATTTCAGTTAGACTGTTGGTTGACCAGTGACCCTGGAACACACCTGCCAGCACATCCTCTGGTGCTCGGATTACAGGCACACATGCCCCCCATGAATGGCTTTTGCATAGGTGTAGGATATGCATTTAAGTCTTCATTCTTCCATGGCAAGAGTTCTACCATTGTGGCATCCCTCCAGCCCCATCTCTAATACTGAATCTCATAAAAGGGCAGCTTTTATTATTGAAAAAATTTCTGCCTCCTCCCCGCCTCCCATTTCCCCCCCTCCCCCCTCCTCCCCCCTCCCTCTCTAGTCCAAAGAGCAGTCAGGGTTCCCTGACCCGTGGGAAGTCCAAGGTCCTCTCCCCTCCATCCAGGTCTAGGAAGGTGAGCATCCAAACAGGCTAGGTTCCCACAAAGCCAGTTCATGCAGTAGGATCAAAATCCAGTGCCATTGTCCATGGCTTCTCATCAGCCCTCATTGTCTGCCATGTTCAGAGAGTCCGGTTTTATCCCATGCTTTTCAGTACCAAGACCAGGGCAGTTTTGTGTCCCCACCCTGACTTTTATAGTGCCTGGAGAAGTTTTGAGCTATCTAAACTACAGTGGTGGTGGGTGTTCCTACTAGCACCTAGTGGTCTGGCGCCAGGGCCCTGCTTGACACCCCGCCATGCACAGGAAAGCCTGACCTCCCATGTCTCAAATAACTAGGTCTCCATAAGCACAGGCAGCGCTGAAGCTGAGACGTGATCTACTCTGCCGAAAGCACAGCCGATCTTCTCATCCTCCAGCATCTGTCTCTAGTTCCCACAACATGACTCCCTCTCCCACCAGCTACTGGTGCAGGAAATCTACTTATCTGTCTCATAAGAAGCCTGGTGTCCAGTTTCTGACCTGTTTCTCCATCTGGCCATATCTCCTGAGTCATGAGGCCCAGCCCTGACCCATGATGTAGGACAATGGTCACTTGATGGAACAAAATATAATCAGGGTGTAGACCAGGATTCCACAGACGTAGGGCTGCCCAGGGACGCCAATATGATGATAAAGATTACCAAGGATCCTGAGATTAAAGCGCTCTGTGGGCAGCAGGCAGTGGCCCTGCACGGAGAGGATAACGGGACATCAGGACACTGTACCCATCAGCTCAACCCTTCACCCACCGTCTGAGTCAGAGTTTCTTTAGCTGTGATAAAACATCATGACAAAAAGCAACTTGGAGAAGGAAGGGTCTATCGTGAAGGGAAGTCAGGACAGGAACTCAAGCAGAAACCTGGCTGGAGTCAGAAACTGCAGCACAGGCCACGAAGAGTGCTGCTTGCTGGTTCGCTCTTTGTTATCTGCTCAGTTTGATTTCCTGTATAACCCAGGACCACCTGCGGCCCGGGGGTGGCACCACCCACAGTGCACCGGGACCTCTCATATCAATAATTAATCAAGAAAATGCCCCACACGTTTGTCTATAGGCCAATCTTATGGAGGCATTGTTCTCAGTTAAGACGCCCTCTTCCCAAATACTGCTAGGTTTGAGTAAGTTGACAAAACCAACAGCACACTCAGCTGTGTATGGCTTCCTCAAAGACTCATCAGTATTCACTATGTGCAAAGCACTATTCGGGTACCAGGGATTCATCAATGACCAAAATCAGTTCCTCGGGGCTGGTAGGATAGATCAGCGAGTAAAGCCAAGTAGGCCTGATGACCTGAGTTCCATGCCTAGAACCATGTAGAGGAGGAAGGAGGAGGCTACAGAGCTGGTCTGCAGCCTTGCAGGCGTGCTGCAGCGAACGGCAGCCCTCTATACGTACATGCCATGCACACACACAATGAAACATGCAGTGGGAGGACATGATTCTTGATATTGTCAATTTGACTGACACAGCATCACCAATGAGACACAGCTGTGGGCATTTCCAGAGAGTTGTGGCTGAGGAAGGAGGAGACATCCTGGGGCTGAGGTCCTGGCCTAAATCAAAAGTAAGTTGAACATCAAGATTAGTGTCTCTGCATCCCGACTGTAGGCACAGTGTAACCAGCTGCCACTCCTGACACCAGGATTTCCATCACCCCATGTACCAAGACTATCCATCCATCATCACGCTGACTTCTGTCACAGCTGTGACAATGGGCAGAGGTGGCCGGCAGACACGCTAGTTCCTGAGGATGAGGAGGTGATGGTGCTGATGGCGCAGGGTCACTAACTCACTGAAGAGCGTCACAAAGCATCGCTCACATGCCTCGCCGAATCAGCTCACAGCTCTCTCTGGGCTGTGCAGGAAGGGTGGCTGCCTTTTGGGGAAGTTTTCTATGGTGTTTTGATTATCACAGCACTCTATTGTAGACAGACTTGTCCTTAAATGGCACCGTGGAAAACTGAGTTTGGAATGGTGGAATTCTTGCTCCTGGTTTGCATTAGTAGCAGGGGTAGAATTTGAATCTGAGTCCTTTGATTCTAGAACACTGTGTATGTGTGTGTGTGCTCATGTGCACAAGTGCATATGAGTGTAGGTAACGTGTACATGTGCATGTGTCTGTTCATGCACGTGAAGGTCAGAGGTTAACCTCAAATTTCATTCCTAAGGTGTTACCCAATCTTACATTTAGTTACTGCCTGTGTGTGGAGATCAGAGGACCACTGGAGAGCGCCATCCTCTTCTTGAACTACTGTAGGTCTCTGAGATGGAACTCAGGTTGTCAGGCTTGGAGGCAAACACTTCCCCCTGCTGAGCCATCTTACTGGCTCGCTTGTTTTTGTTTTAGTTGTGTGTGTGTTGTTTGTTTTGTTGGGTTTTTTGTTTGTTTGTTTTTTTGAGACAGGATTCCACTGTATATCTCTGCCTAGCCTAGAACTCTCTTTGTAGACCAGGCTGGCCCCCAACCCTGCTTCCACCTCCCATATGCACAATATCCACCCCCTCTGCCTCCCAAATGTCACGATATCTGACCCTATCTCAGTTTTCAAGACAAGCTTTCCCAGGTACCTGGAGCTCTCAAAGTGGGCTCGGCTGGCTCGGCTGTGAGCTCCAGGGATCTCGCTGTCTCTGCCCGGCCCATGCTGGGATGACAAGTACACCACGAGAGCTGACCTTTGCACCCGGGCTCTGGACCCTGAACTCAGGTCCTCTCGCTCGCAGAGCCGGCACTTTGTGGAGTCCCCACTGCCCTTCCCTTGGTTCTCTCCCTAATCCTGTCGACTGCTCTCCTTCCAGCAAGCATCTGAGCTGTGTGCCTGCAGGGGAGAAAGCGGTACTTTCCTCACTTGCAAAGTTGCCCCAAGTTCCTGATTTTAAAACCACAAGAAATATCTATTTCTGCAGTGTCTGGACTCTCCCCTACCTCCCACTATGGGAGGGGCCGTATGAACACATGGAGGGCAAAGCCTGTAGGGTCAGGGTGTCCATCAGCAGCGGAGCCTTAGGTCAGGTCCTCAACTCCCTGGGGCTGGGTTTTCTCACTTGTGAGAGAGAGGTAGTAAATTGCTCTCTGTGCCAGGAAGCCGGGACGGTTACACGGACGAGGACAGTGGCTGGCACGCAGAAAGTAAATGCTGGTCAGTCTTGTCTCTGGTGGAATTTGCTCTGACTGCAGGCCCGGAGACTCTGGATGATTAATAGAGTAGGCAGATTTGGACAGGTCCTTAGAGGATGAGGAGGGTGTCACTGACCGGCTCAAGCATAGCAAACGTGGCTCCGGCCTGGATAAACGGTTAGGTTGCATTCCTAAAGCTAATCACCAAGGTCTGTCCCCTTATTTGGCCACTTCCTCCTCCTAAGACTGACCACCAAGGTCCAGCTATCAAAGTGTTAAAGTCCAGCAATCAAAAGCCCCCTTTGGTCACCATAATTAACAAGCCCAATAGAAATTAAACACTTCATCCTCACGTGGGGTTTCCCTTTCCCTTTATAACTACCATTTGCCCAGAGGTAACATCCATCTGCTCTCTATCCCTTGTTCCTTTCCCTTCTCCTTCACCCTTTCTCTCCTGTCTTTGTCTCTTATTCCCTGCCCCTTGTCCCTTTGGGGCAAATAAATCTCCTGTGTGTTGAGAACTTGGTCTTGGTGTCCTGTGCTAACTCTGGTCCTGTTGTGTCACCAGAGGCTGTGAGTGGGCAGAGCCTCCCGACATGGATACCGCCTAGAAAGTCTGAGCATGGTGGTTGCACTCACGAGGCCGCTGGATGGTGACATCCTGTAGAAGGCCAGCTGGGTCTCCAGGTTCTGCACAGGACACCGTAGCTGCCCATTTGCTCCCAGGACAGACTGGGGAGGCTCATGCTCTCCTCTGAGACACTAGAAGGGAGCCATGATGGATCCAGTGGTACTTGGGTTCAGGCCTGGAGAATCAGGCACATTCCGATCGCACACCGGTGCCAGTGACAGCACTCAGCACAGCATCGAAGACACCAGGCTGGGTCCGCGGTGACACATAGTCTGGCCCATCTGTAGAGATGGGGCAGGAGATGACAGTTATACTTCTGAGCCCTCTGGGATGGCATCCCATCCTCCAGACACAAGGTACCACTATGGGCAATGAGTCCACCCCGAGTGACAACTGAAACACTAATGGGTGCTTCCATTCTGAGTGCTTGTACTGACTATGGGGTAAACCTTGGTCGCCCTATACACTGCAACCAAAGGCATACAGCAAAGCAGAAAAACTCATCTCACCAACTGTGAGAAAGGAACCAAGCTAAGCTCTGAACATATTTCACAAAACGCATGCCATTTGGTCCCAGAAATGATCCATCTTACAGATGAAATCTCAGAGGTGAGGAACAGGGTTCAAGTTCTGTGTTCACACAACAGTAGCCAGCAGCCAGGGCAGCCTCTATAGTCTAGGGGCACAGTCTTGGTTCCAGGCTTGGTTTCAGTCTGAAACCCACTAGTGGCACATGGAGGTCAGAGGTTATCTGTCCTCCTATGAATTAGTATCCTCCAGACAGTACCACAGCCTTCATCTTAGGAAACAGGAGGGCCACTGAGCAGGTCCTAACTAAAATGAGAAAATCATTTGAGATGTCTGATTATGGTTTTCAGTAGAAATGAATGTAAAACAGCCCTGATGTTGAGAGATTCTGAGTGGGTGTTGATGAGTTCCTCGTAGTCATTGCTGCTGTGCTTGGGATCACATGGCCTCTTGCATGCTGGCAGGCACTCCACCACCGAGCTATACCCCAGCCCCTCACCGGGGCAGTCTATTCTGGAACTCTGTCACTGACTTGTATCCCACACCAAGATTAAAATTTCAATCCAGCTCACTGCTGAAGGGAGTATAGTCTGTGTACTGGAGCAAGAATAAAAAGTGAAGGCAGCATTCCTAAATTAAGAAGAAAAGAACAAAGTCAGCAAACAGATATGAAGGTTTTAGAAAGTTAATAACTAAATATTAATCTAAACATGATTGGGGATGAAGAGATGGGTCAGTGGCTAAGAGCACTTGTTCTCATAAGGGAGTTTGGTTTCCAGCATCCACATCAGGCAGTGCATAACTGCTCATAATTGTAATTCCATCTCCAGGAGAGCTAACATCGTCTTTGGCCTCTGTTGGCACACACACACACACACACATTATATATATATACCTTGAACAGACTGTTTGAAGAAATAAAGATACTTTTACCTAAATGGGGATTGCAAATTGCTCCTGAGAAGATACAGAAGGGAGATTCTGTTAATTATTTAGGTTATAAAATAGGTTTGCAAAAAATTAAGACACAAAAGGCACAAATTAGGAGAGATCGC
>NW_026068073.1:2482486-2484295 GCF_014885135.2 Alexandromys fortis
TGGGGGCGGGCTGCCCTCGGGCGTATGTTTACTGATATATTGGGCGGGCGGAGGCTGTGCCCCCTTCCCTTCCTCTCCTGTCTCCGCCGGCTACTCCGCTGGAACCTTGGTTTCGTGAGTCTGGTTTTGTTATTAAACTTGTTCAAATACCTATTACTTTTGGTTTTGGTGATTATTAATCCGACCGCTGCATATTATATATATTATTATTACATATATGCTATATATGTAATATAGTAACATGAATATACACATAAATAAAAGCAAATAAAAAGGTGAAATTATGATTTGAAGATAAAAGATTGATTGTAATCTGCTCCTCTTTGTATGTGTGTTTATAAATTATGTGGTGTGGTGGATTTATACACATATGCATGAAGGTATGGACACATGCATGACTTCCATGTGCAGATCAGAGGTCAACATCACATGTATTTCTCAACCACTCTTGAGTCATCTTCATTTTTCTACTGAAAAAATTGTTTTCATACGATATATTCTGATCATGATTGTCTGCATTTCCACAGATCCTCCCCACCACCTTACACACCCAACTCCTTGCCCTTTCTCTTTCTCTCTCTCTTTAAAAAGCAAATAAAGAAACAAAGCAAGCAAACAAGCAAACAAACGAAAGGGACATAGTGTCTTTCTGACCTAGAGTTCGTCTGTTCTGGCCAGGCTGGCTAGCCAATGAGCCCCAGCTACCTACCAATCTGTCCCTACCTCCCTAGTCCTGGGATTCTAGGCATACACCACCACACCCAGCTATCCATCTATCTATCTCTATCTCCCTAGTCCTGGGAGTCTAGGCACACACTACCACACCCAGCATTTGTGCAACTGTCAGGGATCCCAATCCAGAACCTCATGCTTGCTCTAGGACAGCACTTTCCCAGCCCCACATGCCTCTCTTAAAAATAAACAAACAAAGCTGGGTGATGGTGGCCTGTAGGGATAAGTCCCACCCCTTAGGGGGCGTGTTCGCCTCAGGCTAAAGTTTGCCTATAAATTTGGCGCGTGCTCCCAGCGCTCGCTTCTGCTTTCCTGGTCTCCATGGGAACGGTTGTTCTGTAAGTCTATTCCTCCATTAAAGCTGTCTATATTTTGACAATCTGTCTGCATTCGCTTACGCCGTTACATTTTGGCATCCAACGTTGGGCTATTTTGCCCCTGACTCAAGCGCGTAGCCTGCTAGCTAACACAGCACGCTCCCGGGTGTCATTTTCTTAGTTTGTGACTTGGGCCCCAGGGCTGAGTCCGAGATACACTCGGCCTTCAGGCCCATAATATCCAGAGAGGCAGGCGGATCTCTGTGAGTTCAAGGCCAGCCAGGCGGTGGTGGCGCACGCCTTTAATCCCAGCACTCGGGAGGCAGAGACAAGCGGATCTCTGTGAGTTCGAGGCCAACCTGGTCTATAAGAGCTAGTTCCAAGACAGGCTCCAAAACCACAGAGACCACCACCGGCCAGAACCAGTCGTTGCAGGTAAAAGAAAAAATTTTCTTTTATAATTAAAATGTCTGAACACGTTACCATTCAAGAATTTAACAGTTTTTTTTAATTGTACCATGTGGGAGATTTTACAAGAGGTGTCTATCACCCCACCTCTATGGATCTTTCTGGGATTCGTAGTTTTCCTTGGCACTATATGGTTTGATAATAGAAATATGATAAAGTCTTTACGAGCAGAGGTTGCACGCTTAAAAACAATTGAGAATGACAACAATCTTCTCAAGAATCAGTTTGAAGTTCTCCAGGAGGAGAACAGATCTTTGTTTAACATGACTCGATCAACTGAGGAAAATTTAAA
>NW_026068073.1:2488376-2545312 GCF_014885135.2 Alexandromys fortis
CTTCTCGGATCTTTGACGGAGTTGAGGATTATATAATTGTAGTTACTCTCTACATTATTTAGACTCCTTGAGATAGAATGTTTAGCAAAACTTTTGATTCTCAATATTGTTTGTTATATTTATTATTTGTTATTATTGTATATAGTTATATTTGGTTTAGTTCTGTCTTATTTAGACAAAAGGGGGAGATGTAGGGATAAGTCCCACCCCTTATGCGGCGTGTTCGCCTCAGGCTAAAGTTTGCCTATAAATTTGGCGAGTGTGCTCCCAGCGCTCGCTTCTACTTTCCTGGTCTCTGTGGGAACGGTGGTTCTGTAAGTCTATTCCTTCATTAAAGCTGTCTATATTTTGACAATCTGTTTGCATTCGCTTATGCCATTACAGTGGCCAACTCCTTTAATCCCAGCACTCGGGAGGCAGAGGCAGGCGGATCTCTGTGAGTTCGAGACCAACCTGGTCTACAAGAGCTAGTTCCAGGACAGGCTCCAAAGCCACAGAGAAACCCTGTCTTGAAAAACAAACAAACAAACAAACAAACAAACAACAACAAGCCTCAGTAAAGTCACACTAGCCATGAAGAGGTTAGAGCTAATGGGCCAAGCAGTGTTTAAATGAATACAGTTTCTGTGTAATTATTCTGGGGCTAAGCTAGCCATGTGGGAGCCGGGCAGGTCAAAAAGTAGGTCTGCCTGCAGCTCCTTTCTACAAATTGTGCCCAACGTGGGGCTCGAACCCACAACCCTGAGATTAAGAGTCTCATGCTCTGCCGACTGAGCTAGCCGGGCTCCCTACCCAGAACTTTTCTTAGCTTTCTCAGGTCGGATATTCGAGCCTCCACATTGGAATTTGTTTTTCACTGCCAGCCCCAAATAACAAGGAGATTTATTATTACTTATGAAAGCTCAGCCTTAGCTTAGGCTTGTTCCTAACTCGTTCTTATAATTTCACCCATCTTTAAATCTCGATTCTGTCACTTGGCTTGTTACCTCATCTCTCATACTGCCCATCTTGCTTCTTTCTCTCCACCTGCCTGGCAACTTTGCCTTTCTTCTTCCTAGAGTTCTTTCTGCCTAGAAGTCTTGCTCATACCTCTGTCTATTAGCTGTTCATTTTTTTTATTACACCAATCACAGTAATGCATGTTTACATAGTGTACAAATATCCTACAACATACCACAGCTAGATAGTAAAAATTTTATCTGGGGTGTAAATCAGACAGCATTGTCTGTCTCTGTAAAGTGACACAAAGTCCTAGCTAATCCAACAGCTTCCCAGTCACAGGAAACCCAGGCTCCTCTACACTGTTACTCTGTGATGGTCTTGTCTCTCCCCTTCTGATCCAAGACGGCAGCTGGCTCCACCAATGTGTCCATGCAGAGAGCAAGAAGTGGGAGGTCTGAGGAAGATTCCCTTTAGTGAAGGATGCCTTCTGAGAAAGACTCACGCTTCTGCCTGTATCTCACGGGGCCACCCTTAACTGGAGGGAAACATGGTGGATGTAGGTTATGAAACCTCTTTGCTGTGAACTCTCATCTATATGAGGAAAAGGGGAAAATCCAGCAAATTCTTCATTGCTCTTTTCTTTCTGATGCCAGGGATTTAATCCAGGGTCTTACACACCTAGAAAAGTGCTCTACTACTGAACCACATGCACTTATTGTGGAGACAGGATTTGTATCATAGCCTAGGCTAGCTTCAAACTTGCAATCCTCTTGTTTCTAATTCCTGAATGCTAGGATCATAGCTATGTGTCACCACCCTGGCTATCTCTGTAGCTTCTTAGCAAAAGAGAAAAACAAAAACAAAAACAACAATAACGAAAAAAAAAAACCACAGTTCTTCTAAGGGCAAAAGACTTCCCTGTACAGCCAGAACAGATGCTCATAAACACCTGTGCCTCCCTCTTTATCACTTCTCACAACATAGGGAATGTTAACCTGGGATCCCTGGTGAGCAGAACACTCCTGCTTAAACCCTATCGTATCTTACCACCAGGGGGAGACAAGGCACTTGAAACAAACCAACTTAGATTGTAGTCTAAATTCTCTAGGGGAAAGGAGAGCTGGTTAAAAAATAAAATGAAGCCAAGAATCCCCAATAAGCTTCCGGAGAAGATGAGAGTGGAATGGGAGGGTAATAGCAATGTTGGAGAGATTGCTCAGCAGTTGAGGGGGTTGCTGCTCTTGTAGAACATCCAACTTTGGTTCCCAGTACTTACATGGTGACTCACAACTACCTACAACTCCAGCTCCAGGAGATCTTATGCTTTCCTTCCAGCCTCCTCCAGCACTGCACTCACATGGACACGCACATGTGCACACTTGTGCACGCGCACACACACACATTTACAATAAAAACAAATCTTTAGAAATAATGTCAACAACAGTGATAGCATTAAACTTTAAGACTGGGGAGAGGCTCAGCCCATAAAGTGTTTGTTATTCCAGGATGAGGACCCGAGATTCCCAGAACTGATGTAAAATAAAGCTGGGCATGGTGGCATCTGTTTATGTAAAGGGGGGCAAGCTGATTGCTGGATTCACTGGCCAGGTAGTCAGCTTAATGGACACAATTCAAGTCCTTCTCTAGGACAGGGAATGTGAAACTCCATTTTTAGTGACAAGAGAACTTTGTGGGCACAGGAGAATCACCTGATCTCTGTGTGCTTCAGTGAGAACTAAACCAGTGAATTAAAACAACCAGAGCGACTGCAACAAAAACACAAGAGGAGCCTCCTGTCACCAAAATCTGAGGACTGCTCAGATTTGTTGCTACATGATGTGGGATTCCCCTCTGTGTGCTGTGAATGCCATTGGTTAATAAAGAAACTGTCTTGGTCCTGCACAGAGCAGAATAGAAGTAGGCAGGGATGTTGAAATAGGAGCAGCAGGGCTGCGTCCCCAGCACCCGGCCGCCCACATGGCTAGTTTATACCCAGAAATAATTACACGGAAACTGTATTCTTTCAAACACTGCCTGGCCCGGCTAGGTCCAGTTTCTTATTGGCTAGCTCTTACATATTGTTCTAACCCATTTTTAATATTCTGTGTAGCCCATGAGCTGGCTTACCAGAGAGGATCTTAACCTGCGTCTGTCTGGAGTGGGAGCATAATGGCGACTCCTCCTCTAACCTTCTTTCTCCCAGAATTCTCTTCTGTATACTCCGCCTACCTAATTTTCTATCCAATAAAATGGGCCAAGGCAGTTTCTTTATTAATAAGAAATCACTCCCACATCACAGGGAAAACTAAACTGAATGCTGAGAGAAGGAAGGCAGAGTCAAGAGGGAAGCCATGTAGCCCCGCTGGAGCCAGATGGAACTTTACCCTGTAATCCACAGCCTTGCAATACACAGATTACTAGAAATGGGTTAAATTAAGATGTCAGAGTTAGCCAATAAAAATATAGAGCTAATGGGCCAATTAGTGGTTCAATTAATACAGTTTCTTTGTGATTATTTAGGGAGTCTGGGTGGCCAGGAAACAAACAAGTGGCCTTCATACAATAACTACATTTACAGCAAGTGTATGTGCATACAGGTGCCACGTTGCATGGGGGGGGGGGTTAGAGGACAACTTGTGGGAATTGATTCTTTCCTTCAATTGAAGTTGTGATTCTTGATGGCAAACCCCCTTTATTTGATGAGCCATCTCACCTGCCAGCCACATTTAAATCCAGGTCTATTTTCTTCAAACCCCAAAACTTGGTGCTTCTTGAAAACTGCCTGATGTATCGCAGACAAGTTGTGAGGAGGCATGAAACCTTGGGAGGGTCAAGGTTATGGAAACAGTAAATATCTGGTGCTGCCATTGCTCTTTGAGACATGCTGAAATCTAATGATGCCAGCCACACACAAGTACACCTCCAGAGAAGTCATGTTCCATATGTTCCCATCTGTCCAATGGTGCTGGTCCTCCCAGGGTCAACCTGGGCTTTGGGATTTGGGTCTGATGGGCTTTCTGTCCAGTGTGAGAGGGTGTCTTGTCTGCAAAATCATTCTTTGGAAATGATGTTTTCAATCTTTCTGTGCTTTATTTTCTAGCTCTGAAAATACAGATGCATTTCCTTTTGTAATTCTCTTTAAACCATCTGTACAAATAAATGGCTCGAAAGACGCTGGAGGAGTGTGTACATTCACTGCTCACTGGGAATGAGGTGTCCCAGGAAGACGCTGGAGGAGTGTGTACATTCAGTGCTCGCTGGGAATGAGGTGTCCCAGGAAGACGCTGGAGGAGTGTGTACATTCAGTGCTCACTGGGAATGAGGTGTCCCAGGGCAACAGCACAGGCTCTGCTTCCCTCCTGCATAGTTGTGTCCCGTGGATCCCAGCCTGGCAAATTTGCTCATCCTCCATCATTTCATTCTAGTTGGGGTCTCAACTGTCCATCCATACTGGTGAGGGTGATCTTCTTCACTTCATCTGCCATTCAAACACTGACATCTGGAAACACTCTCAGGATCATATCCAGACAGTTTCGTCAGCTACTTGGGCATCTGAGCCCAGTCACACAGGCATATAGAGCTAACCATTGCACTCAGATGCCTAGACTGACTGGGTCAAATCCTTCTTGTCTACCGTCACCAAACCCAAGCGCTAATGTTTACACTGTGGTGAATGAAACAGTCTCGACACTGCCCCTGTGATGTGCAGAACCATGAACCATCAGACTCTGGCAAAGTTCCTCTCCTTGGCTCATAGATGGCACCTTCTAGGTGGAATCTTTCATAAGCACTAACCCAACTCACAAGGGCTCTATCTTCTGGAGGCTTTCTCTGCTTGGTGCCACCAACATGGGAGAGGAATCCAACATGTTTTGGGACACTCAAATAATCAGATCATAGCTGGATGTAGTGGCACATGCCTTTAATCCCAGTTCTCGGGAGGCAAAGGCAAGTGGATCTCTGAGTTTATGGCCAGCCTGATCTATATAGTGAGTTCCAGGACAGCCAGGGCTACATAGGAAGACACTGTCTTGAAAAACAAAAACACACAAACAAAAATTCAGATCACAGCAGCCATTGATGGGTGCAGACATGCCCTCCATCAGAGGTGGAGTTTATATATAGCAAGAGCAGGTGAGAGGTGGGAAATGGAAAGAGAAGATGACCTCCAGGTCAACTGAGGCCATTCTCTACTGAGAAAGGATGATGCAGGAGATAGGACAAAGCAGGAGGACTGAGGAGGTGTCTTCCCTATTTCCCCTCACATACAGTTGCTTTGCCTCCTCACTGACCTGACCTCAGGGAAGGGAACCTACATCCATATCAGAGCCACACACCCAGAGACATTCCATCTTGTCTTTTGAAAGGAGATACCATGGATAGCCTGCTTGGTGTGCACAAGGGAATCTGGCAGGACATGTACGACAGTTTTCCTGGGGCCTGAACAAATGCCTATTCCCCTGATAGGGCACTGGTGGCAGGTCAGAGTAATAATACACCACAGTCCAACATGGTGAACCAACGAGTTTATTGGGGTTACTTCCAGGAGCAATGTCTCAAAGGTGAATGCATCCCTGAAAGCCCACTCCAGCATGGGCAATGGTTCCCAAAAGCTGGAACTCTGCCACTTACTGTATGCTGCACAGGTAACTCAACAGCTTGGAGGGTGTCTCTTCCAAGCAGCTTGACTGGTCTTCTACTCAGCAGTTCTTACTGTTGATCCAAGCTTATGGGGGTCGGCACATCACAGATCCGGTCAATTTCAGGTACTTCCAGAGATTCGTGTGTTTACTTCCCAGGTCTTGATGAGCCTCCCTTCAAACTTCCCTAAGTGTTAAGGATCTTCGCTGCAGGATAGAATGTTTTAATACAGAAGAAATGCAATCCCAGACAACACAGCCCCTCTGTCCCTTTTCTGGCATTTGTCTGGCTATGAGATATCTTTCTGTTCTCTGCATATGATTTTGCCACGTGTGGGTCTGAGGTTTGTCTCTGTGAACGAGGACTCTTGCAGCATCTCCAGCCCCACAGTGTGTCCTTCATTTAGCAATCCTATGAGGAGCCAGGACCCAGACACCTCCCACCACAATGCTGATGGGCCTGCTCCAGGCAGATGAGTGGACTTCAAGCTGAGTCTCATCTGCCTACATGGCTCCTGACATGGAATCTATGATTCCCCATCAATATATGAGAACCAGCAACCACTGATCATCCTGTGCCCTGCCTCTTGTTTGTACTGTGTCTGTCTGGCAACTGATGCATACAAGGATTGAGAGGATACGACTTCAATGGCCTCAATTCCACCTTTGCTCCATAGATAGCAGCGTTTCACAGGAGATAATGGTCTTTCAGCAGAGAAAAAGAAACTCCTAACAGAACTATTGTAGCAGATCCCATGCTTGCAGCAGGTAAGTCACTGGCTCTGGGCGGTCACAGGATCTGCACTATAAGGCTGGTGTGGGAGCTGCCCCGGGACTTCCAAGAGTAGAACGGCAGGGCTTTACTGTACCTGGTTCTATTCTTGATCCTGCATGTCTCCCTCTCACTAGCCCTCATCCACAACCCAGAAACCTTGGAGTCTGGCTGTGCCAGTCACCTAATATGCTCAGTGTCCTGGGTCTGTGAGCAGGGGATGCCTGCTACCTACTGGATGTCAGCTCTCCTCACAACTCAAAGATTACAACTAATCTCACCTTCCAAGAAATGTTCCTTGGAGTTAGTATAACCATGGAGAAAATAATCCAGATAAATATGTCCCTTTGGTTGCTGGGCCAGGGTTGGGGGGACCTGTGGTGCCTGTCTAAGGCCTGGCTAGTACATGCTAGAACATGGCTGAGTACTCGTAGCTCTCTAAGAGGTCTGGTTTGTCCATAGCAGAAATGGTTCTGGTGGTTGCCAGGGGGAGAGGGGGGCAGATGTCAAGGTCCTGCTTCTCAGGTCCTGTCTTTTCTTCCTTAGGTAAGCATATAGTCACTGGCACATGGAGGATGTGAGGCTCAGATTCCCAGTGCTGGATCCTTAGTGCTGAGGGGCATAGCAGAGGAGTTTAGCCCCGCTCTCATCAAACTATTGCGATAGAAGGTTGTGCAGACAGGCGCAGCAAGGATAGGTTATGAGGAGAGCACTAACATGGACCCCACTAAGGTTTCCTAGCACTCAGTGGTGGGGAAGAACACGCAGAACACACACAAGTGCTGTGAGATCTCCATGGATGCTAGAGCTGTGAGAACATGCTCTAGTCTTAGCACCAAGTGTGAGCTCGGCAACCCTTGTCTATACACATTGCTCTAGCACTACAAGTCAAAGCTGATCTAAAAAGCCCCACTCTCCAGACCACAGCAGAGGCCTATGAATGACGAGTTGTTCCTGGAGCAGAAGAGCTCATGTCTATTATTACTGGCGAGCTTGGTGCACGGGGGTGGGGGTGGAGAGTGGAGTTAGGCTAGAAGAGAAGTGGCTAGACATCTGCACAAGGCAGCTACTACATTCTCAAATGCAGCATGGCATTGGGTAGCTTTGGACTAGCCTCTCCACTGTGGCATCTGCAACAAAAAAGGTTGCACACAAGGGACTAGTCTGGGCCCCGTGAAGGAGAGGGTCACTATGGGAATGACCTGTGTCCTAAGAACGGAACATCTCAAGGCCTCCTGTGCTCATTTCTGGGGATAGAGTGCCAGGTTTGGGGGCATTCCTTTAGCAAAACTATCACTCATCCAGACTTCACTTTTTTTTTTGTACCTCTTAACACCAGACAGCCCAAAGGTGAGAGCAGAGCTGCCCTTGTTGGTCCAGGTCTCTGGTTCAGGAATTCCAAATGAGGGTATCTACTCTAACCTCAGCAGGATCAACTCTGTGGATATTGGTGAAGAGGATCAGTCCAAATATCCTGATTCTGAGAGTGAGCCTACTACAACACCTAAAATCATCTGGGTTCAGGGACCTGGCCCAAGAACTGCCCCTGGTATGAGATGCTTGGCGACTATTGCAATTTGATCTGGTGTTGAAGGTCTTACCTCATTCGGTTCATAAGGTACTGACTGATTGACATAAAACCACACTCAGTCAGGACGCATCATGTAAGAATTCCCAGTCAGGGCAACGAAGAGGCTTATCTTCCTTGTAAATTCTCTCATGCATGCTAAGTGTTGCCTTCTGATGGGAGGCCTTCCCACAATCGCTGCACACAAAGGGTTTCTCTTACATATGAATTCAGCGGTGCATAAGTGGAGAACCTTTTACAGCCACCGTATTTGAGGCTTCTCTGCTGCATGTAATCTATGACGGAAGAGCTCTCCAAACTGAAAATGCAGTATCTACATGCAATAATTTTGGTGATGCACGTTTAGTTGGAATGCATTGCTAAATAACTAACCACGGTTGCTGGGATGGTTTCAATTCTCCTCATACTTGCTATGCACGGTGGGACAGTTCCCACAGTAATGGCATCCCTAAAGCTTTGTTCCCATGTGGTTGCCAATGATGACCATGATGGCTTCTAGAGGAAGTGCTTTTCTCATTTGTGACAAACAGCCTCTCCCCAGCGTAATAAGTAATGTCTCTGCAAAGATGGCCTTCCTACGTTGAGAGCACACGTATGGTTTCTCACCGTGTGAACTCACCGGTGACCTCGGAGTTGGCTCTTAGAAGCCAAGGCTTTCCCACAGTCACTGCATACGTAAGGCTCCAGTGTGAATTCTTGGCTATATTCTGAGTACCGACTTCTGACACAAGGCTTTCCCACAGTCACTGCATACATGGTGTTTTTCTCCTGTGTGAGTTTTCTGGTGTAGGCCGAGAGATAATTTTCAGCAGAAGGTCTTGCCACATTCAGAACACGTAGGAGGTCCCTCCTGTGTGAATGTGACCATGCGCCTTTAGGTAGCATGTTTTACTAAACCATTTTCCACAGTCCTGACAGACATGAGGCTTCTCTCCATTGTGAGTTTGATGATGCGATGTCAACTCGGATTTCTGGAGAAAGGATTCCCCACATTTTTGACATACAAAGGTCTGTCCCTAGTGTGAGTCATCTTACGTGTATGGAAGCCCGACCTGGCACTACAGGCCCTTCCACATTCTGGGCACACACAGGGTTTCTCTCTTGTGGGAATTCTTTCGTGTACTTGGAGTCGGACCTGAGCAGAGAAAGCTTCCCACAGTCACTACATTTGTTGGGTTTCTGCCCTGTGTGAATTCTCTGGTGTGTGCTGAGGACTGACTTCTGGTTGAAGGCCTGCCCACATCCAGAACACACATAAGGTCTCTCACCAGTATGAATTCGATTATGTATCTTCAAGTGGATTCCATTCTATTGCCAAATGAGTTCCCACAGTCATGACGTTCATAAGGTTTCTCTCCAGTGTGAGTTTGATGCACCTGCAGGTGGGATTTGTGGCGGAATAATCTCCCACGGTCTGGCCACGCATGAGGCTTCTCCCAGTGTGAATTTGGTTATGCAGCTGCAGGTGGACACCCGAGTGGAACATCTCCCACAGCCAGGACATTTGTGAGCCTTCTTCTCTCTTCTATGAGTTCCTTGATGGGATGTCAAGTCAGATTTCCTGAGGAGAGCTTCCCACATCTGTGACGGACAGGTCTCTCGCTAGTGTGTGCTACCTGGTGTTGATGAAAAGCCGAGCTGCCACTGAAGGCCTCTCCACACTGAGTATGTGCAAGTGGCTTCTCTGGAGACTGACTTCCAAGTTGTTTAAGTGGTTTCTCACGGTTAGCTTCTCCAAACTGATTGCCTTTGTACACTTTCTTCCTATGAGCAATCTTACATTTAGCATTGCCAAAGCCTTGTGTGAGAGTGGAGCCAATGTCACAGTGTCATCAAGCGGTTTGGCAATTCTGCTTTGATTCTGACTCTCTGCTTCCAGGGTAGGATTAAAACCTTTTGCAAATGAACATGTTGGAAGTACTTCCTGGGTAGAAACGCAACTGTTCCCCAAAGCAATGGTTTCCCCAGACTCTCTACATTCACAGGGGTGTCTGTGCTCAGTGTTTTACTATTGAGGAAGGTGTCAGGACTCAAAGGTGGGATTTGATTTTGCTGATCTTTCTGTAGGATAGACACCCCGCCGCAGCTCTTGTAAAACAGAACACCACGAGCCACCTACTGTGATTTTACTTGCTGTGTCATTTTGACTGAAACTTTCTGAGAAGCATCCTGTGATGGAGTGCCAATCCCAAATTCCCTTCTGGGAAGAGAAGATGAAGGAATAGGCACAGTAACAGGATGGAGAAGGAAACACATAGAGTGAATGCAAGAAATCCGAGCCAGAGACTAAGTAATGCTGCTGCTGACAACAGTGAGAACACCCCACAGCCTGTGTGGTGTGTCAGACACTCATCTTCACAGCACCCAGCAAGCGCCAAGCAACTACGTCATGGACATACCAACGTCGGCAACTATACCCACTCTCGCTTTTCAAGAGATTAAACAAACTGAAAAATTGCCAGCTTCCGGGAATGACCAAAATTACCCAGCTCCTTTGCAGGGAAGATCGGGTTTGGAGAAAGGCAACCAGATTAACTTTACATAGAGCATACAGATTCCTAGATGTAGATGTAGGGAAAGCAAGGGACAGGATGCTCTTAAAACAGAACCAAGGGTGGAGCAGGGATCAGGGCAGAGGGTTTTATTAGCTGTGGAGAAATGCGTAGTAATATCCTTTACCCATTTCATGTGCTTACAATTTTTGTTGCATTTTTCCTTTTTTGTCCTGTGTTGCTGGGAATTAATCCCATGGTCTTACTCAGGCTACAACCATTTTATCCTAGAGCTAGGACCCAGACCCTGATATTTTCACTTTTATTTCTCTGGATTTTTAGATAAGGTCTCATGTAGTGTAGGTTAGTCTTAAATTAACTATGTGGCTGAGGGTAACCTTGAACTTCTGGTCTTCCTACCTCCACCTCCAAAGTGTCGCAATTACTCTGTAATTGCATGCCCAGCTACATTTTCAGTCCTAATTAGGAGCTTTACACATATATTGGTTTTGCTTATGCTCTTGATCTTACATTAGGCAGCCCAAGACATACGCTTAAGTACCTCTAACTTTTCATGTTGTGCAGTTCATATAAATGTACAAATTTTTTAGTTTACTACTAACGATGTCTAATGTAACCTATCAGAACTGAAAACTGCTGATACGCTTTTCTATAACTCTCAGATATATCTTACTCACACGGACATGGAAATATTCAATCTGCTCTAAACAGTTTCCTCACATCCTCTACCCACAACTTGCTTGCTCTGCTTCTTCTTCCAGTTCAAAACTGCGAGGAATAGCACCTGTAAGTGGGCGTCACCTGACATCTACGGTGAGATGACTGTGTCTAAATTTCAAAAGCCATTACTCTCTAGACCTTCATGCTGGCTCGTATTTCAGACAGCCCTTCATTAAACAGAACAATGATACCAAGGATAAGGCTCTTTCCATCTTATGCCACCATTAGCTGGATTAGAATGTCTTTCTTTCAGTTTCCATAAACAGATATTGAAAAGTACCTTCTGAAATAGGTGAACATATTATCTTCTGCCTATCTTTGGAAATTTAATTCTATCTATCTATCTATCTATCTATCTATCTATCTATCTATCTATCATCTATCTATCATCTATCTATCATCTATCCATCCATCAATCATCCATCTATCTGTCCAAAAATAGCGTCCTCAGACTTAACATTGATGTGACAAAATTTCAGTGAAAGCTCATCTCAGAAAATGAAGGGGAAGGTGGTGAGATAGCTCAAAAGGTAAAGGTATTTGCTGCCAAGCCTGACAACCTGAGTTTGATCCCGGGAACCAAATGGTGGAAGGAGAAAACCAACTTCTGTAAGTTGTCCTCTGACTTCCACACATGAGCCTTTGACATTCTTTCACACACACACACTAAAGAAGGAGGCTGCCTTGTGGGAATGGTCCTCCAAGCAGTTAAATACAATGGCAGATACAGAGTCAGCACCAGGGCTGCAGAAACAGACAAAGGAGCCATCACAATACAACCGTGACTTTCAGTGTGACTGGGTCCTTTGAAGCAATTCCCACAGGAATGCACAACCATAGGAACATTCAGGGAAATGAAGAATCCAGTAGAGAAAAGAGCATCAATGAATATAAGGGAAAAAATGAACAGGAACAGGGCAAAACCACATGACTACAAATAATACAAAAAAGCAAAATGAGGTGCTCTATTAGAAAAATAAAATTAGAAAACAAGGTCTATTTATATATCATTTGGGTGATACATAAATCAATCTGCCTGCTGTCTAAGGTGACTGACAAGATGTGCAAACACAACCTTCTGTGTTCATGGACCATAAGGAGGATGAGGTAGAGTTATTCAACTTAGGCACCCTGATCTCCACAAAGAAGCCAGCCAGTTCTTAATGTCCACTGCAGACCGAGTCTTACAGTGTCCCCACATCTGTGTTTATAATATAATGCATCTGGCACTGATAGCAGATACTGGAAGGTAGGAATCAATCTACATGCCCACTGGGCAAGAAAGTAGGCTGATACTGGCCCCAGAACTCTAATCTGATCGAGGTGGGTCATTTGTCTATCTGTTGCTTTCATTGGTTAATTAATAAAGAAACTGCTTGGCCTCTGATAGGACAGAAAATTAGGTAGGCAGAGTAGACAGAACAGAATGCTGGAAAGAAGGGAAGTGTGAGGCAGAGTCGCCATAGCTCTCCCCTCCAAGATGGATGCAGGTTAAGATCTTACCGGTAAACCACCACCTCATGGTGCTACACAGATTATTAGATATGGGTTAATCAAGATGTGAGAGTTAGCCAGTAAGAGGCTAGAGCTAATGGGCCAAGCAGTGTTTAAAAGAATATGATTTGTGGGGACTGGAGGGATGGCTCAGTGGTTAAGAGCACTGACTACTCTTCCAGAGGTCCTGAGTTCAAGTCCCAGAAACCACATGGGGGCTCACAATATAAAGAATATGATTTGTGTGTTGTTATTTCAGGTATAAAGCTAGCCAGGCAGCCGGGAGCCGGGGCAGCAGGAACGCAGCCTGCTGCTCCTTCCACCTCTACCTGGGTAATGGACACCTCTGGTATACAAACTCAGCCTTCCTCATCTGTGCTCTTTCCTTTTTTGATCCTGAAGATGACTTCTTCACTGGGAATGGCAGGTCCTGTGACTTAGAAGGATGCTAGATTTTTAAAAATTATTTTTTATCAATAGCTGGAGAGAGAGCTCAATGAACGTTTAGTTGTTGGGTGGCTGTTACTTCTCTGAACTATTCACTGGCGAGTGAGGATGAGAAGAGAATCTTCTGGAATGCAGCTCTGCACCAGCTGCACAGGAAACTCTGGGGTCTTCCTAGTGGTCATGCCTCTTCACCATGCTGAGACGTGCTTTTCAGTGAGACAGCTGCCCGAGTAACTGAAGCCCCTTAAGTAGCCACAGAAAACCCACATTTACCAAGCTGCACAGGAATGGAAAAATCCTCTTGGTCTGTGGTTAGTTGCCTTCTTCAGTTGGGTTGTAAAACACTGACACTACAGGAAGTCACTAGATGAAGAACCCAAGAGGCAGCAAGCACAATGCTTGTCATAAAAAGATAAGATGGGGCATTTGACTAAACCATTTCAGAAACTAGGAGCCCAGGACCTGCTGCCTCCAGTGTCTGTCTCTAGTTCTGGAGATTTGAACCTGGGAAAGGTCCTGCTTACCCCACACGACCCATCCTACTCCTGTGCTCCCAGTCTCTGGGGCTCCTGGAATAATTTCACATCGGCAGACATGTCTTCATTGGTTTCTACTCTTGGTATCTCTTGTTAGAAGATTTGATTTCCACAAGAGCTGGAAGCTGGGTAGGCGACTAGAGATTGTAAGGAGAGCTGCTGGGCAGAGGATGCAGTCTGGATGATGGGGCATGACCATGGATCTGTGTTGCATTAATAGGAGCGGCGGGGCTGCGTCCCTGGCACCCAGCCGCCCGCATGGCTAGCTTATGCCCGAAATAATTACATGGAAACTGTATTCTTTTAAACACTGCCTGGCCCAGCTAGTTCCAGCCTCTTATTGGTTAGCTATTACATATTGTTCTAACCCATTTCTAATATTCTGTGTAGCCCATGAGGTGGCTTACCAGGGAGGATCTTAACCTGCGTCTGTCTGGAGTGGGAGAACCATGGCGACTTCCTGACTCAGCTTCTTTCTCCCAGCATTCTCTCTGTTTACTCCACCCACCTATGTTCTAACCAATAAAATGGGCCAAGGCAGTTTCTTTATTATAATTAACCAATGTCCTTCCTCCATCAGATCTGCAGACACTGGACAGTCCTAGGAAGTCATGTGACCACTGATCCAACATCAAACGCTCAGGATCCAAGTGAAGGCCACTGTGCAGACTTGGCAGAGCAGGCTCAGGAGAGTCCTACTCTTGTCACCAGAGTCTAACTCGGTTATTGCCAAGGTGAGGATGCAGGTGATGTTCGCTAGCTCTGGGTGGGGGTCTGATGACGGATAAGGCTCATTAAGACCAGGCACCAGCCCAGCACACGGCAAATATGCATCAAGACTTCATTTAAATTTCACACAACCATTTCAGTATAGACAATAACCTTTAATATTGAGACTGGATGCTATTCCTTAATTTGCCCTATGGTCACCGAGTAGAAGAGCAGGCAAGGATCAGTCTCAAAGGACACAGTCTTCCCATTGCCTTCTTGATTTAGAAGCTCATGAGAGCAATAGCCACTTCTGGTTCCTATTCCCTTTTTAGGCTAATTCTGTGTCCATCCATGGCATGCCACACAGCCCATTTTTTTTTCCTGACATATCACTTAAATTCACAGACCCAATCTCTTGTGTGCACCAGGTCCTCCATTCACAGACCACTTCATGCCGGTCCAGAGGGAGTGGCCCCTACACCAGAATGCGGACATCAACACCAATAATCTTCAGTATCCTTGGATCACCACCAAACTACAGTTTTACCTTCCAGTCACTGAGGTATCTTAGGCTCCTAAATGTCACTACCTTGAAAGTCAACAGATATTTCCCAAAGAATCTAATTTGCTGGTTCCCGGAGACTCAATCCCAAACATGGTTCAAATAACATGTCCCAATATGGAAGCAGCATCATTTTAGTCACCTGTCAATCACACACACCATGCCCACGGGGTTAGAGGACAGCACTGGCCCATGCCCATATACGTGTCCTAAGGCCACAATTAGGACTAATAATCTTTTTTTTTTTTTTTAAGATCTTGTCTTTTGAGCTCCAGCGCCCGGCAGGACTGGAAAGCCCTGGTACCTGCACAAAGCATCACACCCAGCTCTGCTGACTGGAGCCCATGTGCTTCCGTCCCGGCTTTGTTCTCTCCCTCTGTGGGCTTACCTCTGGAACGGAAAAGAAGCATAAAGACAAAACGGAGACTGGTTGTCTTCTCAGTTCTAGCCCGAACTGTGAATAAACTAGTTTGCCCATTTTGACCTTCTTTATGCTATTTTTCTCCTGTGGGCCAGTGTTTGTCCACAGAAGTCCAATCAGTGGACCAATGACTAATGGGCTCACTGGAGTATAAACCCTAGCGTGGGTGTTGACTGGGCTCACTGGAGTATAAACCCTAGCGTGGGTGATGACTGGGCTCACTGGAGTATAAACCCTAGCATGGGTGTTGACTGCATCTCTGGAGCTCACTGGACAATGTGTAGGCAGCTTTATGATCAGAGACTCTCTCATGCCCAGTGGTAATTATTACTTTAGAACCTTGAGGAGAGGCTGTTACAAATCTTACATTTCAGTAACTTCAGTTTGTAAGATGTTTCTGGCATCTTTTAAATTTTTGTTATTTTGAATTACATGTGTTGGTATGGGTACAACACAGGGAAATGATTGCTACAATTTCCCACAAACTTTAAAATAGTTTGGTAACTGTATGCCTTAAATCATTAACTACAGAGACTTAGTTCAAACCATCATTTGAGATTTCTTTCTGTGACAAAATGGTCCTTTAAAAGACTAACACAGGGCCAGGGAGATGGCTGTTAGTAAAGCCATTGTCACACAAACACGAGGACCTGAGTTTGGCCCCAGGAATAATTTGTAATCCCAGTGATGTTGAGATGGGAGTTGAAAACAAGTAGGTCCTTAGAGCTCGCTGGCCACCTAGGTTAGACTTCTTGGGGAGAGTGCGAGCCAATAGGAAACTTTTTCTCAACAAAAAGGTGTCTAAGAATCGACACTTGATGTAGTCTCTAGACATCTTCACTTCTGTGGACACACATCTGAGCACACCAGCCATCATAATCTCCATGGGGACAGCTGTGGACACACATCTGAGCACACCAGCCATCATAATCTCCATGGGGACAGCTGTGGACACACATCTGAGCACACCAGCCATCATCACCATGGGGACAGCTGTGGACACACATCTGAGCACACCAGCCGTCATCTCATCTCCATGGGGACAGCTGTGGACACACATCTGAGCACACCAGCCGTCATCTCCAAGGGGACAGCTGTGGACACACATCTGAGCACACCAGCCGTCATCCCCATCAGGGTTGCTGTAATTACATTTAAGAGACCCTAAGGTTGGGTCTGTTGTCTGTTAATGCCCTCATAGGAGGGGTGTGGAGGGCCACTGATCCCTCACCTGGTATCTCAACATTCCCCTCCCTGCAATTTGAGTCTGTAGCCTCATGGTCTTGTTAGATGCTGAAGTATACATTAGAGTAGAATAATTGAAGAAGGGATGTCATCTATGCAGTTATGGGGATGTTGAAATCTATGTTGGGGTGAGATTTTCTAAGTAGTGTGGCTTCTTTGGGATCCAAAGCTCCTGAAAGCATCCCTCATGCTCTGTAAGTATGTCTAATAAACTCACCAATTCCCTAAGTTGGGCTTCGGGGGAGAACTTGGGAGGAGGTAGAGACTTGTCTTCTCAAGGTAAGATTTCTCATAGTACACAAGACCCACAGACAAGTGTACCCAAAGGCATGCATACACACAGCAATGCATGCATATTGATATTTGTACTTCTCCTTACAATCCTTCATTCTTTTTTCCTTGGGTATAATTTGCATATTTAAAATAAGCAATGCACAGCTATAATTAGGTGTCTTTATTTAAATTAAAAACATGGATAAAACCCAAAGCTGAAGGGTCTCCATGACACAGGGCAACAGGATATCTGAGAGGAGTGCCAACCATCTATAGGTTAGCAGAAACCAAAGGCTTTGAACCCTTGCAAGTAAAGATATATGGACAAAAGGGTTTATTGCATGACTCACTGAGTCACACTACAGCTTCCATGACAAGACTGGTTTTTCTTTTTCTCTTCAGGGTGGTTTGCAAGAGCGGAGAGTAGATACAAAGGGATGAGAAAAGAACAGGATTGAGATGCATGATGCGAAAGACACAAAGAACTTTTTTACACTGTGACTGGTTTAATAAAAAGCTGAATAGCCAATGTTGGCTGAGGTTTTCTGTCCTGCCTGGTTCTGAGTCATTCAGTCCCAAAGAAATCACACAGAGGTCTACATTAGTTATAAACTGATTGGGCCTAGTAGCTCATATTTCTTATTAACTCTTATAACTTATATTAGCCCGTTATTCTTGTTTATGTTAGCCATATGATTTGGTACTTTTTTTGGTTAGGCAGTCACATCTTGCTTCCTTGAGGCTGGGTCATGACTGCAGACTAGGACTTCCTATTTCCCAGAATTCTCCTGTTCTCATTGACCCGCCTCTACTTCCTGTCTGGTTGTCCCCACCTATACTTCCTGCCTGGCTACTGGCCAATCAGCGTTTTATTAAAATACAATTGACAGGGTACAAACCATTGTCCCACAGCAGGCCAATAGCTAGACAAGATTTCAGGGAACAGCGGATGCTGGGAAGATGGTGACATCGCCAGCCAGACACAGAGCCAGCAAGATGGGCATTATGGAGATGAGGTAATAAAGCCATGAGGCAGAAAGTAAACTAATGTCAATGGGTTAATCTAAATTACAAGAGCTAATTAGAAACAAATCCAAGCTATCGGCCAAGCTTTCATAATAAAAAGTCTCTGTGTCATTTTTTTTTTTGTGAGCTGGTGGCCCCAAAAGAAAAGTCTGTCTACAAAGAATAAGCAAAAAGTTTTTTAAAAAAATTAAAACAAAACCAACCATGGAAAAGGATTTAATTTTGTGGGAAAGTCTTCCACAAGAACACAGTATCTGTAAGAACAGGGTGAGGTAGGAGTCCCTGGGTCTACTGAAATCTGACTAGCGTCTGAAGGACTTTGTGCATTGGAACCCATTTCAGGTCTCTGCACAGAATGAAATAGATGGACCTTCAGTTGTTGAGAACTTTCCTAGTCCATCACTGGCAATGTTTTCTTCCATTTCCATGTGGTGATAGCCTTCGGCTGGCGTGGAGACAGAACAACTGCACACACACACACACACAGCACTAAGGGTTCTCAGCAGTGTGAGTTTGTTGGTGAGATGACAACTGTGACCTGCGCAGGAAGCCTTTCCCACACTGGTGACAGAGAAAGGGTTTTTCACTCCTGTGAGTTCTCTGATGTGCCTGTAAGGAAGACCTGCCGCTGAAGGCCTTCCCACACTCAGTGCACACGTATGGCTTCTCACCCGTGTGGATTCTCTGATGCTCGTTCAGTTGGGCTTTAGATGACATGGCTTTCCCACAGTCGCTGCATGCGTAAGGCCTCTCCCCAGTGTGAATTCTCTGATGTGTACTGAGAACTGAGCTGTGGCTGAAGGCTTTCCCACAGTCGGAGCATATGTAGGGTTTCTCGCCAGTGTGTGTCCGGTGATGTACTTTAAGGTGGGATTTCCTTCTGAAGGACTTCCCACAGTCACAGCATTTGTATGGTTTCTCACCAGTGTGAATTCGATGATGCACAGGCAGGTGGGATTTATTACTGAACAGCTTCCCACAGTCGGGGCATTCGTAAGGCTTCTCCCCTGTGTGAAACCGGCTGTGCTTCTTCAGATCTGATGCATAAACAAACAATTTTCCGCAGTGGCTGCACGTGTAAGGCTTCTCCCCGGTGTGAATTCTCTGGTGTGTGGTGAGGACCGACTTTTGGCTGAAGGCTTTCCCACAGTCAGAACATACATATGGTCTCTCACCTGTGTGTATTCGAAGGTGCACCTTTAGGTGGGATGCATAGCTGAATGATTTCCCACAGTCGTGGCATTTGTAAGGCTTCTTTGTGTGGACTTCCTCGTGCACCTGCAGGTTGGATATCCTTGTGAGTGGTTTCAGACAGTCAGGACATTCAGAAGGTGTCTCTCCTCGGTTCGTTCCTGGGCAAGAGCTCAACTCAGAGTTTTGGAGGAAGGATTTCCCACATCTGTGACAAATAAAAGGTGTCCCACTAGTGAGAGCCACTTGCTGCGGGCACAAAGCTGGCCTGGCCGGGAAGCCCTTCCCACATCCGGTGTATCCGACTGGCTCGTCCTGAGGAAGAACGCCATGCTTCCTGCGTGGTGGCTTTGGGCTGAGAACCTTTCCTTTCCATGTTTTCTCCTCTCTGTCAGGAGCTGCACACAGAGCATTAGGCGGGCTTCGCGTGAAGAGCGGACAGGATTCGACAATGCCATCGGGCTGCCTGGTGGTACTGCCTTGACATCCACTGTGTGCTTCAAGGTTAGGGTTAGGCTGCAAAGGTTTCTCAAATGAGCAACACTCTGGAAGTCTCTCCTGCGTGGAAATAAGGTGGAGATCTAAAGGAACGGACCCCCCGGGCGCCTCACACTCGTAAGTCTCGTCACGCATCAGTGGTCTCTGGGTGAAGAAAGCAGCGGAACTCAAGAGTGGGCTCTGGTTTGGCTGATCCGTCCTCGTAGGGTCCCCATCCTGCCAGAGCTCCTCTATAATGGAACAATATGCACCACATTTATGGACTTCTTCAGAGAAATCATTTGGAAAAGCAGCTTTCGCACAAATTTGATGAGCCGAGTCACGCTCTGATTCCCCTGTGAAGAAAAGAGATGAAGGAGCAGACACAGTGAGCATGCTGGGGAAGGAATCAGCCTGAACCAAAAGAAGTCTCTGCCAGGTAGTAACGACGCTGAAGATGGAGACAATGGTGAGAAAGGCTATCATGGCCCTTGTAACGCCCCAACCCTGATGTAACACGGCACCTGCGTGTGTTGTACGCATCCAGTAGAGTCACTATCTAGGGCAAGCACTAGAGTGAACAGTTGTTTTCTAGAAGAACTTTGACCTTCAAGAATTATTGTGGAAAATAGTAGTTGTTTTCCATGATTTGTGGAATTGTTTTTCTGAGAGGATGTTACAGCCTTTGCATGACTTTGGTCACAAGATGCTTCTGGCACGCCTGAGGCATTTAGATTACTGGGTACTGCAAAGGGTACACAATAAGGACTAAGGGAGCAGGGGTGTGACAATTTCCTTAGGAGAAACAGAGAGTAGATTAGGAACCTTGGCACGAGGAAACACTTCACCCGAAAAACAACTCTGTGTAACAATCAGTAAATATGAATCAGTTCATCAGAGGCTGAGCTTTCCTACTGCCACACAGGCCCTAGAATTTTATCTTGAGTGACCTCTTTCTCTGACCGACTCGTGCAACCTAGAACAGCTGACACTATGAAGTGAATACGCGAGCTCTTTTAATCCTCACTACCACCCCACAAGGCATCTGCACCTATACTCTCTGTCTTCCTCATGAGGAAACGGAAGCAGCAGGCAGTAGATAATTTGTCGGGAAGACCTGGTTTGGTGAAAGACAATCAACTTACGCAGGAGGCCCGTGCTATAGACACAGAAGGATAAACAAGGGGAGGAAGCAGGCCCGGCTGCTACAGGCCCGGCTGCTGCTGGCACTGTCAACGACAGCCAACCTCAGAAGAAAGGGTTGTCAGCAGAGGCCTCCATTAGCTCGAGAAAAGCCTCTGACCATTTTCTCATCTGGTTAAATTTTTTTGTAACATTTTTTTCTTTCCCTCTGTTGGCAAGGATTAGCTACACACTTCACCCATGCTCCACAAGCCCTTCTCCTGAACTTTACACCCCCAAATTTTTGTTTTGTATCTTATTTATCTGTTTAATGTGTTTGTGTGCACAGGTGTACATCTTTACTCATGCATACGGAGGCCAAAGATTGAGTGTCTTCTTCAATCACTTTCAACCTTATTTTCTGAGACAAGGTCTGCCACTGAATCTGGAAATTGCCAGTTCAGCTAGAAATGGATGCAAGAAAGCCTCAAGGGTCCTCTTGCCTCGCCGACCCAGCACTGGGTTACAGGAGTCAGTTTCTGATGCGCATGTTAGGGACCGGACCTGGATCCGCATGCTTGCATAGCAAGCTCTCTATCAGCCGCGCCACCTGCCCAGACTGCCCACGCGTGTGCATGTTTCCTGTGTGACTATGTGTACACTTGTGGAGGCAGAAGCAGACTGCATGTGTGTGCGTGTTTCCTATGTGACTGTGTGTACACTCGTGGAGGCAGAAGCAGACTGCATGTGTGTGCGTGTCTCCTGTGCGACTGTGTATACACTCGTGGAGGCAGAAGCAGACTGCACATGCGCTATCTGTGCTCGTCTTTGCATGCGCACGTAGAAGCTGGAGATCAACTTTAAATCTCTCTCTAGTGTTCTTTCTTCTTTCTCTCTTTCTTTCTCTCTCTCTCTCTCTCTCTCTCTCTCTTTCTTTCTTTCTTTTCTTTCTTTTTTGAGGCAGGGTGTCTCGTTGAGTCGAGAGCTCACTATTTCAGCTGGACTGGCTACACACAGGCTTTTATATGGCAGCTAGGAACCCAAACTCAGGTCCTTACCATCACAGAGCAATCATGTTACTCACTGCTTCATCTACTAGCTACAACTACCAGATGTTCTTTGAGACGTGCTCACTGAATGTGGAAGACACTATTTTGGCTAGACTGGCTGGTAGACCTAGAAAATGACTATTGTCCTCTCATTTCCAGGCCTTAGTGTGGGGGCAACAAATTCTTAAAGACAAACTTTACACACTACTGTCCTTACTTTTCCTTGATACTATATTGTCAGCCCTTCAGCATCGATCTGGAATATTACAAACTCTGTAGCACAGGGATTCTCAAAAGTTTCTCCATAAATTGCCAATATTGGGCTGAAAAGATGGCTTAGCAGTTAAGAGCACTTGCTGATCTTGCAGAAGATCTGAGTTTGGTTCCCAGCACCCACACGACCACTCACAACCATCCGTAACTCCAGTTCTAAGGGATTCAGCACTCTCTTATGGCTCTGCAAGCACCAGGCCACACACGTGGTACACAGGCTACATGCAGGCAAAGCACTCATACATATAAAATAAAAATAAATACATCTTTAAAAATATATTTTATTTCTCCACTATATCTCAACAACCTCAACATAAAACAGTCAATTACTCCTGACTTGAGCATCCTCTCACTCAGCAGTTCTCACGTGGGTTCTCCTTGTGGGGGAGAGGTTGAATGACCATTCCACAGGGGTCATATGTCAGATAGCCTACATATCAGATGTTTACATTATGATTCATAACAGTAGCAAAATTACAGTTATGAAGTAGCAACATAAACAATTTCCTGGTTGGGGTCACCATGACATGAGGAACTGCATTAAAGGGTCACAGCAGTAGGAAGGTTGGGAACCACTGCTTTAACTCAACTAGGTTGCTTTGTCTGGTTCTTTATTCCAATTCAAAATTACTTCATGAATAACCAGCACAAGTGCCCTCAAAATCAACTCCCATGTCATCTCAGATTTGGGGTGACCCCCAAGAGCAGTTATTCTCTGCGTCCCCATGCTGATGGCTGCATTTCAAGCAGCCTCCCTTGCACATGCAGGACAAAGGTTCTAAGGATATCGTCCTGGTTCTCCTGCTGTTGTCCACAGCGTCCACTACCGTCTGCTTCCTTCCGTTTACTTTAGCAGACACTGGAAAATCTCCTAAATTAGGGGAAACGGTATCTTCTGCTTAGTTTTGGAAATTCAAGACATACAGTTTTTTTTTTTTAATTTGCTAAACTGCTGCCCACAAGGCTTATTTCTGAAACAACAACAAAACAAAATGGAGATGACAAACCAATCAACAGATTATAAGCAATGGGGAACACCAGCAGAGCAGACATTAACAGAGACCTGTCTATACCTGGCTCAGAGCGCATGTGAGGAAAACACTCAGGGTCATTTGCAAATTGCAAATACACAGCCACTGAAAGAGCTAGTGGGGTCTACATCTTACACAATAGTTGGATATTTGCGTCAAATCTATTAGGAAGAAGAGAAAGAAAACAGAAACGTTTGCTATAAGAGAAACTGCCAAGAGAATGTTAACTGAAAGTGAAACCCAAAAATCTCAACAGGACAAAAAGTCTAAATAAGGAAACAGGGAATTAGTTTGTACTGATCTCAGCAGAATTAAAAGGTCATGTAAACTGTGTACTAGAAAGTAGAAATGAGCAGGAACTGTGAAGTAATAAACTCAAGGACAAGAGCCCAGAAACAGAAATTCCACTTTCTAACGTGGATGAGGATGACCCCAGTTTCCCATGTTTCAAAACTAAGGAAGGGGTCAGTCACAGGACCAGTCCTCTAGACAGCTAGACATGGCAGGAGGCTCACTACACACAGAGACCACAGAGGCAACTCAGAAATCACAAGTCAAATGTGTCCTGGTTTCATTTCTGTAGCAGTGATAAAAACACTCGACACATGGCAATGTAAGGGGAGAAAGACTTACTTCACCTTACCATTCCAGCTTACAGCCCACCATTTCAGGGACTTCAAGGTTGCGGGAAGCCGAGGAAATGGGTCATATGACAGACAAGAAAGACTGAACACAGGCATAGCTATTACTTGGCACATTCTATGACCCAGTTCCAGGAACGGTGCTGCCCACAGAACTGGGTATTCCCACATCAAATAACGGAATTCCCCAGAGACAAGGCCACAGGCCAACCTAGACAACTCATCAAGACTCTTTCCAGGTGATTCTATGTTGTATCAACTTGACAAAAATAGCCACAGGAGGACTGAGAGGTCAGAATGGCTTAGAAGGCAATTCCTATAAGAAGTATGGCCAGGCCCACAAGATGGCTGAGTGGGGAAAGGTGCTTGCTGTCAATCAAGCCTGATCCCTAGGAGAGAAGTGACTCCCTGCGAGTTGTCCTCAGACCTCCACAGGGGTGAGTAGCATGTGCACGCCCAGGAACATAAACATATAATAGTAAGAAATGATTACATGGGGACATATGAAATAGGATTACGATGGTGCCACAGTTAGGTGGATACCAAAGAAGATCCAGGATGAAAAAAGACAGTAAGGAAGGGATAAATAGTGTAAAAGAATTAGGAGTTTTACCACACAATGATAAAACTCACAAAAAATAATATATACATAGCAATGCCTTTCCATGACAGATATAATGAGATACTCTAAATTAATTACGAAAAGATATCACAGGAGGGCCTGGAGAGATGGCTCAGGGGTTCCGAGCGCTTACTCCTCTTCCAGAGGACCAGAGTTCAGCTCCCCGCATCTTCATGGGTGCTCATAACCACCTGTAACTCTAGCACTCTTTGGCCTTTTCTAACACACACACACACACACACTCAAAATTTAAAAACTAAAACAAGGAACATTTGTTTTACTCATTACACAAGCAATATATTAACCACGCTGATAACGTCAACTGTTGACAACTAGGATGCACAAACAGAAATCCATGCGTGGTTTGTCTCATGCTCTCCAAACACGGACTGTGAATTTGTACAGACCATTAGAATGCAAATATCCAGTAAGCACCTTTCTGTCCCTGCAAATGCTCGTAACAAAATGTACAGTGTTTCCTATGAAACCCTAGGTGACCGACCCTACTAGGGGATGAGTAAGTCAATAGGCTGATGACACCTCTCACCTGTCTACCAGGTGACAGTCACTCACCTTGACACAGACACCTCTGATGTGGGAAATCAGCGTTCTTCATCCTGAGGATGGCCTCTGGCCTGGGATACCCTATGAGTTGCAAGGCTACTGGATCTGTTGCATCTTCGTAGGTCTTAGAGGGTATCCAATGAACTCTGTACTGGTTAACTGTAAAAGTCAACATTAAATAACACATAAAAAGGTGCTCAAGAGTGAAGTAAGGACAAAACAGAAATCATCACAGATTTCTGATATTCCACCAAGTTTTACACAGACCGCCCTGGATCCCCAGCCCAGCTGTGCTCACCCACTGCCAAGAGGTGGCTGTAGATCTCCAGCATCACATCCTGGTACAGGCGTCGCTGGGCAAAGTCCAGGTGCTGCCACTCCTCCTGGCTGAAGTCCACAGTCACATCCTCAAAGGACACCAATCTCTACACAACAGAAAGACACAATAAGGGGCTGGAGAGGTGGCTCGGAGGTTAAGAGCACTGACTGCTCTACCAGAGGTCCTGAGTTCAATTCCCAGCAACCACCTGGTGGCTCACAACCATCTGTAATGAGATCTGATGCCCTCTACTGGCCTATAGGATATATATAGGCAGAATACTGTATACATAATAAATAAATAAATTTAAAAAAAAGATACAGTAAGTAGCCATGAGTCTTTAATGATTTCCGCTCCCCAGGAAGTACCATTAAACTTTCTACAAAAAAAAAAAAAAAAAAAGATTTAATTTTTATGTTCAGGCCTAAAGACGGTATATAAAAATACCCTGCCATGTATTGTATACTACGTCTCATCCAACCCCACAGAGGATAGAATTTCTCCACCAAATATAAGCAGGATGACAGCTAGTAAGCCATGTTATGCTTGTCTAGAGTTGTGTAGGGTTCCTGGGGCTCACTGCTACAGTATGAGCTTCTACTCTTGGGAAGACTCGGATTGGCAAAACAACAAATGTAAGGACTCAGCGAGGGCTAAAACGGGGCGTTTTACAAAGGTGCACAGAGAAACTGGTGGGAGGGCAGATTCAGCAGTGGCTGCCATGCTCTGTAGAGCACACAGCTCAAACTGTCAATCAGATGCTTGCGGTAGGACAGGGTGAAAGTGTAGCGGCAGGAAGACCCATGCGAATTTGGGGAGCAACAGTGGGCTCTGGCGAGGCCTACATGCATCCAAACCCATCGCTGGACACAACCGGGCGGGGGTGATTTGGAGGTCCAGCTTCACAAACCACCTGGCAGCCACTCACCTGCAATACCATGATTAAGCCAAAGGAGCGCTGGTTCACCAAGCTAGACTTGGAGGTACCTACTTCTTTGTCCTGCCAGTCCCCTCAATCTGGGTGGACTAGAAACAGGACTCCCCAGGAGGTCATGGACGAGCAGACAAACCTGAGCCCGAGAAGCAGCACACTGGGCATGTCAGGAAATAATGAGGAAATGCTAGGGTTTCCATCCTCTGGGCTTCACTTAGATGGAGACTCAGGGTCACCTCAGAAACGGAGCTCACTTCTGGTACTGCCAATGTCTACCCCCAGTTCTGGAGGACAGAACCTGGGGCGCCTCTCCTCACCTCACACAATCCATACTGCTCCTCCGCTTCCAGTCTCTGGGGCTTCTGGCAGAAACCCCCGTCAGTAGACATGTCCTCTGTGCTGTCTCCTCTGGGTCTCGGATCGCCTCAGGATTCGGGTGAGCATGTGGAGCCTCTGAGTAGAGCTGACATGCAGAACTCAGCTGTGCTGTGCTAGAAAATCAGCAGCGTGAATGACTTGGCATGACCCATGGAGCTACAAAGACAAAGTCCTGGAAAGTCAGTGACCGTGGGTCACTCATACAACATTTGCCCTATCCAACAGGCATCATATAGACACTGCAGAGTAGTGAAAGCCCGACTCTTATTTTTCCCTTTTCTTTTCTTTTCTTTTTTTTTTTTTTTGAGCAGGGTTTCTCTGTGTAACCCTGACTACCCAACAGTTCACTCTGTAGACCAGGCTGGCCTCGGCAGAGATTCACCTGCCTCTGCCTCCTGAGTGCTGGGGTTAAGGGCATCCACCACCACACCTAGCCTAACTTTTAACTTTATGAAGATCCAGGAAACAAACAAAAGACAATGATTTTGAACTCTGGTTACAAAGAATTCGGTGCAGGTTTCCCACCCTTTAGTATGAGAAGACACTAAGCGATGTGAGCTTTCCAAAGAAAGGTGCAGTGTTCATAGGATTTGGGAATCAAGTCCTAGCACCTGCCTGGCAGAGAAGAAAATAGAGGCAAAAGAAGACTCTTTCTGCTTAACGGCATTCTGTCCTACCTCCAACATGTCATTTAGTTTAAGCTCTGCAGAGAATGCCAGCTGTTCCTTTATTTGTCCTGCCCAACATTTTCTTTTTTAGCCCATACTTATTCTTTAAGCATGCTGTTTTACATGTCTGAACCAAGTTGATTCCCAGCACCCACATCAGGGGCTCAGACCACCTGTAACTCAAGCAAGGGCTTCCACATGCATCTGTACCCATGGGCACAGTCCCCAAACAGGCACACATCATGCTATTAAAAGTTGAAAATAATTGACTAAAAATCAGCAAGTGTCAACTCAGTTTTATTTTATGTTTGCTCAGTACTCTCAACTGTAGTCTCCCCGATGGCTCACACCATCCCTAGAAGAAGGACAATCACGGGGACACAGCAAGGAAAGCTTGCGAGAGGAACAGAGACCTTGGCCCTGGAGTCCGACCTGCTCTTTGTGCAGTCAAAGATGGGAAACTCCAGACACTCCTTAAGCCCAATGTGTTTTCAAAAGGCGTCCAGGCAAAGACAGGGCATTAAGTTTTACTTGCTCAGGGCCAGAGGACATACTCCAAAAGATACCTCCTAAGAAAGTAAATCTGATAGTTCATCTTCAAACTCAAAGCACCCTGAATCAGCTTACTCCAGCTACACATGGACAAAAACATTAGACCCCTGCTACTGCCTGCTACCTAACCTCCTCAAAAGACAAAACAAACCCCAGACCCCTAGATATTCAGAGTAGAAAAGACTAACAGCAACCCGCACTCACAAGGAGGTCGTATGTCTACCAGCAATATAATAACAGGGGCGTGACATCTAGAGATGAGCATGGGGGATGGGAAGAATGAAAGTGGCAGTGGGAGGGGTAAGATCTCCACAACTGTGTCCTCCTCATGATTACTTAGCCAATTAGGCAAAAGAAGGTTTTAATTCTCTGGGCACTTCAATTTACATGACACTTCTGTAACCTACACTTGGAGGCAGAAGCAGGAGAATCACTGCCAAGTTTGAGGCCTGTCTGGTGGTTTAGACTTCTGCTTGGCTGTCTCTACCCAACCTACACCATCTGAGGAACCTGCCTCACTCCATTTTGAAGGCAAGGGCTGTATTGTTAAAAATAGGTTTCTGTCTGTTTCCAGGAACCTGACCTGCCCCAACTCATGACCTTGACTTGGTTTTGGTAACACGCAGCCCCAGAACCCTCCCTGATCCCTTGTGACCACTGGGTGAGGGCTACTGTTTGAGATTTTTCTCTACTTCCTCACTACCCCATTGTTTTAGGTAAATCTGCTTTGCAAGGCAGGCTGTGGTGGTGCACACCTTTAATCCCAGAACTGCAGAGGCAGAGGAAGGCGATCTCTGTGAACTCATCTATGTGGTCTACAGTTTTCCAGGACAGCTATGGCTACACAGAGTACCTCTGCCTTGAAACAAACAAAGATGAAATAAAATAAACTTGCCTTACAACCACTCACAATTTTACACCTTAAAAGCCCCAAGGAACGGACTTGGAGCCGCTCTCCCTAACCTGGCTTAGCAGGCAGGCACAGTCAGTTTTTGGGTGCACTCCAATAAAAATCGAGCTTGCTTCAAATTTGGCTCAAAATTGTAGAAGTGGTGTTACATTCTCACCTGATGGGATCGACACATCCCCCCTTCAGGATTGAAGGCTCAAAGATTTTTCTAAATGCATTGGTCTTCAATTCCAGAAACTGTAAAGCCCCTGAGAACAGACCACTCCCAGAGGAGGACCATTAGGCACCAGGATGAGGCTTCACAGTAGAAATAAACACCCAGGAGGAAAAAGATTGGTGCCCTTGGGCCTAGCACAAGGACCAGATTAACTTTCTGCGGGACCACATACACCATGACCAAGACTTCTTAATCATTTAAGTACACATGCAGCATCTAAAGGAGGATGTGGGCTATGAGGCCCTTCTGCTACACTAAGCAGCCTCCGTCTTCTGGGATCCCACTGGTACCATCTCCGAAGGCTAGGTACCACCTCGTAAGGGTAAAAGCCAGAAGCCATCACACCCTGCCAGATAACTTTATTAGGCGAACCTCTTGACCAGCAATCCCAAACCTCTGTGTCACAACGACTGACTGGGGTCCCTGGGTTCTTTACCACTTCTGCCCCATGTGGCTGATTTGAAGAAACTTCCCCTCCTCTCTCTGCTTTCAACCAATAGGGGCACCGTCAACCTGCTGGGGCTGTAGGGGGCCAAGCACTTAGCCTAACCCATATTTACAGCACCACGCTGCTCAACTGCTGCTCACAGATCGTAGCCAAGTCCACGGGGTCCCAAAGACAGGCTAGCACACACCTTCAGGGCCCCAATATTCAAACTGGTCACAGGAATTAGTACGTTTTAAATTTTTTCTTTCTCAGCACCTCCATATAGGAAATGTAATGGAGGTAGAGAAATGGCCCGAAGCCCTGGTTCCCAGCACCTGCACCCAGTTCCACTCCCTAGAGCCCGCAGCTACGACCTCGCGCGGACTGCCCCATCCCTTCTTTCAATCCTGACACGGCGTAGGCGTGGGCAGGCCGAAGATGCTGCGGCCCGGGTGTAGGGTGTAAAGTGTGAATAAACTCATTTTCCATCTTTTTCTCCTCTCGCAGGCAGACTCAAGCCTCAAGTCACGGCCATGCAAACACTCGCAGTCCAGAAGTCGATGCCATCGCCTTCACAGACACACACCAGCCCCAGGCTCCATCGCCTCCCTCAGCAATCCCGCTCTCCCTACTCCCACAGGACGCCCAGCCCAACCACGGCATCCGCATGCAGCTTCTGCACCCGTCGCTGGGCACAGACCAGCGCTCGGCAGGCAGCACAGCATCCGCCCTGCCCCGCAGCCACTCACCTCACGGCACCGCAGAGCGAGCTGTGCGCACTGCCCGCCCGGCAGCGACTTCCGCCCGCGGACTGAGGATTCCCCAGGGTCGGAATCCGAACTCCCACGGCGTCCCGGTAACGATAACAACACCAATACCGAACCACGTGAAGAACTAAGCGGAAGTAGGTGCTCCAGAACGCCTCTGGCCACACCTCAGCCTGACCCCGCCCCAGCGGAAGTCGGTATTGCGCATGGCAGTTACCGGAGTTGTCTTGCCCAGCAGCTCTCGGGAGGCTATGCTTTGCTGATAGTCATAGCGGTGTACATTCTGGTTCCTTTCCCCCACAAGACATTGTCATGGCCACGTCCGTATTCCAGTTAGACGGAAGTCACCGTCAGAGTGCTCTTTTCCGTACATGCATGGGTCACGTGGAATGCCACAGACGAAAAGTCTGAAGCTGCCTCACAGCGTCAGGGGATTATTCTCTGCGATGTACACGTGTCTAAGAGACTGATGTTTCATAGTTCTAAACTTTCTCTGTATTTTCACACGGACTTAGGGCTTTTTTTTCTTCTGATTTTCTAAAATTTGAAAACTAGAAAGGGTTATTGCCATGGAGGCGGGAAGCGAAGCCATGGGAATCATTAAAGGTCTGAAATGAACCTTTCTGTACACCATCCTGGAGATGTTATGGTTCCCTGTAGAAAAACATGTATCCTCACTTAGAGTTTAAAAACAAAACAAAGAAACAAAAATTAGTGCAGAAACAATGTAGAACAGGCCGGGGAGCAGAAAATGCGGAGAGGTCAGTCAGAGAGTGAAGAGAACTGTGAGAATAAACTGAGAGGTGGTGAAAGTCTCTCCAGGGCTAAGCCACTCTTGAGGGGGGCCGGGGGACGACGACGACGACGAGGACACCGCCCAGCAGGGGCTTTCTCCCTGTTACGAGCTGGGGGACTTCAGCTCCAGGTTCTTTTCGAGTAATATCTATGAGGACTCTGTGCCCTTCTCCCCAGAGAGTGATGAGTAGCCAGACCAAGCAAGAGAATTGTTTTTATGATGATTCTTTACTAGCAACTTCAATATCCAATGCATCAATGGGGGTTACAATCTCAGTAGGCATGGGGGATTGATAATGGGCAATACACAGGCAATTCAATATCACAATTATCAATCCTACTAAACCTAATACATAAAACCAATTCATAACCTTAATCTAACTTATCTTAACCTTAATACAACTCAGCCATTACTTATCTATAACCTTAATACAACTTATCCATTAATTATCTATAACCTTAATACAACTTATCCATTAATTATCTATAAAACACTCCTTAACCTTAGCTTATCCATTATTTCCTAATCTGATCAATTATCCATAAAATATCTCTTAACATTTCACACATTAACATATGTATTAACACATCTATGCTCTTCTCTTAACATCTTATACACACATGAAATAGCATCATACGACCTGATATTCCCTGGCTTAAAAAGGGCTTTTTTGAATTTTTTCAGGCTGGGCTCTTGTCCGCACTGGGGGCTGGGTAGCGAAGATTGACTCTTGACCCTGTAGTCTGCACTCGGGAGATAAGGTCCTGATGTTCCAGGCTGGTATCTGGTAGTGCCTTGGACTCGGCTTTTGGGCGACCGAGTCTCGGGAGACAAGGCTTTTAGTTCTCCACTCTCGAAGATGAAGCTTTGCTCTCGGGATGGCAAAGCGTTCTGTCTGCTCAGAAAACAAAGCTTTGCTTTCGGGATGGCAAAGCATTCTGAAAGGCAGAGTATCTAGTCTGTTCTCGGGAGACAGACCTTCAATGTCCACTCTCATGGAATGAGGATTTGCATTCGGGATGCAAGGTGTTAAATGTCTGTTTTCGGGAGACAAAACTCTGTGCTCGGGAGACAGAGCATTAAATGTTTAGGCAAGGCATTCAGTATTGCTGCTTTTCGGGAGGCAGGCTAGGAGGATCTCTCTTTCCACGGAGGCCTGGTGCCAGAGCCATTGTGAGAAGTGAGATAACTGCCCTGCTTCAGCCACCTCTTTTATGCCAGTTCAAAATTGCCCCTCGTTTGATCCTTCCGATAACCAGGTGTCCTAGGTTATCAGTATCGACTGGCCACAGAAGGGTGGGGGAACCTCTTGTGTGGCAAGATTATTTCGTTACCACGGTTGCTGGGTGCAGCCCCCCACATCTGGCAGGGCCAGATGGGTGTGGCAGCCTTCAAACGGGCAAATGATCTCCCAATATTTCACCTTAGTAATTTTCCATACCCCACACAAGAAGAAATGCTTTTACATTACACCAAGTTACATTCATTCTTATTCTATAAATTTCCTGCTCTATCTACACTACAGATTCCCCTTTATTTATTTATTCGGAGGAATCTGCTTCCATGCTCATTACACTCCCAGATCCCGGATGAGGCGCAAACCACACCCAAACACCTCTTTTCACAGAGAGATCCTTTATTAAACAAGGAAGAAAAGCTAAAGTGGCTCCCTCCTGACTCTGGCAGCAACAGCAGCAAAGAGAAGAGCAGAGGGAGGTCTGCTTTAGAAAAGGCTTTGGTAGCCGGGCGATGGTGGCGCAGCCTTTAATCCCAGCACTCGGGAGGCAGAGGCAGGCGGATCTCTGTGAGTTCGAGACCAGCCTGGTCTACAGAGCTAGTTCCAAAACCCTGTCTCGGAAAAAAAAAAAAAAAAAAGAAAAGAAAAGAAAAAAAAAAAAAAGAAAAGGCTTTGGTGTGGCGGTGAGGACCAGGGAGGAGGGGAAGGGAGCAAGGGAAATGGGAGGGGGTATTTGTTCTGTCTGGGTGGGGGTGGGACAAAGGACTGTCTCTGGATAGGGAGAACAGATGTGGCAAGTGGGCAAATGGCGGTTTATAAAAGTAAAGGGGGGCCTCATTGCGTTATTTACCTCGACTCTTAGCTGTCGGGAACGGTAACCGGGACCCGGTGTCTGCTCTGTCACCCTCGCTTTCTAACCCGTAGCCACCGTGCGTGAGTGCATCTCCATCCACGGTCCAGGCTGGTGTCCAGATCAGCAATGTATGCTGGGAACTCTACTGCCTGGAACATGGTATCTGGCCTGATGGCCAGATGCCAAGTGACAAGACCATTGGGGGAGGAGACGACTCCTTCAACACCTTCAGTGAGACAGGCGCTGGCAAGCATGTGCCCCAGGCAGTGTTCGAAGACCTGGAGCCCACGGTTATTAATGAAGTTCGCACTGGTACCCACATACCTAGATCCCAAATTTGATCTGATGTATGCCAAGCGTGCCCTTGTGTACTGGTATGTGGGTGAGGGCATGGAGGAGGGGGAGTTCTCTGAGGCCCGTGAAGACATGGCTGCCCTGGAGAAGGATTATGAGGAGGTTGGTGTGGATTCTGTTGAAGGAGAGGGTAAGGAAGGAGAGGAATACTGATCTGTTCTTTCAGCCCCTGAATCATGTCAAACTCCCAGAACTTCAGCTTCAACGTTAGCTGACAGTCATTGATGTTTTCGTGTTAACATTGTTCTGTGATCATGTCTTTTCCATGTGTCCCTGTGTGGTTTATTTCCATGATGTCTCAAAGTAAAAGCTTTAAGAAAAAAATAAAAATAAAAAATAAATAAAATAAATAAAAGTAAAGGGGGATGCTCCGTGTTAGGATGAGGTGTTTAATTTTAATTGGGCATGTTAATTAGGTGAGCCAAAAGGAGCTTCTGATCGCTGGACTTCAGTAGGTTGATAACTGGAATTTGGTAGTCGGTCTCAGGAGGAAGGACTGGCCAAATAAAGGAACAGCCCTTGGTGGGTAGCTTTGGGAACGCCATCTAATGGCTTTTAGCAAGGCAGAGGGAATGAGAGGAGGGTGAGACCTGCCAGAGCCACATGCCCCTGTGGGCTAGTGTTCCTTCAACTCTAGCCCTGGCTGGCCAGGACTGTTTTGGATCTTCTGCCCCTGTCCCCCAAATGCTGGGATTATAGGCATGTGCCACCAGACAGTCTTGTTCTTTCCTCTGAGGACAGACTACAGGAATGCGATCAGAGCTTTAAGACCAAAGGGAGCTCCTGCAGCCCCTAAAGCAGTGTCAGGATTGCTAGGAGGGATGGGGCTGGGAGGTGTGTGTATGTAAATGTAGCTGTGGGCACCAGGCCCTCACCCAGTTGTTTGTAAGTGATTTGTTCTTCATGGCATATGGATGGGAGTGGGGTGAGGAGTTCTTGTCCCCATGTGCTTTCAGACTGGGGAAGAAGTTAGCTGAAGAGAGAGCTCTATCCATTCATGCTGCGTGAACACTCCAGCTTGTCTGCCGTAGGTCCCAGGGCTCCTCTAGCCCCTTGCTCACTAAACTAACTGGGTCCCCAGGTTGAACAAGGTGAAACTCCACTTTGTTGTTGGGACCCTGAGAGAATGGGGTAGACATTGTTTACTTCTCCCCAGGGAAGGAATTCTGACATTGCCTATGCATACTGACCGTCCTAATGTACACTTCAGCAAAGTCAGCAGTCCTTAGACCCATTATGGACAAGTTGCTCCTTAGGGAAAATGATCAGCTCAGGTCTGGTATTCCCAGAGGGGCTGGAGGGATGAGGCCAAACACCACCAGAAGACAACTACCAGCTTTACCAAGGTAGCATGGCATTGAGCTACTTTTCACAGTGTCCTTGCCTCTCTGGTGACTTCAGAAACCAATCAGATCAGATTGGGTTCAGGAGGAAAGGAGGAGTCCAATGGGGCCGGTTATGCCCAGATCACAGAGTCCCCAAAATGCCAAGTAGGAGACCAGATCCTGTATGCAAAAACAAAGAACCTTTATTTTTATTTAAGTTCAAACTCAGACTCTCCATGTGTCCAATATATTGGAGTGATCAGAGAGCCCTGAGATCACTTGGGGTGAGGTTTTTATCATAGCAGAGGTTGGGGTGAGGGATTTCTAAGGTTCAGGACCCCTGATTGGCTAACATTTGTCTAGGGGTGTCCTGGTGAAAAGTGATGGGTGTGTGTTGGCAGGTGATCCTGTCTACAATGGTTGGAATGTTAGGAATTTCCTTTGGATGGTCTGTTCCTGGGTGGTGTCTGGGTGGTCTCAATTTGTGGTCTTTTTTGGAACCAGGTATTGTGTTAGGGTAAACTACCAAGACTCAGACCTCTATTGAGCACGCCAAGTCTGAGTCCTGCAGGGTCAAGGACAAAATTAAGAGGTTTGCAATGGAAGGAGTGGTTCTGGAATTGAAAGACCCCCCCAGGGTGGGGAGATTCTCACTCAAGTCTTGGGATAACAGGACCCCCCAGGAACTCACGAGAGACCATCCTTGCTGCAAGCACACGAGGTTATTGACAGGTACCAGTGCACTGGGGCCGAAACTCATAACCCATGCAGGGGAGGAGTTTGACCCCGAGTACCCCGGGGGGGGGGGAAGGGGTAATCCGAAAGGGGTAGGGAGGGTGTCACAGAAAATTCCGAAAATACTAATGATGATCACAAGGGGGCAACTCCCTGTTTCTCAAGATAATACTCAAGATTACAATATAACTTTATCTTCAGCTAGTTCCTGAAACTGAACCGGCTAATCCTAGGTTTCTGATTCTTCTCTCCCTGCTTAGATTTTTGGCTCTATTTCTTCCTGCTGGGGGGTAGGGGCAGTGTGAATTTATCCAGGTCTTTCTTGGTATAATCGTTGCTTATGTATTAATTTCTCGACCAAAAACATCACCATTGAGTCTTGACCTCTTTTATGTTCTTAAAAAAACACAGGTAGAAAGTGAAGGAAAGACCCCCTTTGCTGGGCCAGTTCTACCCAAGCATGCTCACTAGGGTGGACAATCCAATCTAAGCAGTTTTGGCAGTGCATGTCAGTGAGGTGGTCCTACCCAACTTCCCCATCACCTCAACCTACGATGCTAACCTACAGGTGAGTTTTCTTCACCTCCAACTCTACCTCAAAATCTACGGATGTGGCAAAATCTACAGGAAATCTAGGAAAACCTGGAAGCACAAAGCCAAGGATATGGTGCAGGGAGAATATTCTGGTTATCTTGGAACTGGTTCAATTTTTTTATTTTGTGTTTTATATATATTTTTTTCTTTTTTAAATATTTATTTATTTATTGTGTATACAGTGTATAGACATATGCCTGAAGGCCAGAAGAGGGCACCAGATCTCATTACAGATGGTTGTGAGCCACCATGTGGTTGCTGGGAATTGAACTCAGGACCTCTGGAAGAGCAGGCAGTGCTCTTAACCACTGAGCCATCTCTCCAGACCCTGTGTTTTATATTTTAAAGTCTCTCTATGTAACCCTGGCTGTCTTGGAACTCACTATGTAGATCAGGCTGTTTTCTTTCTTTTTTTATTTATTTTTTAAAATAATCTTTTATCATTTTACTACCAATCCCAGTTCCCTCTCCCTTCCCTCCTGACGCTCCCCCCACCTTCCACTCACCACCCCCATTCACCCCTCAGAGAGAGTGAGGCTTCCCATGGGAGTCAGCGACGTCTGGCACATGGCTCTTAGGCTGAGCAAGATGGCTCTCTCAATCAAGCTATCTCTTTCCTTGCTCTCCCTCTCTGTCCTTCCCCATCGCATTCCCTCGTGTTCTCTTCCTGCCTTCCCTTCTTCCCTCCCCCCCTCCTTCTGCTGTTCTCTTCCATATTCCCATTTTCTCAGGAGTTCTTGTGTGTGTGTTCTTCAATAAAGGTCATTTTACTTTCATAAAAAAAAAGAAATGAGATAATTTAAGATATAAGCACTAGCTAGAAATACGCTTGAACCATTGGCCCAATAGTGTTGTAATTAATATAGTTTCTGTGTGATTATTTTGGTCTGGGCAGCTGGGAAATGAACAAGCAGTCTTCGTCTACAGAATCGTACCCAAATGACTGGGGCTGACATGCCTGGCCTGTTACCTACTTAGAGTCCAGGTCATTGTATGCCTGCTCAGAGTTAGGAGGAAAGTAGTTGAGAGCAGGTGTGCCACTCAGTGCTGCCTAGGAAAGTGGCTCTCATTGCTAATACAAAGCTGATTAGCTGGGAGCTAGGCAGGGGACAGAAGTGGGACAGCCAGACAAAGGATGCTGGGAGGAAGAAGGGAGCCATGAGACACACAGAGAACAACAGGATAAAAGTGCTGTGTTGTAAGAAGATATAGCCACATGATAGAGGGTAGATAAGAAATATGGGTTAGTTTAAAATGTAAGAGTTAGCTAGTAACCAGCCTGAGCTATCTACCAAGCACTTATAATTAATAATAAATATATGAATGGCTATTTGGAAGCCAGGTGATGGGACAGAGTCAGTTGACAGACCCAACAAAAAACTCTGCCTACACACATTTAAGGAATAATGAAGCAAGATCCATCACTTCATACACACACACACACACACACACACACCATTAATGAATTCAGGGATAAAAAGAGGGGATAAAAGCATAATACTACAGAGACACAAAATGAAAAAGCTACAAAAAGCAATGTGCACAGGGAAAACTCAGTGAGATCAGAGATAAAAGATGTTCTAAATAAAATATGTATATTAGGAAAAGGAAGCTGTGTGAGCAATATACTAGCCAATCTGACTCACGTCTAGTGTTGACAAAGACGATACAAACAGAAGTCTGTGTGCAATTGGAAAATTTTCTTTGTGCATTTCTACAAACCATCAGAAGGCCATGACTGAGTTTGTCGACTTAGGTAAAGCTTACCAGCATCACGGAGTTGCTATTCCTTAGTATTCACCTGAGAGAGCTAACCCTGTCTCCCATTGCACACACAAAGCAGTGCAGTGTTTACTATGAAGACAAAGCAGGCAACAATGCAGGTGCTGCTGTTACTGTTGAGGGCTGGAAAAGTGAGGCAGACGAGTGATTTCGCTCAACAATTCCTACCTGATGACAGTTCTCACCTGGACAGCAACACCTCTGATCCTGATGACAGTTCTCACCTGGACAGCAACACCTCTGATCCTGATAACAGTTCTCACCTGGACAGCGACGCCTCTGATCCTGATAACAGTTCTCACCTGGATAGCGACGCCTCTGATCCTGATGACAGTTCTCACCTGGACAGCAACACCTCTGATCCTGATGACAGTTCTCACCTGGATAGCAACGCCTCTGATCCTGATGACAGTTCTCACCTGGACAGCAACACCTCTGATCCTGATGACAGTTCTCACCTGGATAGCGACGCCTCTGATCCTGATGACAGTTCTCACCTGACACCTCTGATCCTGATAATAGTTCTCACCTGACACCTCTGATCCTGATAACAGTTCTCACTTTGACAGAGACACCTCTGATGAGCTATAATCGCTCTGAACAGCTTCTTCAAGCTGATTTCTTTTTGTTCTTTCTGGGTGTTTTTTTTTTCTTTCGTTAGTTCTTTTTGTTTGTTTGTTTGTTTTTATGAGACAGGGTTTCTCTGTGTAACCCTGGCTGTCTTGGAACTTGCCCTGAAGTCCAGGCTGGCCTCGAACTCTCAGAGATCTGTCTGCCCCTGTCTCCAAGTACTGGAATTAAAGGCGTGTGTCACAGTGTCCCATTGTGGGTAGAGCAGACAGAAGGCAGCGGGTGCCCTCACTACCTGGTCCTCAGTCTCCTGCTGGTGCCCCTAGTGCCTTTCTTCAGCTCTACAATGCTGGGACACCTTCCCTGCCGAATATATGAGCAGAGTTTGCACATGGACTGAATGCTGTGTTCACTTTGAGTCATTTTTACAAATATAGTAGCTTTGTGCCTATAAGAAGATTAAGCAGAATGACCGTTATTAGGCAACATTATCCCTGTCCATCATTGTGCCGGTCCCTGGAATTTAGTACTCCATGCACTTCTACTTTTTAAGATTCCCTTAATTTATTCTTCAAGCTTTTTAAATTAATTAGTTAACTAGCTAATTTATTTGGGTGTTTCTCCTACATACATGTGTGCACCACATATGTGTTTGGTGCCCACAGAGGTCAGAAGGCAGCATCGAATCCCTTAGAACTGGGGTTATAGATGGCTGTGAGCCTCCACACGGATGCTGGGAATCAAACCCAGGTCCTCTGCAGGAGTAGCCAGTTCTCTCACCTTGGAATCATCTCTTCAGCCCCAAGATATGTATGGGTGTTTTGCCTAGGCATATATCTGTGTACAGTGTGCTTTTGGTGGCCAGAAGAAGGTGTTGAATACCCTTGACCTGGAGTTAAAGCTCGTGAGCCTCCACATAGGTGCTGGAAACTGAACCCAGATCCTCTGAAACAGCAACAAGTGCTCTCAGCCACTGAGCCATCTCTTCAGTACCTATTTTCAAAAATCACATTTAGTTATTTATTTGATGTGTGTGTGTGTGAGAGAGAGAGAGAGAAGGTGGGGGAAGAGAGGGAGAGAGAGAGAGAGAGAGAGAGAGAGAGAGAGAGAGAGAGAGAGAGAGAGAGAGAGAGAGAGTTGGTTTTCTCTTCCTCCTATATGAGTATGAGTTCAGGGATTGAACAAGGTCATCACTTCCTGTGTCTTTACCCACTAAGACATCTCATTGGCCTGTGAATTTTTTCTCTTAAAGCAACCAGAAATTCAAGAAACTTGCAAAAAGCCTAAAGGCTCAAGTATGGGTTGAAAAGGAACACACACACACACACACACACACACATGATTGAGAGGGGCAAGTTAGGCACATACCTGGGAATGGCTGTCATGCTACTTGGAGTACAGTAGTTTTAACTGTGAGACAGATATGGGATTCAGACAATACTACTTTGAAGAAGAGAGTGAGTCAAGAACTCACCAGAGCGCTCTGTGTGGGAGGAGACACAATGTCTGAAAAGTGGCTGTCACCCGGAGACACACAGGGAGGTACTCTGGGGTGGGTCAGAGGTGGGTGAAAAGGGCTTTTCAGTTTAGAGTCACGACTGTCACTTAAATAATTAACTGCAGGGAATAAAGATCTTCACATTTACCAGGCTGGTCTTCCTATTGCACCCAATCTGTGTCATTCTGATGTGGTGCTGGAAGGCTCTGCCGTCAGCAGCCCTGAAGATGCAGAAGCAGCCAGAAGGGCGGGCACTGCGGCACCACTCCTCCTCCTCCACCATGGCTGCTGCGCCACACAGAGAAGCACTGTAGAGCTACACGGGGTAGGATTTGGGGCTGATGACCCCTGGGCCCAGTGACTTTAGCATCACAGGAGAGGGGTCACCAGCATGATATGAACCTGGAGGAGGTGGTATGGTGCACCTGTGTCATCCCAAAACTAAGTATCCTTACAAAATAAAAATAAATATGTAAATACCGTGGAAATCTAATTGCATTTGTAGAGCAAAGTTCTCCACTGCAAAAATAGCAGGAGCCAGAAAGTAATCTCAAAATTCCTAACAGCTGATTATGAGAGTCAGATGGAATGAATGTAATAGTATAATTAGCGCTGCATAGCCAAATTATTATTTCACAACCCATTGATGGTTCTGGAGAGATGGCTCAGGGGTTAAGAATACTGGCTGCTGTTCCAGAGGGCCCAGGTTCTATTCTCAGAACCCACATGGCAGTTCACAACTGTCTTTAACTCCAGTTCTAGGGTGTCTGATGCCCTCTTCTGGCTCCGGGGCACCAGACACACAAATGGTACACAGATATAAAGGCAGGAAGAACACCCACACACATAAAAACAGATAATTGTTTTTTCTAGAGGCAATTGATTAGTCATGAATTGGGAGAGCAAGTCAAAGGGTGGAGGACTTGAGAGCCTAGTCGAGGGTGTGAAAAAGAATGCTGTGTGGCTTTGGGACTGAAACATTGCCTCCTAAAGGGAGGGGGGCTCAAGACCCACTCTCTGAGGTTACATATACCTCTAAGAAGAGACTCTTTAGTGATACTGCTTTCAATAGTTGTCGACCATGCTGAGGGTAGCTGTGAGTGTGTGTGTGTGTGGGGGGGGGTGATGCAGATGCCAAGTCACCAGGCTCCCGTAATTAAGCCAAAGTATCTCATGGGTTTGCAAGCCTAGAATTGGATGCACTTGTTTCTTAGTCTGTCATTGCCCTCTCGATCTGCACTGCCCAGGAAGTCACACAAGAGGCAGAACAATGGGCACACTATGAAGAGCTGAGCAATGCAGTGGCCATCAAACTCTCAGGTTCTGCTTTTAGGTGGGATGGTCAAGGTTATCCGAGGAACACAGAGCCTACAATCTGCTCCTTCCATTGTCTGCAGTTCTCGCTATGAAAAGACCAGCCTAGGACAGCTCTCCTTACTGCTCAAGTCTAAGCTTTCTCCTCTGCTACCAGGTTCTGAGGTTTCTGGCAGAAATTCATGGCAGTAGGCAGGTCCTCTGAGGTTTTACTCTTGCTCTATCTCTGATTTTCTCAGGATTCTGAAGATACATGAGCATGTGGAGGATCCAAATAGAGATGCTAGGTAGCAACCAGATGTGGCATGCTGGGAAAATCTGCAGTTGAATGACTTGGCCTGATCCAGGGGTCTACAAAGATACCAGAAATTCCCGGAAAGTCAATAACCATATTATCACTCACCCCACATTTGCCCATGAAGAGCTGAAGGCCCTACCTGAAGGTCATCATGTAGATACTGCAAGCCATGGAAGCCCCTCCGCCTCCCACTACCTGGCCTAATCCAGCCCCAGTTTTCCTTTTGCTGGAGTTTGCAAGGATGAATGGCTTGATCAGGGTACATATTCCTGTCTTATTAAGTGATCTCTCTGAAATAGAGAATAGGTCGAGATTTTATACCAATAAGCCCTCTAACTTTATAAAAGAATTCCAATATATTACCTAATCTTACAACCTCATCTTCCACGGCATTTACGTGATTCTCACCAACAACTCTCTCGCTGAGGAGCGCAGGTGAATCTGGGACCAGGCTAGGGTACATGCAGATAAAACTTACCAAATAATCACTGCCCACCCAGATGGGGATGAAGTAGTCCCCAACCAGAGCCCCAAATGGAACTAGAACACTCAGTAATTTACAGCAGTAAATTATGAAAAAGTCCAAGAGGTCGTCCAGGACAAACATGAAAACCTGTCTCAACTTCTAGACTGTCTTACAAGAGCTCTCTTACAACATACTAATCTGGAGTCTGAGACCCCTGATGGAAGGCAAGTCCTCGTGACCTACTTCTCCCAGAGTTTCCTGACATTAAGGCCAAACTTAAAAGCCTAGAGAGGGGACCCCTGATGCTACAGGCAGAAGTCTTAGCAGTGGTATTCAAGGTATATAAGAAATGAAAAAGTCTAAAAACAAAAATACCTGTTGTTGGCTGTTAGAGCCCATGGGCCCCAACATAGAAAACTATTTTCCCTAACTGGACTGGTACGGAGCCACAAGGAATAATCAGACACAGCTTATATGGTCATCACGGAAGGGCATCTCAGGCTTCTGGCATCTCAAGCTTCTTCTCTCCTGAAGATCTCAGGATTTATCTTCAAGCATCTCTTAATCCCCCACTCAACCCAGGTGGATACCTCATTATTATTCTCTTTCCAGATCACGTGGCTAGGGACAGCAGTTGCCATTCTGCCATTAAGTCATCAGCTTCAGCCAACACCTCTCCCCACTAAGCACATCCTGGCTATTGTTGAGGCTGTCTGCAGGTCTACATGACCGTCCCAGGTGGGCCTATGGCTTCAGAGCCTGGCTGCCACACCATAAAGAAATATGGGCCTACAGCTGGCTAAGGATTTTCAGTGGGCCATGGCAACTGCCCAGGCTCTTTTCCTCCTAAAGCCCAATAATCTCCAGGTCCCTGCTTCAGATGTGATCAGGAGGTTCACTGGGGCCTGGCCTGCCTGAGCCCTTGTAAACCACCTTAACCATGCCTAAGGTGTCATAAAAAGGGACATTGGGCTGTTGACTCACCCTTATAATATGAGGACATCAGGCCCAGATTGCCATCTAGCCAAACTATTAAGCCTTACCATAGATGACTGAGGGATTAGGGCTCCCTTGGCCCAACTACCACCATCTCTGACATGGAGCCCAGGTACTCATCACAGTATCAGGACAACCCACCTTCTTCCTTCTGGACACGGGTTACCTACTTGGTCCTGACAGAGTTTTGAGGACCCAGTTCCCTTTCTCATTTCCCTATTGTTGGGATAGGGGACAGCCTAAACAACCTCACCAAACCCCACCACTTAGTTGTATCCTTAGGGGTGTCCCATTACCCACTCCTTCATAGTGGTACCAACTTGTCCTGTCCCCTTGCTGAGATGGGAACTTCCTTGCCAAAGTGTCACCCCATATTTCCTTCACTTCCCCCATCTGTTTGACCCAGGTTTGCTGGGACAGTCCTCTCCTCTCATCCAAAGTACACAATCCAACATACCTTTTCCCTTTGCCAGCTTCCCAGCTGGATCCATGAATATAACTGAGACAGTTTTGAAAGAGAATGTCCCCCAAAGAGAGTGGCTGTAGCGTAAAAGGGCCAGCTAAAGGCCCTGACCCTGAACCCGGAGCCAGTAAAAGAAACACACTTTGGCCCAGAAACCAGAACCAAAGAAACATACCCTGACCCTGAAACTACAGCCAAAGAAACATACTTTGGCCCTGGAATCAGGGCCAGTGAAAGAAACATACCCTTGCCCTGAAACTAGAGCCAAAAGGTTAAAGAGGACCAGTGAAAAATACACTTTGTTTCTGAAGCCAGAGCCAAATCTGCCCCTGACCAACTGAACATGAAATGATCGGATCCCTGAGTAGGAAAACCAACCAATTCCTGAGCAGAAAAGAAACTAATCCCTGGGCATGAAATCTAGCCAATCTGAGTTTGTCCAAGGGGATTGAAATCTGACCAATTCCCTCCCTGAAAATCTCCCTGGAAAAACTCTGTCCCTAAGAACCTTATATAAGTTCAGTTAGCAGCTGTCCTTTTCCACCCTGGCAGAGGCAGCCACTCTCCTGGATTCCCAAATAAGTCTCGTGAAAGAGTTTGGGTGAAGACCTTTTGGTGGAGCAGAGAAGAATTTCTGCTGAGAAACTCCCTAATGGAGGGGAACAGAGAAGCAATGTCTTCCCAGAAGACCCCTCTGCTGGGAAACTCCCTAATGGAGGGGAACAGAGAAGCAATGTCTTCCCAGAAGACCCCTCTGCTGGGAAACTTCTTGGGGAGTGCTGCAGAAGTAACAACTTCTTTTCTAGAGCCAGATCAGATTGCTACATTTCTGCAGGGATTTCCCCCTTAGCAGACTATAGCAGAAGAAATAAAAATTTGGGCCAGAGCTGAGAAGAAACAGACATCTCTGCTGGGAAACCCTCTTAGCAGAGTGGAGCAGAGCTCAGCTGTAGTGGCTCTCTGTTGGAGAGGAGCAGGATTGCCACATCCTGTAGGGAGACCATCCCCCACCAGAACCAAGCTTCAGGTAAGTCAGAATACCTTTCCCTTCAGAGCTTTAGGTATCTAGGATACCTTCCCTTCACAGTTTCAGATACAACCTGACTTCCTGACAAGTCAGGATACCTTTCCCTCCAGAGCTGTCACACTTGAAGGTGTAGCCTGACTTCCGACGGTCAGGATACCTTCTCCTCCAGAGCTGTCACACTTGAAGGTGTAGCCTGACTTCTGACAGTCAGGATACCTTTCCGTCCAGAGCTGTCACACTTGCAGTGGTGCTATTAGGAAGCGTGGCTTTGTTGGGGAAGTGTATCTCTGTGAAAGTGGGTTTTGAGGTCTCATATATGCTCAAATCACCTCCACAGCCTCAAACCTCTTCTTCCTGCTGTGAGTCAAGATGTGTGGACTCTCAGCTACTTCTCCAGCACTGTGTCTGTTTGCATGCCACAGTGTCACGCCATGATAATGGACTAAACTTCTGAAAACTGTAAGTCACCCAATTAAATGTTTTTCCTTTATAAGTGTTGCCAAAGTCTTTACAGCAGTAGAAACCCTAACTAAGACAATAGCTTTCTTCCTCCTCTTGCCATCCATTTATAAAATCCTTTCACTCCTGTCCAGAGTAAAAAGTGAGACTTTGTCTACCCACCTGGTTCTGGCTGTTTGGAAAGTTGTGTCTGTTTTGTGCATGTGGGTGGATCTGTGGTTTCTGATGTGTCCATAAGTCTTGTGGCAAATACAGGAGCTGAGTTGTAAATGGGTCAGGCTCAATTGAATGTGTGAATGATCGTGACAACTGAATGTTTTGTTTCTGACTGGTCTCCTTTGAGTGGGTGACATTTCTGTGTTCTGTCTTTATTGGTCGTGTTTTTGTTTCTCCTGCCATTGCCAGTCACCAGCTACCATTGCCAATGCCACCTGTCATGGCTGCTTTGATGGCCAGGGCTCAGAATTTATCTTTGGGCCTTCTCGTCACTGGATTCAGCTTAGCAGGGATTCAAATGTCTTTTGAGTATGGATAATATTAAAATTGTTTTATGCTGTTCTCCTTCATTGGAAAGCTGGCTCTGAGGCTGGGTTATGGCTCTAATTCCTCTAGACCCAAGCATGTTTGTCTAAAGATGTCCTCCAAAATCTCTGTCCCATGTCAGGAAGGCCACCTGACTGTGATAGAGAAAGCAAAGCAAAACGAAACAAATGGATTTAAAGGAACTTGCTTTGAAATGACTGCTCTCAGTAAGAATGACTTGTGTCTTTGGTAAATGGTTAGAAGGAAAATGTGGAAGCTTATGTAAGTCCTGAAGGTCTACGGAAATTCTATAAATGTCTATGGAGGAGAAAGTTTAAGTAACTTCTTAAGTAAGTTCTAAGAAAGTGTCTGAGGATATGAAATGCTAGTGTTTTAAAATAAATAAATGCGAGTTGTACAAGTATAAAAAAGTAATCTGAGGCTGATAGAGGTGGTGTACTTTAATCCCAGCACTCATAAGGCTGGAGTAGGTGGATTTTGTGAGTTCAAGGCCAGCCTAACCTACAGAGTTAGTTTCAGGATAACCATGGCTATATAAAGATACCCTGTCTCAAAAAACAAAACAACAGACAAAAACTGGACAAACAAAAATCCAAGTAATCTAAGGTAATGAAAATGTTTCAGATCCCCCCCCCCATTTTGAAGGTTCAGAGTTTTAATACTGATCAATGGAGTTTAGTTAAGCCAATAAAGCACCAACTACTATTATCAGTCACAAGTTCAAAATTTTAAATTTCCTTCAGTTGTTTTCTAAGTGTAGACTCAAGGGTGTAGACTTCTCATCAGATAAAAATATCTCTAGCCAATCTATATTTTTAGCTCTCACGACAGAGAAAAAGTTCATACTTTTTTTTTTTTCGAGACAGGGTTTCTCTGTGGTTTTTTTTTTTTTGAGCCTGTCCTGGCACTAGCTCTTGTAGACCAGGCTGGTCTTGAACTCACAGAGATCTGCCTGCCTCTGCCTCCCAAGTGCTGGGATTAAAGGCGTTTTTTATCCCAAAACTTCTGTTATTAGGCAAAGCGGTGGCAGCATTAGGTGATTTTTCTACAGTGTGCATTTCAGTATAGACTACAAAAGGCTGTAATATTAATATATTTAAAATTTTGTGTCTTCTTGTGAACAAAAAATTGTCATGTAAGCTCCAGAGAATTGAGAGAGGCATAAGACTTGGATCTACCTCTCACAAGTCAAACAGTCTCCAGATAAGTCAGACTAAATTTCCCTACCTGCCTATTCTTGAAGGTGATCTCTCTCCCCTCTAGGCTTGGGACTTCTTCTCTTCAACTAACAGGACCATGGGCCTGAAAGTTCCAAAGGTAAGATTTTCCTTTATATTCCTAAACTTTAATCTATCCTTAGTCTATGTATATATGTATGTGTGGTTACACACACACACACACACACACACACACACACACACATATAAAATATATATATTTTAGTAGATTTCCACTCAGCTGACAGATCCTAACCAGAAATCAGCTGTGGGCTACAAACTGCTCCAAATGGCTCCAAGCCCTGGACTTGCTGGATGCTGATACAAACCAGTCCAGCCAATGTTATTGCTCCCTGTGTCTTCAGCTGGGTCAGCTAATCAAATGCTTCTGATGAGTGCCCCATTACCTGAATGCCCTCCCGGCCTTTGCCTAGCATCCCATCCTTCCTGGGCCCTGACAACAATGTCCTAATTTCAGCAAGAAGTAGTTACAGAAGAAAGCACATCACCCCTTGTTCTCTACAAAGGACTGGGATGTTAGTTCAAAAGGAAATTCCCTTGCATAGGGGAAAATGGCCACCTATATGCCTATTGTCATACCAGGAAAAGTATCTGTTAAAACCGAATAAACCAAAAACTACCAACAGGTAGATTTATTAGCTCAAATAGTTTTACAACATGATAGGTTGCTTGACTTGCTTTATGCAGGACAAGTTTATTCAGTGGCATTAAGAAAAAAATATTTTTTTCTATTTATTTTTTAATTTTATTTAAAATTGTGTTTTTTAATTTTACATACCAACCACAGTCCCTCCTTCTTCCCCTCCTCTTGCTCCCTCCCACCTTCATTCCACACAATCACTCATCCATTCCTCAGAAAGGGTAAGGCATCCCATGGGGAGTCAATAAAGTCTGGCATATCAAGTTGAGGCAGGACAGAAAGTTGGGAAATCCAAGGGAAAAAAAAACAATAAAAGGCTTGGGCAGTCTTTTTTCTATTTAAACCACTTGAAAACTGTCTTAGGGTTTATATTGCTGTGACCAAAAGCCATGACCCAAGAGAAAGCCGGGGAGGAAAGTGTTTATTTGGCTTACACTTCCCTGTTGCTGCTGTTCATCATTGAAGGATGTCAGGACAGGAACTCAAACAAGGCAGGATCCTGGAGGCAGGAGCTGATGCAGACACTATGGACCGCATGGCTTTTTTCCTGCTACAGCTGAATCAGGAAAACCTCTCTTAAAGGATCTGCAGCATGCCGCCAGCCCCCCCCCCCCACACACACACAAAAAGAGGCTAAACTTTGTTTTTCAGTATCTAGAGTTCCTTTTCAACCTTTTTTATGTTTTTTTATGTGGATTTAGTTGACCACGTGGGCACCAATTTGTAGGGAAAAAAGTCGCTTGTTCTTCCAGGCCACCCAGCTAGCTTAGTCCCCAAAAGTGTCAACCTAAGTGACTATACAAAGGGTCTGTGACTCTTCATGCCATGCAGTTTGCTCTGTCCCACCCTTCACTCCTTCCATGATTCATCTGTGGCTAATGGACTCAGGATAGGGCCAGACTGCACCATTCCTGGGGTTACATCCAACAAAGATCAATCAATGCAAGGTCCACTCCACCTCTTCAGGGAACTGAGAGTAAAACCTAGCCCCTGTCTCATGTGAGCACGGAAAAGGTACGTAAGAGGAAGGCCCTTTCATGACCAATTAGGAGAACTAGCACTGTGTGCATAGTGAGCAAGGAATAAGGTCATAAGTGGGGTCCCAAGGATTGCCAGGGCAGGGCCAGAGGGGACTAGCCAGACTGGCAGAAGACAGTTGGCTTAGGCATACACTGAATTTTAGGGCACATTTGTTACATACAAGGGCTTCTACCTTTGCTTCTCTTCCTTGGATGGACACAGAACCTGACACCCACATCCTGGAGAAGCTAAGAGCCCAGCTGTGCCAGTATCCCAACCTCCCTTGTGCTGTATCTGTGAGCAAGGGACAACCTAACATTCTGGATGGCAGCTACCTTACCTGGGCCCTAAAAAACATCCAGCTCTTAGTGATGATGTTCACCACGAATTAGAACCATGACACCAGATTATCTGCCTAGTGACCTCTCCTGGGACCAGTGTAACCACAGACAGAATTGTCAGACTCTTGTGTGATGTCATGACACTGAGTGCCTGAGGTTGGGAGAGAAAGGGGAACCAGTGCTGCGAACTGAAGGTTGTCTATTTCCTGGAGGTGCAGCTGAGGGGACAGAACAGGGTCCATGTCCTATCCCTCTGCATTTGTGTGTGGAGTGGTAGTGTACACTTCCTTCTCATCTTTACCTAACAATGGGAATTCTCTACTCTTCAAGATGCCATATAGAATCCCCAAATCTATATCTCAAGAGGAGCAGGCTGAGGTAGAAGGGATTCCTGTTGAGCTAAGGAGCCAGTCCTTTTCACCTCAGTCCAGATGGTCACTTTTCACCCTCCATTAACCCTGGAGACAGAGTAACCCTGGTTCATAACTAATGTCACCACATGTAGACGTGTGAGCTGCCAGGTCATCTGTCTCCAGCTGCGTGTCACCCCCCTGGATGACTGCCACCAGAGGCACACACATAAGAACTACACGTTTCAGGCCACTCTGACCCATCTGAGTCGGCCCCAGTCTCAGATCTTTATTAGTCAATAGCTTAAATGATTGTTCTGGGAAACAGAATCGCATGGGCAGCACTCAGAAGACTTCGTGTTTGGCTCAGTTCTCTCCCAAAGTGACCCATTTCTGTACAACTTATCCTGATTCTGGGTTTGTCCACTGGAGAGTCAAAGGTGAGGCTGGATGTTTGTATCACAGATTGTCCCTGTTTCCCATGACCAAGAAACCCAGTGTATTAATGGGCCCCAAGTGTGTGGCAATCTTGTACCAATGGGCAGTTACAACTGATTTCTCCTAAAGAAATGTGCAGTCAATGATCTTGTATTTTATTATGTATGTATATCTTTTAGGTCAATTTCTAAATGGAAGACATAGCTGGATCATGTGTCATTCTGAGAATCATGGCCATGTTGTTCATGATGTGTCAACAATTCTTGATGGATATCAAAGAGGTATGATTCTGCCTATTGAATGCAGTACAAACACTTTGGTTTTGTTGTTTTGCTTTTTATACTGAGGATTAACCATGAGACACCAGTGTTAAGCATAAAACGTGAGAATTCCTTTTTCTGTAGTTGTTTAGTAGTTGGACTTGAGGTTGGGTGACATTTGAGCTGGTGAGATAAAGGGAGGTCTGGAGAACTCTCTCTCTCTCTCTTTCATTCTGATGTTAAGAGAAAGGATTCAGGTTACAGCTAGCAGTTGATCAGCCTCATCTATATCTACAGGGAAACCAGACCACTAGAGCAGATGAAATTGTGGTGGCCATCAAGGTCTGCTTCCTGAGCTGTTTTATCTTCCACCTTGAATGCTGCTCCAAGATGAAGACCTTGTTTGGAGAAGTCAGAGCTGGGTCCTGGGTTCTTAGAGATACACAAGTGAGTCCTCAGCCCTCCCTCAGCAAGTGTTTATTCTGATAGAAGGTTGTAGACAGACACATCCATTATAGACGATAGTGTGCACGGGGGACTAGCTGAGTGATAGGACCACCACTGGAGGTGGGATGAGTGGGCATTCACATTCAGCACAAGTGTCATGGGATGCTTTCATGCCAGAGTCTGCTGAACTGGTGTCACAGCCTAGCCTATGCATAATGAATGTTCTAGTACTACAACCCAGCATGGCCAATGGTCATAATTCCTGCTTTACACATCAGAATTCATGTTGAGTTGTTTACTAGGAAAAGTAATTACTGAGGGTCTGGCGAGGGCCAGGATGGAAAGCAACACGCTGGACATATACCGATAGGCAGTTTACAGTGTTGCACTGAGCATCTTGGGCTGTTTTCACTCTGGCCTCATCTCTGTGATGTCTTCAAGACCAGTAAGACAGCGCTGGGTGCAGGTCTCTCACAGGGCGGACTAAACTGAGAGATATATGCAACAGGAAGGATGAGCTTCTGTGACACTTTCCAGGATGTAGCAGCGCAGGTGTCCTGTGTCATTTCTGGGTGCACATGGTACTTGTCTATGCATCCTTCTAATAGAGACTTTACTTCCTTTATACACCTCCCAACAGAACGTAGGCCAAAGATGAGTACTGGCATTGCTGGGCAGGAATTCCTCTGGAATGCCTAACCCAGTCTAACCCATGGACGTTAGTGAGGAGTTGCCCAACTGTCCACTGCCCCATCACTTCACCCTAAGGCACTAAACTTGCAGGTCTTTCCCACCTCTAACCACCCCTTAGAGTGGCAAATCCACGAGGAACACAACACAGAGGAATAGGCATGGTGGGTGCAGACGAGGGAGAATATTCTGGTTACTTGTTGCTGAAACACAACAAATCAAGGCGAATCTTAATGTTCTACAGTTGCTGTTACCTTTCAAGGTTTATGTTAAGTAAGGGACTTAGGATCATCTGAGTGACTGTGGTATGGTACTAGTTTTCCATACAGTTGATAAGGCTCCCCTAGAATCCCAACCATAGGAATGATGTCCTGGATCAATCTTCATGTCTTTAATGTTAATTTCTGGGCCTCTCTACATTGACTCAGTTGGTTTCTTCTCATAGTATACTGGCCTCAACATGACTTGAATCACTAAATGGCAGAGGAAGACTTCAAGAACAAGCATTCAGATTAGCAATGTTGATGCTCTGCTGCTTTTAGTGTGGCCTCAAACACCATGTTACTTCTGTTATTATTTTACTCATTGAAACTAGGATAAAATCCTATTGAGCTTGGAGATAGTAGGGACAGACTCACCTTTCAACAGGGTAATCAGATTTACATTGTGTACATGTTGCGCGGGAGACAATATATTGAAAGTCTTTTGTAAATATACTATCTGGTCAAGGTAGTAGCACACCCTGTAATCCAAGTACTTGGGAGGTGGAAGCAGAAGACTCAAGATTTCATGGCCATCCTGTGTTATACAGTAAATCAGATTCTAGGCTAGATTCCATGAGGCCCAGTCTTAAAGAAACAGACAAAGCTGAAATAAACAACAAGAAACACATGGTTTAACATAATAGGAAATATTCATGTCTAGAGGGCCTCAGTGAGATAATGAGGGACACAGGTGGTTTGATAAGCATAAAGAATAGACATCTGGTAGGTTAAGAGTTCCATAGGAAGATAACAACATGGGATAAGCTCAATGAAAGGAATTAAAAACATAGGAACCAGAGTGAGGAGAAAGAGGCTCAGGAAATTCAGGAACAGTAAATGAGAAAAAAAAAAAAAGACTAAAGAAAAAACTGGATGGCAATGGTGCATGCCTTTAATCCCAGCACTTGGGAGGCAGAGGCAGGCGGATCTCTGTGAGTTCAAGGTCGGACTAGTCTACAGAGTGAATTCTAGGACAGCTAGGGCTATTACACAGAGAGACCCTGTCTTGACAGACAGACAGAAATGTATCTGGAGGACAGGCAAGCCTTGAGTATATGTGGGCATCCCAGAGCCCTCTACACAACTTTGATTTTCCTAGATTGTTTTAGAATAGTTGGCAAAACAACAGGAACTGATTTTCTCACCATGTTTGAGACCTGAATTTGGAAATCAAGGCACTGACCAAGGGATGGCTAATTTTGGAAACTCCCAAGAAAGTTTTTCTAGCTTCTGTTGCTGACATTCCATGGCTTGGAGATATGTCATGAAAACCCCTGACTCTATAGTACCATCTTTCAAAATTTTTGAGTCTTCATGACTTTCTCAAAGAATGATATTCATCAGATTTAGGACCAAGTCTGACCAAGTATGTCTGTACCTAAGTTACCTCTACAAAGAAGCCATGTCCACAAGGCCACACCCCCGAGGTTCTGGAAGAACCTAAGTTATGGAGGAGCATCACTCACACCAGCACTGGGGAGGCACTAACATGGGTTCATGAACATTCTGAGATCTTGTATCTCTCTCAAATAGCACCCTGAAGGTGATGGTCTCCAGGTCCCTGAGACTGGACGTGGTTGTGAGAATCCTTTGAAAGACCTTGGAAGTCAAAAGTGGTCACTTTGTCTGCTGGCCACCATGCTATGGACAAGTCCAGGAACTATATCCTTCCTAGACAGAGATGAAAAATGTTTTTGACATTTAAAAATATTATCATCCATCCAGGCATAGTGGTGCATATTTTTAATCCCAGTACTTGTGCGGCAGAGGTAGGCGGATCTCTCTGAGTTAGTCTGTATAGTGAGTTCCAGGACAGCCTCAAGTACATAGTGTGACCCTGTCTGAAAAAAAAAAAATGGTATCCCACAATAAACAGAGAAACCATTCATGTAATTTCCAACAAACTTTCCTGTAGTCTAGAAACTTTGTACCATTAACTATAGAAGGTTTACCTCAAATCAGCATTTCTTCATGCAAGGAAACATTTGTGCTTCTTCCTACAAGTTCATTAATACTTTGCTCACATATAATTATTTATATGTTTAAACTATGACCTATGGCTTATATAGTTAGGGTTGTGTATGTATTGTGTGTAGATACCCATGGAATGTATGTGTGTGCCTCTGGTATCCAGAAGACAAAGAATTTACCAACTGAGTGTGATATCTCCCTAGTCCTACTTAGGTCTGTGATAAAATATTTTTTCATGAAAACCAAGAATATTTTGATGAGGGCTATGGATGAGGAACTGACTCTACAATAAATTCTTTTATATGATCAGGTGTCTTGAGGAAGACTGTCTGGTATGAGCACTTGAGTCTACTGAAATGACATGAATTTGAAGGACTCTCTGCATTCACAACACGAATAATGTCTCTTCCCAGTACGGTGTGGAGAGTGCACCAATAGCATCCCACAGCTTCAGTAATGGTAGTATGTATGACCTTGATGATACATCTTTAGTAGATTTCCCATAGACAGAGAGTCATTATAGTTTCTCTGCACTGTGAGTTTGCTCATAGGTGGTCACCTGTGAATTCTGCAGGAAGCCCTTTTCACCTTTGTTATGGACAAAAGGTCTATCCTTACTGTGAATTTTACAGTGTCTATAGAAAGAAGACTTATCACTGAAGGCCCGCCCACATTCAGCACACACATATGGCTTCTCGCCTGTGTGAATTCGTTGATGCTCTTTGAGGTTGGCTTTAGAAGACATGGCCTTCCCACAATCGCTGCATATGTAGGGCTTTTCTCCAGTATGAATTCTCTGATGTGTGCTGAGAACTGACCTATCATTGAAGGCCTTCCCACACTCAGAACACACGTAAGGTTTCTCCCCGGTGTGAATTCGATGATGCACCTTCAGGTGGGATGCTCTCCGGAAGGACTTCCCACAGTCAGAGCACTTGTAGGGCTTCTCACCAGTGTGAGTCTGCTGATGCATTTGCAGGTGAGAGTTTCTTCTGAAGGATTTTCCACAGTCTTCACACTTGAAAGGTCTCTCACCAGTGTGGATTCGGTGGTGCACGTGGAGGTGTGATTTCACACTGTACGATTTCCCACAGTCATGGCATTTGTACGGCTTCTCCCCTGTGTGGACGCGACAGTGCTTCTTCAGATCGGAAGCATAAAGAAACAACTTCCCACAGTCACCGCATGGGTAACACTTGTCCCCAGTGTGAATTCTCTGATGTGTGATGAGAACTGACTTCTGGCTGAAGGCCATTCCACAGTCAGAACACACAAAAGCTCTACCATCAGTGTGAATCTGATGATGTACCTTCAGTTGGGATATTTTCCTGAATGATTCCCCACAGTCAAAGCATTTGTACGGTCCCTCACTGGTGTGGATTCGATGATGGGCAAGCAGGTTGGACTTAATACTGAAAGATTTCCCACAGTCGGGGCATTCATAAGGCTTCTCTCCTGTGTGAAACCGACAATGCTTTGTCAGATCTGATGCACAAACAAACATTTTCCCACAGTCACTGCACGTGTAAGGCTTCTCCCCAGTGTGGATTCTCTGATGGATGGTGAGGACCGACTTTTGGCTGAAGGCTTTCCCACAGTCAGAACATGCGTAAGGTTTTTCACCAGTGTGTGTTCGAAGGTGCACCTTTAGGTGGGATGTATAGCTGAATGACTTCCCACACACATGGCATTCATACCGTTTCTCCTTTGTGTGGACTTCACGGTGCACGTGCAGGCTGGACATACCCCTCAGGGATTTTGCACAGTCAGGACATTCATAAGGTGTCTCTTCTCTATGAGTTTCTGGATGGGAGACCAACTGAGACTTGTGGAGAAAGGTTTTCCCACATGTGTGACAGATGAAAGATGTCTCCATATTGTTGGTTATTTGTTGTTGACAGAAAGCCGACTCATCAGTGAGGACTTTCCCGCACCCAGGATATTCAACTGCTTTGTCTTGAAAAGGAATCCCATGCTCTGTAAGTGGTGGATTGGGAGAAAGACTGTTTCCAAGCTGACTGTCATTGTATGATTTCTCTCTCTGAAGAGGTACTGTACACACACTGTTAGAAGAGCCTTGCGTTAAAAACTGATGAGATCCAATAACATCACTAGCCTGCTCTGTGGCATTGCTTTGATCGTCATTATATGCTTCAAGGTTAGGTTTCAACCTTTTTGCAAATGAGAAACACCTCGGAGGTGCACATTTTGTAGAAATGAGGTGGCGTCCCGAGAGAAGAGATTCTCCAGCTTCTCCAGAGTCCCCATCACTGTCCGTGTTCAGTGGCTTCTGGTTTCGGCAAGCACCAGGGCTGACGGGTAGGACCTGGCTTTGCTGATGTGTCTTCACAGCACTGCTGCCGTCCTGCCACAGTCTCTCCAGAACGGTACAATATGAACCATGTCCTGGGGCTTCACTGGGTGCATCATTCAGAAATGACGCTCTCACAAAAACTGGCTGATGTGGTGTGTCAAGCTGCAATTCACCTGGAGAGAAGAGAAAGCGATGAACAGGCACAGTGAACAGGACGGAGGGGCGATCACATGGAACTGAATCTGAACACTGAGAAATCTGAGTCAGGCAGTAGTCACGCTCATCACGTGGATGACCATGGTAAGATACACTACAATATCCTTTATTACATACCAAACTTCACGAATACAGCACCCATGTGTACTAGGCAACTTTGTATGCACCGGACACACGAACTCAATCCCCAAAATAGCCACATCTACTCTCTTGTTTTATATGTGAGAAATTGGGAGCTATAGTGAGTGAGCAAAATCACTTAGCTGATTTGTGAGAAGAAGATTTGGTTTGGGCAAAGATACCCAGCTCAACATATAAGAGCCCTAGCCATACAGATGTAGTAAATAGGAAGGACTTTGACAAGGCATTGCCGGCAGACAGATAAGACCTAAAGAACAGGCTGCCGAGAAGACTTCATTAGCTCTGGAGAAATACATATTCATGTCCTTTGTCCTTTTTCTCATCTGGTTTTTGGTTAGGTTTCTTTTTCTTTATTATGGTAGTGAGGATTAAAGCAGAGCCTCACCCACGCTAAACACAAGTATTCCACACTGAGCAATAAACCTACACCTTCAAATAGTTATTCTTTATTTTTATAAAAAAATTACACACATACATATATGCACAGAGGAGGTAGGGCTGGACAGATGGTTCAGTGGTTAAGAACACTTGTTGATGGCCCAGATTTGGTTCCCAACACCCACATGGCAACTGAATTACCACTACAGTTCCAAGGAATCTGACACCTTCTGGCTTTCACAGGCACTGCACAACACACGGTGCATAAACAGATAGGAAGGTGAAACACCCGTGCCCATAAAAATCTTAATATATGCCCACACCCGCATTTACACTGTGTGTGTGTGTGTGTGTGTGTGTGTGTGCACTTGCATGTGCTGCACATACCATGGCGTGTGTGTGGAGTTCAAAGGACAGCTTGGGGGAGTCGGCCTTGCCTTTTACCATGCAGGCTCCACGAATCAAACTCACTACTGGCAGCACAAAACAACACATGGAAATATCCAAAGAGGATAGTTTATCAAGATAAAAGGGAAAAATTCATAGAAGACTTGGTATTCCGCTATGTTTGGAAAAGAGAAATACGGAAAGTAGGACCACCCTGGATCCCCAGGTGGCTGTGCTCACCCACTGCCAAGAGGTGGCTGTAGATCTCCAGCATCACGTCCTGATACAGACGTCGCTGGGCGGAGTCCAGGTGCTGCCACTCCTCCTGGCTGAAGTCCACAGTCACATCCTCAAAGGACACCAATCTCTGTAATAACATACTCACTGTGAATTATCACTGACAAATAGGACATGTGTTTCCAGTGACCCCTTCCCTCCAGGTTAAACTTTAAGTGTTCCACAAAATACCTATTTTCCCTTGTATTTGGGACATAAAGAAA
>NW_026068073.1:2545363-2584148 GCF_014885135.2 Alexandromys fortis
TATATATATAAAACTGGCCACAAATTAAATAGTATCATTCCTTCCCCAGGAGGCCAGAAATGGATTCTTTTTCATTCTCTATCAAAGATTAAAGAGCACAACAGTTATTAAGCCACACTGGACCTCTACCTGTCTATAGCTGTCTTGGGTCCCAGGATTTAACACTGTGTATGAGTTTGTACTCTCAAAGAAACTCAGTCTTGCAAAATTGCAAACATAAAGACCCAAGTATAGGGCTATAAAGGAACACTTTTAGATATATATACAAAGCAAATTTGTGGTGCCTGCACCACCTGGAACCATGGTTGGGCAAGGGTCTGGGGATCAAAGGACACACAGAGACGTGGGTCACTCTTGAAGCAAGAATGCTGATTTTATTATGTTCCCAGACAGCTTATATAGTGTTCTCCTTGAATAATGGCCAAGCCCTAGCTCTGGGGATTTTCCACTGCAAGTCCATCAGAAACTACTTCCTTGTTATCAGGAACTCATGAGGGTTCTGTGCTCAGAGCAGCTGCAAGCATAGAAAAACAAGTTGTTTACTCCAGTAGGCAAGAGGTCATAGAAAGTTCAGGGTCTGAGGGTCTGCAGCTCCCAACACAAACTGCTGGAAAGGGCAAATTAGGCATACAGCTGGAAATGGCTGTCATGCTAATTACAGTACAACAGCAGCGTGAACTGGAAGTGAGAAGTATGAATTGAATATAGAGAACACTTATCCTAGAAGAGAACTAGAACGAAAGTGGAGTGGTAGCAAAAGCCACGGTTTCAGGGAGGAGGAGGAGACAGTAACATCCACAATGTCTGAAAAGTGGCTGTCATCCGGAGACACACAAGGAGGTACTCTGGGGTGGGTCAGAGGTGGGTGAAAAGGGTTTGGGCTTTTCAGTTTAGAGTCATGGACTGTCACTTAAATAATTAACTGCAGGGAATAAAGATCTTCACATTTACCAGGCTGGTCTTCCTATTGCACCCAATCTGTGTCATTCTGATGTGGTGCTGGAAGGCTCTGCCGTCAGCAGCCCTGAAGATGCAGAAGCAGCCAGAAGGGCGGGCACTGCGGCACCACTCCTCCTCCTCCACCATGGCTGCTGCGCCACACAGAGAAGCACTGCAGAGCTACACGGGGTAGGATTTGGGGCTGATGACCCCTGGGCCCAGTGACTTTAGCATCACAGGAGAGGGGTCACCAGCATGATGTGAACCTGGCAGGATACAATAGCGTGGGCATGTTACCACTGTGAAATGTTCTTACAAGAATGAAATAAAATTGGAGTCTGATCCTTCTCCAGACAGAAATCCCCAATGCAGATAAAATGGCAGCCACAAGTCATCTCAAAATTTCCAGTAGCCATATTAACTACAAACGGATGGAATCAGCTTAACAGCACACTTAACTTAGCTCAACATATCTGAATTACTATGTTAAAATACCCAGGTTTAGGCTAAAGAAAGGGCTCAGCAGATAAGAGTGCTGGCTTCCAGGGATCTGGGTTCAGATCCCAACACCCACATGGTAGCTTACAACTGGCTAGAACTCCAGTTCTAGGATCCAATGCCCTCTTTTGGCCACCATGGGTACTTATTGTACGCACATAGGAACACAGGTATACAAGCAGGCAAAACATTCATACACACAAAATAATATAATTAAAAGAAATTAAGGTACTGAGCTTTGAGAAGCCAATGTGTAGCTGTGAAGTGGGAGAGAAAGTCAAAGGCTCAGGGGTCTGAATACATGTGGGGTGAAGACCACGTCAAAGGCTCAGGGATCTGAATACATGTGGGGTGAAGACCACGCTGCTAGGTGTTAGCTTGGCATGGAAACATTCCCTCCTGGAGGAAGGGAGGTTCAGGAGACCACTCCTTCGTGTTATATAAACGTGTAAGCTGGGCAGACGGTGGGGAAGAAGGTGAAAGCTGGTGATGGTGTGGCTGTCTAAGTGCCCCGTGCCTCTGAAGGCTGTACTTCATACAGCCACCATGATTAATAAACACAAAAAACTCTCTGGTTTACCAAGCTAAGCTAGACTTGGATTTACCTACTTCTTTGTTTTGTCAGTCCTCTGGGTTGAACAGAAATAGACTCACCAGGAAGTCATAGATGGGCAGATAGACCTAACCCTAAGAAGTAGCCCAGTGAGCAGGCCGATGACAAGATGAAGGAATGACGAGGTTTCAGTCTCCGGGACAGGAACCCAATCTGCTGCTTCCACCTTCTGCAATCTAGCTGGGAAAAGTGGAACCTGGGGCATCTCTCCTCACCTCACACAAGCCATTCTGCTCTTCTGCTCCTAACCTCTGGGGCATCTGGCAGAAACTCGTGTCAGTAGGCATGTTCTTTGCGGCTTCTACTCTTGGTCTCTGATTTTCTCAGGATTCTGAAGATACTCGGCATGTGGGGATCCACGTAGAGTTGTGGCGCAGCGATCAGCCTCACCTAGAGGTTTGGAAAGACACCAGAAAACCCTGGAAAGTTCATGACCATATCATCACTCACCCAACATTTGCCCAGAGCAAAAAAAGCCCGGAAATGTCCAGTTCTTCCCCTCACCTCTTGACTGTGACCACAGAAAGGTATTAAGGAAGGTGATGTAAAGCAAAGATGAGGTGTTGCCACTGACAGTGGGAATCTGATGCAGAATGAAGCTCTTCAGCTGGGCAGTTCACAAGGTGAAGAAATATCAGCTAGTGATCAGCTTATTTCCCAAACCCTCTTCCAGCTGTACGCCAGAGGCACTCCTACACTTGGTGTTTTAAGAGGAGGCAAATGAAGCTGTGCTATATTCCTTAATATGACCCAAGGTCATCAAATAGAAGAGAAGGGGATCGGTATATATCTGACTTAAACAAAATGGCAGTGCCCCAGTGGTGTTTTCTTGTTTCTAGACACTATTCAAACTTAGTGATGCACCGCACAGCCTGTTTGCCTCTGATATATCTCTGTAGTTGATGCCCACAATTCCCTCCCAGAGCAAAGAATGTATAGGTATATACAGGGACCAGGACCTCTATTTTGAAAGCCTACCCTTTCCTTCTTTTAATTTTGCCCCATTTTATTTTTATTTGAGCCAGTGTGCTATTGTGCAGCACAGGCTGACAGAGAACTCACTGTATACTCCAGGATGGCCTTGAGGTCAGTGACTCCATCAGCTTGTCACATACAGGTACCAACAGCCCTCTGGCTGATGATGCATGTCTTTCCTGATGCAGCCACTCAGACCAATGCCTTCCAGTGACTTCCAAAGACTGGCCACAGGACTGCTTCCCAGCCACCGACATGCCCCAGAACATTGAAATTATGGCCACCTTGATAGGCAATAATTTCCCCTCAGAGTGTTATTTCCTTTTTCCTTTCTTTCTTTTTTCTTTTTTTTTTTTTTTTTGTTTTTTTTAGACAGGCTTTTTTTTTTGGCTTTGGAGCCTGTCCTAGAACTAGCTCTTGTAGACCGGGCTGGCCTCGAACTCACAAAGATCCGCCTGTCTCTGACTCCCGAGTGCTGGGATTAAAGGCATGCGACACCACTGCCCGGCCAGAGTGTTATTTCTTTGTTTCCACATAACCACAAAAAACTCATAACACAGGGGTTCAAATAACAGACCCCAGGATGGAAGCAACACTGATGTTGTTTTCTTTCTTTTTGAGGTAGGGTCTCATGTAGACCTGGCTGGCCTTGAACTTGCTATATAACAGAGGTTGCTTTTGATATCCAGATCATCGTGCCTCATCCCGCAGTGCAAGGAATGCATGTGGGCTCCACCAAGCCTGGCTTGGAAGCAACACTGAAATAAACTAGGAGAAGCTACTTCTGTCATCCATCCCTGGAGGCCGGCTACGCAGGAACAGCTCACACTTCGAAGGGTGGAGAAACAATTTATTCTGGAGCCAAGTGTTCCAATGGCCTGGCAGTGCAGATTCAAGTTGTCCAAATACCACGTTCCGTGGAATTTTTGTAGTAAGAGAACAGAATGAAGCCATAAACCAAAACACTTCTAAAGTACATTGGTGTGAGCCAAAAGATACCTTGGGGCAACGGTGCTCAGTATATGGATGACAACCCCCTTGGGGTTCGCATATCATATACTTAACATGATTCATAACAGTAGCAAAATTAGTTATGAAGCGGCAGTGAAATAATTTTATGTTTGGAGGTCACCACAACATGAGGTGGTATTGAAGGTTGCAGTATCAGGAAGGCTGAGAACCTTAGAGGGTAAAGGTGCCAACAAGCCTGACAACATGAGTGGGATAGTTTGATGCCCGGGGCACACCTGGCAGAAAGAAAAAACTAATTTCTGATAGTTGTCCTCTGACCTATACATTGTGCCCACACAGACACACACAGACACACACATACAGATAACAGAGACCCTGTCTCAAAAAGTCAGATAGGGAGGGCTTGAGGAAAAGACTGGATATTATCTTCTGGCTTCCATGCTCACCTGTACAAATAGATGTAACCACAGTCAAATAAACATGTGCAGAACACACACACCAAACCAATAACAAAAAAAATGGTGGCACCGTCGGAGAGGCAGGTTACTCTAAGGTGGGAGAATCTCTATACCAGGCCTCACATGCTCTCCGATGGCATTCCTAGTTCTTCAGGTGTTGAAAACTAGTGGGCTGGTTAGAGAAAATCCATAGGTGGATATTGACTAACTGTTGAGGGGACAGAAGACAGCTAAAGACAGGCAGACTGCATATTGTAATATACACCCTCTCTACAACCTCTCTAGGACTCCCCAGTTCATCAGCCATGAAGAACCTTCAGCACAGGTGTGGTTTAAACCGAACTTCAGTTGTAGACCTACAACCCCAGCACTCCAGAGGCAGGGGCCGCACAACCACAGCTGAGGTCAGACTAGTCTACAAACTGAGTCGCAGGCTAGCCTGGGGTACATAGGATACCCCGGTGAAAGGAAGGAAGGAAAAGAAACGGGGCTCACGGTTAAGAGCGACTGTTGCTCTTGCAGATGTCTTGGGTTCAGCACCTACATGTGACTCACAACCCCCTGTAACCCTACTTCCAGGGGAACACACTTGGCATACCTATATACACACAGTCAAACACTCATATACATAAAATAAGTCTTAAAAACAAAACACACACATACACAGAGCTGTTTTTCCTTAAAAAACAGTGCGTATGTCTTCTTCACTTTGGCCCTGACTTTTCCTCTGTTCCAATTCCTAACCTATTTCATCCCCAGCCTGGCTGTCAATGTGTAGTGATCCTCCAGCCTCTGCCTCTACAGCGCTAAGACTGCAGGACAGCAGTGTGCCACCACACCCTGCTTGGCTACTGTAAGGCACAACTACCATTTCTAAACCTAGACTCCAAATCAGAACAGCAGACAGACATGGGGTCATTTTACTTCTTTTCTGCTTATAGTAACCATCTTCTGCTTTTTGTTTTTTCCTTAATTTTTTTTTTTAAAGAAGCTGGTGTCTTAGTTAGGGTTTCTATTGCTGTAAAGAGATACCATGACCACGGCAACTCTTTCTTATTGATGAAAACATTTAATGGAGGTGTCTGCTTACAGTTCAGTGGTTTAGTCCATTATCATCTCGGTGGGAAGGATGGTAGTGTAGTGTGCAAGCAGACATGGTGCTGGCTACATCTTGATCAGAAGGCAACAGGAAGTGGTCTCAGTGTCACACTGAGGGAAGCTTGAGCATAAAGGGAAAAAAAAGACCTCAAAGTCCACCTCTACTTCCTTCAAGACCACATCTACTCCAAGAAAGCCACACCTCTTAACAGTGACACTGCCATGGGGCCATTTCCTTTTAAACCAGCACATGGGGATTAGTTGGAAAAAGTAGTTTACGGGGTTGGGGGGCGGGGCTTAGAGAAAAAAAATATAAAATTGTGTGTGTGTGCGCGCCATGCGCGTCTCTGTGTGTGTTGTCTGTCTAGGCATCTGCGCACCATCAAGCCAGAGGAGAGCGCCACAGCCCCTGGAACTGTTTCAGGCAGTTCAAACACCGCGTGAACGCGGGCAACCCTTGTGTGCTCTTCGTCCTCACTGGTTTCTTCAATAGGTTTACTAGATGAGGCTGCAGAAACCCAGACTTCTGGCCCCAGACCTCTTTACAGCACCAACCCAACTGTTAGTCACCTATTCTTACCGATCAGGCCTCACATCTGCAAAGGATCCAATAGTTATGTAAATGGGCAATAGGAACTGAATTAGGATTAGTTTTTTAAAAAAAAAATTTTTTTTAACTCCACCTCTATAAAGGAAATATAATACGGGGAAAGGAAATGCCCTGAACACCTGTCTCTGGGGCCAGCAAGGCCAGCACCAAGGCTCTGTCCCAGCTCAGGTGACATCAGGCATACCTACGGGGACCTCCCGGCTCTCCTGCAGCTCTCTCTATTGTCAACACTGCTTAGCAAACACAGATGGAGGAAACTGTTCCCACTTTGGACCAAAACGTAAAAAAATTCATTTTCCCGTTTTCACCTACTCTTTGGAGTTTTTCTCCTCTAGCAGGCCAGTGTTTGACGAGGAGCCAGGTCTCCAGTTTCCAGCTACTCAAACACTAGCAGACCAGAAGGCAGCGCGGTTGCCTCAAAGCAGGGCACACGGGCCCCAGGGCTCCATCGCTGCCTGAGCAGCCCTCTCGCCCGGCTCCTATGGCAATCACGGCATCAAGCTCGTCCTGAAGCTCCCGGCTCCCACCCAGGATCGGCTCCTGCAGCGCACACTCACTGAGTCCTGCCACCAACGTCCTGATACGACAATTTTCACGGACGACCGTGAGAATTCCCACAGGAGAGCACACTGGGAAGTGACAAAACACAGAAGACGTGGAAAACCGCAGGCACGGAACGAAACCGAATCGAACGACCCCCATCTTACCCACGCATCCCCCTGCAGCCTCCGCAGCCCTCGCTCGGCACGGACCAGCGCTGGGCAGCACAGCGTCCGCCCTGCCCCGCAGCCACTCACCTCACTGCACCGCAGAGAGCTGTGCGCACGGCCCGCCGGGCCGCGACTTCCGCCCGCAGCCACCCACGGTACCGAGTTCGGACTCCAAACACCCACGCTGTCCTGGCAACGATAGCTGAAGCAAACTACCTAAAGATCTGAGCCGATGTGACGATTCTTGGCCACTTCCGATTTGAATAATGGTTCCTTCAGCCCATTACCACATCCCCCCCCCCCTTCGTGGATGATGCGCATGCGCACCGCCACTAGGGAGGTCAATCTTGCCAGTACTTACTATGGCTCATATGATGGTTTCTATGCTTTCATAAAGTGTCACCCGCACTCCAGTGACAGGGAAGCCACCATCAAAGTGCGTCAGTCCCATATAGCCAGGCGAATATGATACAATGAAAGTCCAGGACTGTCTCACATTGTCAGGGGTTTGCGTTACTACTTGTACGCTTATCTTTTTCTAAGAGACTGTGATACTACATGTTGCTAAAAGTACCTTTCCCCTGTATCTGATTTACTTTATTCGATTTATTCTATGTATTTTTGCCTGCACGTTGAGCTCACAGCACCCAGGACATCTGCAGGAGCAACACGTTCCCTTTTACCACGGAGCCATCTCTCCTTTTCTTCACATTTTGTCTTTATTATAACCAGAACTTAAAAGGGTTCTTGTGTTTGAGACGGTCTCATTATGTCGGCCTGACTGGCTTGGAACTGGCCAGGTAGCTCATTCTGGCCTCGAACTCGCAGACATCCGCGCCTCTGTTTCCTGAGTCCTAGGATTAAAGGTGTGTGCCACCACACAGGCCCTTTCTGATCTCTCAGAGGTTAGGAACAGGAAGTGAAGCCATGTGGAATACTAAAGGTGAGACTCTGAGATGAACCCTCATGTACTTTACATTGGGGAGTACTTCATACTGGGGGTACCTCATGGTTCCCAGAGGATAGCCACCTGCTCTTCTTAGGTTGCATAACAGAAACAGTGTAGATCTAGGCGGACAGTGGAAACAGTGGTGGATGGAGAGAGACCGGCCAGTGGGGACAGCAGCCAGCACTGCAGTGAGTGCATCGGAAGGCCTAATGGGGTAGGAGAACAAAGTCAAAGACTGTGAGAGTCATCTCCAGGGTAAACACATTCCAGCCTACAACAGTGGTTCTCAACCTGAGGCAAACCTCTAGTTCCAAAAATCTTTACATCACAGTTCGTAACAGTAGCAAAATTACAGCTATGAAGTGGCAACAAAAACAATTTTATTGTTGGGGTCACCACAGCATGAGGAACTGTATTAAAGGGTCACAGCGTTAGAAGTTGAGAACCACTGGGCTAGACTACGTAAACCAGGCTGGCCTTCAATTTACTCCACTCTTCTTGTCTATGCCATTCAGATGCTAGGATTACAACATGCCATCATTCCCGGATCACAGACGATCCTATAGAAAACAGACTACAGGAGTGATGATTCAGAGAACACAGTTTCATCATCAAAGATACAGCTCCAGGGTACTCGAAGAGTGAGCTCAGCCATCCATCATCAGAGGGCAAAATTAGAGTAAACCCCACGAAAGTTAGTATCATGCGAACGTCAATCTCTGCTCCCCATTTATCTGCTACTTCTAAGCACATCACTGTTGCTAACTAGACCCACGTACTGCATCTCGGCACAACCTTGTCCTTGCACAGTGCCCATCTGTCTTGCAGCCCAAACCACAGCTGTTCACCGGGATGAAGCATTTGCCTCATAGGAGGTGAGGGGCCACTGAACACACTCGGAAGCTGAAGCCGCACATACATAAAGTCAGAAGCTAGCATCTGTGTATGAGAGAGAACATGTCATTTTCCCGTGAATTTCATTTTCATGACCCATAAATTCTACTGTATTTATACTAAAGCCTCATTATACATCCATCACTATGGATGGGTATCTAGACTGATCCTTTCTTCGCTATTGTGTAAACATGGGTGTGTCGGGATCTCTGTGGTACAGTACAGAGTCCCAAGATGTGTATCCAAAAGTGGCTGGGTCGTGGGCTAGTTCAAGTTTCAGTAATTTCAGAAACCACCATTAAGGCTGCACAGTAAGATTCTGTCTCAACATCCAATCCAATCCAATCCAAAAAACCAAACGCAACAACAAAACCCCGCGCTGATTTCGTTAGAGTTGCAGCGATCTACCTTCCCCCCGCAGTCAAGCAAGGCTCCCTTTCTTCACAGCCTCAGCGGATCTGCTGTCAGTTGACAGCAGCTCTTCCCAACAGAGTGAGACGTTAGCTAAGGAGGCTAACCGCTTTAAAAGAACTTGGCTGGAGAGATGGCTCAGAGGTTAAGAGCATTGCCTGTTCTTCCAAAGGTCCTGAGTTCAATTCCCAGCAACCACATGGTGGCTCACAACCACCTGTAATGAGATCTGGTGCCCTCTTCTGGCCTGCAGACATACACACAGACAGAATATTGTATAGATAATAAATAAAAATAAATAAATTTTTTTTTAAAAAAGAATTTGACTGTATGTGTTCCTCAGAGAATTCTCAGCTCAGCTCCTTATTCCGTGTTTTCTTGTTTACAGTCAAGGTTTTCTTTTCTCTCTTTTGTTTTTTAACACCAAGCAATGACTCACAGGGAACAGGCTGCAGCATCTCAGGCATTTTTTCTGTTAGTTCTCACAAGTCTATTTATTTAGGTGGACTAGGCTGCTGCTTCAGTTGAACCCAGTTACCCTTCTCTTTGGCTCCCCCTTTCTGACTATTTTCCTTCATTTTTTTCAGGAAGATATTCCAATTTTTTTGCTGTTGTTGAGAGACAGGATCTTTATTGCCCTACCTGTCCTGGAACTCATTATGCAGACCAGGCTGGCCTCGAACTCAAGAGTTCTGCCTGCCTCTGCCTCCTGAGTGCTGAGATTAAAGGCGTGCGCCATCACACCTGGCTCTGGATTATGGCATTTCAACTTCACAGACTACCACACTGCCAGTGAAGGTATGTATTTTAGAGTAGAAAACCAATATCCACAGAGATGTGGTTTGCTTTTTATAAAACAAAGGATTATGTGAATAGTCATGTATGTGTTAGTCACCAGCAAATACATCCTGTCAAGTGCCAGAAAGGAAACATTCGTAGCTCAGGGACCCCATGGTCTCTCCCACAATTACTCAGTGGTACAGGGGAACAACAAACCACAACCAGAATATATGCAAATGAGTGTGGCTATGCTGCAGACAACTTCATTTCAAAAATTCAAGCAGGCATGGTGGTGCACGCCTTTAGTCCCGGCACTTGGGGGGCAGCAGCAGGTGAGTTTCTGTGAGTTCAGGACCAGCCTGGTAAGCCCCAGTTCTGCCAAGGTTACATAGTAAGACTCTGACTCAAAGAAAAGAAAAGGAAAGAAAAAAGAAATCCATAGGTGAGCATGAGCTTGCTCAGAGGCTAACGGCACATGTTGCCATACCTGATGACTTAGTACCTGAGTTCTGTTTTGGGGACCTGCATGCTGTTAATAAGGAACCAACTCCCACAAATTGTTTTTTATCTTTCACACATGTGTCCTGGCACACACTCATGTATGTGCGCGCGCACACACACACACACACACACACACACACACACACCATTTACTGTCTTCTTGTGTGCATTAGAAGCCTGCGCAAAACTATGAAGAAGTCTTTGCTGGTTCTGTCTGCGTGGCTCACTACGGATGGGACACGTGGAGAAAAGATAAGCTGAGCTACTCACAAAAGAGAAAAGTTACAGTACAAGGAGCAGTGACTGCTATAGAATTTCACTTATGGGTTTACCTCAGAAGTTACTTTCATATGATGAAAAGACGAATTAATTATTGATAGTGGTATGAATAAGGGATAGGCTGTCAACACACATTAGACTCTTAAAAAAGAAACTCCTGTTAGGCAATAAATTCTGTGTCACACCGCACTAGTCTAAGGCAATACGTATGTAAACATTGGTGTCATACAAAGGAAAATGCAACCATACATACACATTAGACATACTTTTGAGAGGTAACACCATCTTGTCCTTTCCTCTCTTGTATATAGAAATACTACTATCTAACAATTAACAGGAATATTGTTGATACAATATCTCCAAAACTTTTCTATAGTCTGGAAACAATGTGGCTTTTGCCATTTTCTATACAGAAACTTTTCTCAGTCCATTGCATGCGGGTTTCCTCCTAGGGTGAAACCCATAATCATACTACAAATGTCTCTCATGAATAATGAGTTTAAGAAAGCAGAGCATATCGAGATAATTTAACGCAGAGAAGATATAATGTACAATACGTTCTTTTAAAACATTTTCTTCAAGTAATTTAAGGATTATACCTCAGGTGGAAACAGAGACTACGAACTGATTTCTTGGAAAAGGATTTCACATCTAAACCGAGCCTGCGAGAACCGTGTCTGGTGTGAGCTGCTTGGTGCTTATTGCTATGGGACACATTGCTGAAGGCCTCCCTCTTTCGGAATACAACAGTGTCTTCCCCCAGTGGGAATCCAATGCTGCACATCCATTGTGCTGACGCTGGATGACTTCTCGTCCTCTCTGCATTGCTCTGCGGCTATGACGATGGCCTTCGGGGCCACGTGTTATGGAACAGTTTCCCATGGCATTCCTACGGCTTCTTGCGAGTGTGTGTTCGCTGATGGCATTTCAACACGGACTTCTGCAGGAATGCCTTCCCGCACTGTTGACAGATAAAAGATCTCCCCCTGGTGTGAGTCAACTGGTGTCTGGGCAAGGAGGACTTATTGTAGAAGCCCTTCCCACACTCAGGGCACACGTAGGGTTTCTCGCCTGTGTGAATTTGCTGATGGGATACCAATGCTGATTTCTGGATGAAGGTTTTCCCACATTTTTGACAGATAAAAGGTCTCTCCTTAGTGTGAGTTATCTGATGTCTATGCAAAGATGACCTGCCAAAGAAACCCTTCCCACATTCGGTGCAAACGTAGGGCTTCTCGCCTGTGTGAATTCTCTGGTGATCTCGGAGCTGGCCCTTTGAAGCCAAGGCTTTCCCGCAGTCACGGCATTTGTAAGGCTTCTCTCCGGTGTGAATTCTCTGATGTGTTCGAAGGACGGACTTCTGACTAAAGGCTTTCCCGCACTCACTACACACATGGTGCTTTTCTCCAGTGTGAATTTTCGTGTGCAGATTGAGGGATGACCTCCGGCTGAAGGCCTTCCCACACTCAGAACACGCATATGGTGTCTCCCCGGTGTGAATGCGGAGATGCTCTTTCAGTTGGGAGGAATTACTGAACGACTTCCCACAGTAGCTGCATTTGTAAGGTCTCTCCCCGGTGTGAATTCGATGGTGCACTGTCAATTGGGACGTATGACTGAAGGATTTCTCACAGTAACGGCATTCGTGAGGTTTCTCTCCTGTGTGTGTCTGCTGATGAGATGTCAACTGTGAGCGCTGAAAGAAGGCCTTCCCACACTTGGGACAGACGAAAGGCTTGTCCCTGGTGTGAGTTATCTGATGCCTCAGGAAACCTGACCTACCATGAAAACCTTTTCCACACGCGGTGCACACGTACGGCTTCTCTCCTGTGTGAATCCGCTCATGCTCTTCCAGTTGGTACTTGGAAGCCAAGGCTTTCCCACAGACAGTGCATCTGTGAGGTTTCTCCACTCTGTGAATGCGACAATGCACATTCAGTGTGAACGAGTAAGTAAATGACTTCCCACAGTCGCGGCACTCGTAAGGCTTCTCCCCTGTGTGGACTCGATGATGCATCTTCAGCTGCGATACATAAGTAAATGCCTTCCCACAGGCATCGCATCTGTGAGAACGCTGGCCCAGGTGGGCTCTCTGGTGCGTGCTGAGCTCTGACTTCTGACTGAACGCTTTCCCACACTCACGGCATACATGCTGGGTTTGTCTAATGTGTATCTTCTGGTGGACCATGAGACTTGACTTGCGCTTGAAGGCTTTCCCACAGTCAGCACATTCATACGGTTTTTCCTTCCTGTGGATCTGATAGTGGACTTTCAGTCGGGACGTACAGCTAAACAATTTCCCACAGACAGTACATTCGTAAGGCTTCTCCCCGGTGTGAATGGTCTCGTGAGTGCAGAGGATTGACTTCTGCTTGAAGGTTTTCCCACATACAGGGCACACGTAAGGTCTCTCCCCGGTGTGTATTCGACAATGCACCTTCAGTTGAGATGTATTGTTGAAGGACTTCCCACAGTCGCGGCACTCGTAAGGCTTCTCTCCAGTGTGAATTCGATGATGAACCTGCAGGTTGGATGTACGACTGAATGATTTCCCACAGTCGGGGCACTCATAAGGTTTCTCTACGTGAGTTTCTCGATGGGAGGTCAACTCTGACTTCTGGAGGAAGGCTTTCCCACACTTGTGACAGACGAAAGGCTTTTCTCCAGCGTGAGTTGCCTGATGTTCGCTGAAAGCAGCCATGTCATAGACGACCTTTTCACATTCAGGGCATTCGTCTGGTTTCTCCTGAGGATGCCCTTGTTGCTGTCTCAGTGTGTGTTTGCGGGTGAGAACTTTCCGGCACTGGTTACCTTTGTGTGAATTCTGGCCTTCGTGAGGAATTGTGTGGTTCGCATTAGAAGAGTCTCCCAGGAAGAGCTGACCAGAGGTAACAACATCTTTAAGCTGTTTAGTGATATTGCTTTGGTCTTCACCCTTTGCCTCCAGGTTATGCCTCTCACTGTTTGTGAGTCCCTCCGGGGCTCCCTTTTGTGTGGAGACGAGGCTGGACACCAAAGGAGTGGCTTCCGCAGGCTCTTTCCATCCACAGCCTCTGTCTGTGCTCTGAGCTTTCTTGCTGAGGGGAGCACCGGCACTCCAAGGTGGTTTCCGGCTTTGCCGATTTCTTTTTGTAGGGTCAGGATCTTGCCACAGTCCTACGATAGAACACCACAGGGCGTGTCTTGTGATTTCACTCGCCTTGCTCACTGGAAATGCTTCAGTCTCAGAAAGTCTTGGTCGAGGGGCAGAAACCTCTGATTCCACCTCTGGAAGAAGAAAAGAGATGAGAGGACAGGCGTAACGAACAGGAAGCGTGAGGAATCGCACAGAGCTAAAAACAGTGAGGTACTGCTGACATTGAGTAGAACATAACCACATCCCTTACCATAAGCCAAACATTAGGTACAGACTTGCCAGACAGGCAGCTTTCTCTATGACGGAAACAGACTCATTTTATCCCCACACCATCCTCTAAGGCAATTCTAACTACTCTGCCTGTTTTACAGATGAAGAAATACTAATATGAATACTGGCGTCCGTGGTAAATGTGGCTTCAAATATTTGTAGGGAAGACTCGACAAAAACAGCACATCAACTTATATAGGGTACCTACACACCAGAGCTCGGGTAAGAAGTGGCACACTTGTGCTTTTTGCCCATATTTTCATCCAGCTAAGTACTCATATAGTCATGTCCCCAGCTCTCTGTCTTACTCCATCTGGGAAAGCACTCTCTCTTTGAGCTACAACCTAAGATCAGAAAGTTTTTCTTTTCTAACATCATTTACATATGTAGTAGCCTTTCCTTACTTTTCCAATCTCATACTGTGGTGTGAGAATAGTTTAAAGCATCTGCTGCTTTTTCAAAGAACGGAGTTTCGTTTCCAGTACCTACATCAGGCAGCACACAAAGTCCCGTTAACTCCAGCTCCAGGGGTCCAACATCCTCTTGTGAACTCTGTGGAAACCCCCATACATGTGGCATGTGTTTACACAGATACACACACATGCACACAAAAATAAATCTAAACAAGGAAATCCCACAACACCGACCAAACACATCTAAGGGATACCTACAGACTATTGTCCATGGAATAGTCTGTACAATATTCCCATAGAAGTTCCTCAAAGAACAGACCACATGCTAGGTTACAAAGCAACTCTGAACAATACGAAAAATTTGAGACAACTTCTGGTATCTTAAAAGACCATAATGGAATAAAATAGACACCAACAATAAAAGAAGCTGCACAGACACATGGACATAGAACAGCAAGTCTCAAAGAAAGCAGGGAGGATATTAAATCATTTCTGTACTCTTTGGATACAGCTAATGACAGTTCTAAGACAAAGTTGATATCTGAGGTATTTGCATTAAAGAAAGAAGAGAGAGTTCAACCTAATGATGCAACTAAAGATCTTAGAAAACAAAGAAAAAGGCAAAATCCAAAGTAGTAGATGGAAAGAAAAAGATAAAGATCAAGGCAGCAATTAATGAAATGGAAATTAACAGAACAATACACAGAATGAAACAAACTGATAAATGAGGTTGGGGCTCAAAAGATGGCTCAGCTGTTAAGAGCACTGACTGCTCTTCCAGAGAACCCAGGTTCAATTTCCAGCACCCACATGGCAGCTCACAACTCTTTGTAACACTAGTCCTATGGGATTATATGCCATCTTCTGGCCTCTGTAGGCACTGCACACAGATAGTGCATATACCTATGTGTGGGCAAGACACCTACACATACAAAAAAAAAAACCCTCTAGCTTAACTGACACAGAGAGAAGACTCAATAAAATTAGAAATGAACAAGAGGCTATTACAACTATTTCCAAACACACACAACAGATCGCTGGAGAAATCTTATATTAAAAAACCTGGAAACTTTAGTATAAATGGTTAACAACTTTTAACAGACTGATGATCTTTTTTTTTTAAAATATCTATTTATTTATTTTATTATGTATATAGTATTCTGTCTGTGTGTATGCCTGCAGGCCAGAAAAGGGCACCAGACCTCATTACAGATGGTTGTGAGCCACCATGTGGTTGCTGGGAATTGAACTCAGGACCTTTGGAAGAGCAGGCAGTGCTCTTAACAGCTGAGCCATCTCTCCAGCCCCGAGACTGAAGATCTTAATGTAATGTATGAAAGTCTGAAACTGCTAAAGGGAGACAGATGCAAAACTCTTAAAGATACAGGCACAGATTAGGACTTCTAGAAAAAGAAGGTAATAGTACAGGAAAAAATCCTGTGAATTGATAAATATGATTATATAAAATTAAGTCTTTCTAACTTACACTAATATATACACTATATGGAGAACTATAAAAGAATCAAATGCCCAAAACACCAAATTCTCCGATCAAGAAATAGTTAATATATTTAATGAATGCTTCTTTAAAGGCCAAAAAGTATTTGAAATAGTATTCAATATTCTTAATGATCAGGAAAATGCAAATTAAAACTTCTTTCATATTCTAGCTCACCCCAGTCAGAATGACTATTACCAAAGGAACAGAAAACAAATACATTCAAGGAAAGATACAGCCCTGCCCACTGCTGCAGGACACGGAAACCCCTGTCCACTGCTGTGGGACACGGAAACCCCTGCCCACTGCTGCAGGACACGGAAACCCCTGTCCACTGCGTGGGACACGGAAACCCCTACCCACTGCTGCAGGACACAGAAAGTCACTAAAGAAGCTAGCAGAAGGTCCTCAAAGAACTACAATATAACTGCCCTATGATCCCGCTAGACCTGCACACATCCTGAAGAACTCTGCATCAACATCAGCAGACACACTTGCACAGCCATAGTTATGGCTGCACTAAGAAATGGAACCGGATGTCTTTCAACAGATGAATGTATTAAGAAAATGTAGAATATATAAACAATGGGATTTTAGTTAGTCGAAAAGAAAAAAGAAATCATGGAAACTGTAGCAAAATGTATGGAACCTGAGATCATTATGTTAGATGAATCAAGAGAGACTCAGACAAATACCACATCTTTTCTTACATGTAGACTCCAGATTTTAATTTCTGTATGTGTATATACAGGTATCTCTACATGTATTGTGTGTAAACCGTGAAAGTAGAAAAAGTACCGTGAAAGGAGAAGGCATCTGAAGAGAGGAAGGAGGAAGAAAGAGTAGTGGGGCATAGGTGACATTTGTGGCAAGGAAAGGAACCAGCACGAGGCGACTGGAGGAGGTCGGCGGGGAAAGGAGCAGGAGAGGAAAACACATAGTGATGGCTTTATAAGAAGATGACAATGAAGCCAACTGAAAACATATCCAATGCAAACTATCACCACCTATGCTAAAGCTTTATACCTCACTAATGTATCTTATCAGTGTTGACACAGCTGTCTGTCTGTCTGTCTGTCTGTCTGTCTATACTTCTATCACACTGGGGAATGAACCCAAGGCTCTGCGCTCTACCATTGAACTACACATCCCCAGCCCTAACCATGGTTAACACAAAAACAAAAGATCAATTCCCTTCCTACCCAACGCATTTACCCAACACGTGGATCCACCAATGCATTTATCTCTATCACCAACCACCACTACGTTTCCCTCATATTTTTTTTGTCATTGTTTGTAGACAAGGTGTACAAATACAAATCTACGTGTAGACCTTCTGGAGAATATGGTTGTGTTAGTTAGTTCAGGTCATCTCCAGGATGAGGCAGTTCATACCCAGTGCTCACCCCTGAAAGCCTTATCCATATTCACAAAGCATTGATTGCAGCAGTGGCTGTAGAGAGCTGGAGTGGGAGGCAGGCTTGGCACCCACTGCTGTGGTCCATCTCATGGGCTGCACCATAAGCTTAGAAAGCGAGAGCGGCAAGCAAACGAGGGGACACCACTAGGGGATGGACAGTGAGGATGGATGACAAGGGACACCAATGACATCGACCTCCATCCAGGTCACTTACCTTGACACCGACTCTGCTGATGTGGGAACTCAGCCTCTCCCATCCATGCCACCTTTCTTTTCTTTTTCCTGAAGATGGCCCCAGAGCTGGGAATGGGGTGCCCTGTAAGTTGGAAGAATATTTGCTCAGTGTGTGGCTTTTAGGCTTTGGTTGGAAAAATCAACATTCTGTAGTGGGCACAGAACAATTATGATGTGGGAGTGATTTTTTATTAATAAAGAAACTGCCTAGGCCCCTTGATAAGGCCCACCCTTAGGTGGGTGGAGAAAACAGAGGAAAATGCTGGGAGAAGGAGGCTTGGTGGAGGAGTCGCCATGGTTCTCCCGCTCCAGACAGACGCAGGTTAAGATCCTCCCTGGTAAGCCAGCTCGTGGGCTACACAGAATATTAGAAATGGGTTAGAACAATATGTAAGAGCTAGCCATAAGGAACTGGAACTATCCGGGCCAGGCAGTGTTTGAAAGAATACAGTTTCCGTGTAATTATTTCTGGGCATAAACTAGCCATGCGGGCGGCCAGGTGCCGGGGACGCAGCCCTGCCGCTCCTAATTTCAACACAATTAACTAAGCATGTTTAAAAGTAATGAATTATCAGGACAAACCATAGGGAAAAGCCTTGACACAGTTTTGATACCCCATCACGTTCTACAAAAAGAAGGGAAAATACTTTCAATGAGGCCCATCCTGGATCTCCGGCCAGCTGTGCTCACCCACTGCCAAGAGGTGGCTGTAGATCTCCAGCATCACATCCTGGTACAGGTGTCGCTGGGCGGAGTCCAGGCGCCTCCACTCCTCCCAGCTGAAGTCCACAGTCACATCCTCAAAGGACACCAATCTCTGTAACAGCAAAGTGCGGTTCATTTTGAGTTAGTTATCACATTACACATAACAATGCAGTTCAGGGATCCTTTACTGAGACATATCATTGGTCTTTCCAGAAAATAGCTATTTCATATTATATGAATAATACATATGTGTGTATTATTTGAATATTTCAGAAGTCAAAAAAGTTAGTAAAAATAATCTTCCATCTCTTGTACACGCATATTTCTCTTCCCCAAAGCAGGCAGAAATGGGTTGTCAATGAATACTTCAAAGAGGAACAAGCAGCCTGACACTTGAGTTCACAGAGCAGTGAACTGCCAAGGGAAGCTGACAACCAGACAAAGAAGGAACACCCAGAAGCTGAAGACTTTGCACAGAATCAACTGCGCTGCTTGCTACATTTTAGCTTTGGGAATCTTCGTTAATTCAGAAACTCATATGCAACATCGTTGCATGTAAACAGTCCTTCCATGAACCAGAAGACAACTCATGGATACCGAACAAGACTTTAGTCTGCCTCTTTACCACTGTGTTCTCCCAGGCCCCCCACTCCTAGAGAAGTAAACAGCTGAATTTTGATTTGTGGCTAGGCATCATCAGACACTCATGGTCTCCAATACTTACCTGCCATGCACCCACATCAAACAAACTCCTTCAAGATATTCACAAAACGACAGTGGCTATGAACTGGGACAGGAAGATAAGGATTGGGGACTCTGGAAATGGGATGCAGGTTTGAGGGCTACATCTAAATCTAAGCACCAAGAAGCAGGACAGTGAGTGACATAAAGACCGGGAGGTGCAGGGCATTGGCCCCTGTGGTCTGTTCTCGCTGAAGCAGCAAGTCTGTATCGGACTGGGGGCCCAGGACCTGCTACTTCCCATGTCTGTCTTCCAGTCTCAGAGAACTGGACTCCAGGCAGCTGCTGCTTACCTCGCTTGACCCATCCTGCTCCTGTTGGTTCAGTCTCTTTGGCTTCTGGGACAAATTCATGTCAGCAGGCATGTTTCTCTCCTTGGCCTCTTTGCTGGCAGATCCAATTTTCTCAGGAACCGGAAGCTGGGTGAGTGTCTAGAGGCCCCCAGGAGGCAGCTGAGCAGAGAGGGCAGCTGTGGTGGGGCAGAAAACCCCATAGCCTGGATGACATGGTCTGACTTAGGTGTAAAGTGACAGCAGAAAGCCCCAGGGAGGGAATGACCTTGTGTCCCCCGCTAAATTTGCCACACATGGGTCTCTGAGGGGCCAAGACAGTCCCAGTGTAGACACGATAACAGAAAAATCTCAGAAGAGCCTTCCTGGTACTGACCAGGGTGATGACCCCGGGGAGAAGGTGCTATGTGTAAGAGAGCTTGTGGCACCAGCACGAGGACCTGAGTTCAAATCCCCAGCAACTTGAAGAAGGCAGGCTTGTCCACAAATGTCTGTAACTCCAGCACTGTGTGGGACCAAAAGAGGAGTGTCTCTGGGTTCCCTGGCTATCAGCCTAGCTCCAGGGAATAAGGCTGGAATTGATGGAGCAGGGCACTCATGGCTTACTCTGGCCTCAGAGCATGTGCACTGACAGACATACGTACCTATACCCCCATCCACGTACAAACATTACACACAATCACACACACCAAAAATCCCAAACAACTCCATCCCCTGAAGTAAACACCCAACACCATAGTTAGGACTGAAGTTAAGGAACACTTCACTGAAGTTCCCAGTTTTTAACTGTGAGAGGAGGAGGTAGTAACCTAGTTGTTTCTGAAGTAAGGGTGCAGGTGTGAACTGTGAGCACTGGGGACCTGAACTCCCCTGAAGCTCAGCCCACTCTCGGCACCTGCCTATAAATACACACAAAAACAAGCAAGCTGCCAGGCTGCTCCTTTGTCAAGCTGTTCATGCAGGCTGCCCCAACGCTCAGCATTTTTGAGACGTGGTCTCACTATGTAGCTCTTGCTAGCTTGGGGCTTTCTATGTAGACGAGGCTGACCTTGAACTCACAGAGTTCCACCTGCCTCTGCTCTCAACTCTCACAGAACTCTTTTTTTAAATTTATTTATTATGTATACAATGTTCTGTCTTCATGTATGCCTGCCCACCAGAAGAGGGCACCAGATCTCATAGATGGTTGTGAGCCACCATGTGGTTGCTGGGAATTGAACTCAAGACCTCTGGAAGAGCAGCCAGTGCTCTTAACCTCTGAGCCATCTCTCCAGCCCTCACAGAACTCTTTTAACCATTTCATAAGCATCAGTATAACCATTTCCCTCAGACACTATAAATAAGGCTACGTGCTGTTCTATAATGCACCCCAAAAGACAGAGTGGGGACCAGTCTCATCTCTTCCCTACACCAAACCACACACAGTCCCCATTATCTCAGGCAGTTCCTAGTGTGCTCAGTGCCCAGAAACCTATCTGCTTCATCCTGCCTTCTGAGAGCAGAGATGGGATGCAGTGGGGGGGGGGGGGGGTAATGGCCGCTTCTGGTTCTTTCTGCATTTCTAGACATTTTTGTGAACATCTACTGACCAACATCCCATTCTCTTCACTTGAATTCAGAGACCCAATCCCTTCCCTGACTTGGAAACCCTCCACATAAACACCAGGCCACAGGACCCTATTCACAATGTCTTCATGGTGAAGAGGATGTACTCGGTGACATCCTGGACTTTCAGTGACCTCCAATCAGAGGACCAGAAGAGCACCGAGTAAAACATGGTCATGCACAGGTCCACAGAGCATTACTACTTTGACAGCCAAGAACTAGCCAGAGACGTCTATTTACAGGTTTCCAGAGAACCTTCAATAAACTCTGCAGCCCGAAGAACATCCCCATGACACAAATGCCAATCACCGACCCTTACCGTGGCCACATGGTCCCCAGCAGAGGTCAGCATTGACCCACCTCATCTGCAAAGGACCCCAGCCCTCATGTAAAGTGGACCCAGGGATTAGGATTTGCCTTTTAGGTTTGTTTTTGCATCTCAAGCTTCCTACAGGAGATGGTCTGCCGGGAATGAAAAGGTCCTGTCCTAGAAGCCCTGCTACCTGCACAAAGGCTCCTCACCTCCCAGCTCTGGTGACTGTGCCCCCTGCTAAGTGGTGTTCTTAGTACTAGCCCTGCTGGGAGAAGCGACTGACTGACCGAGAATGGCTGGTCTTCAAACTGGGCCCAAATCACGAAGAAATTAATTTTCCATTTTAAATCTACTTTTTCTCTTCCTGCAGGCCACACAGTTTGGCGCGAAAGCAGCGCGATTGCCCCCAGACACCAGCCCCAGGCTCGGTGTGGCGGACTCCGTGGCCTCCCTCAGCATCCCTGCTCTCCCGACTCTCACAGGACTCCCTCCCCAGCTCAACTACAGCATCCCCTGTGGCCGCGTCAGCTGTCACTCAGCACAAACCAACACTCACCAGCCGAGTCCTCCTTTGCTCGCCCATTTTCTGGCGCCGCGCCTCAGAGAGCTCTGGTCACCGACGTCGGTGTCCCGCGACTTCCGCCCACTGAAGCTCAGTGTTCAGAATCCAAACTCGCATGCTATCCTGGCAAAATAACAGAACCGATCAGCGTCAAGATTTAAGCGGATGTGACCGCTTCAGACCACTTCCGTTTACTGTGAATCAATGTTCCCAGCCTTTCCCAGGAGGATGGCGCAGCGCATGCGCACTACCACTTGTGAAGGTACAGCTTGCCAATACTCCTCTTGGAACATCAGGTAGTTTCTGTTTCGTTAGTAGCTGTCATGGCCACTCCCACAATACAATGATATTGAGACCACCATCACAGTACGTTCATTCCGTACAGCCAGGCAAGGCTTGTGGAATGTGATACAATGAAAGTCCGAGGCTGTCTCACATGGCCAGGGGGTTTATTTCCTACCTGTCTGTATATATCATCTATTTCTAAGAGACCGTGACATTGCATATGATTAAAATACCATTTTTCTGTATTTTCTCGGGGACTCAAAAGTTTCTTTTTTCTCTAAATTAAAAGAAGAGAGAGAGAGAGCGAACTAGGCAGGGTTGTTGGGAAATGGAAATTGAAGTCATATTGAATCTTAGAAGGTGAGGATGTGAAATGAACGCGATACTGGGGCATTTAATGATTGCCAGAGGTGGAGAGATCTGTTGTCAATTTTAAATGGTTTATTAACTGGTTATTAGCTATTTGTTGTGTGTTTTGCGTATATAGAAAATAGCGTAGAGCTGGGTGGGAGGGAAATGATGGTGAACGGGAAAGACCAGTTGGTAGAGAAAGCATCCAGTACGCTAGGGTGACCGAATCCAATAGTCCAAATCCAAACTAGAATATTCGAATACAATGAAAGATTATTGCAGCATCTTCAGGTTAAAATTCTTCAGGCTGGCCTTGAACTTGCTGTGGTACTCCTGCCTCTGCCGCCCAAGGGATGGGAGGGATGTGCCGTCATGCCTGACTGCCCAGAGGACCTTGATCATCTTGAGAACAGACTATAGAAGCGGTGCTCTTGTGACCAGAGTTTTATGCCCAAAGAATAGGTTCCGCCACCTGTCACAATATGTCAAAGTTATAAGAAAGTATTAAAAGGTAATATAATGCAAGTATCAATTTCTACTCATCTGTCTGCTACATCTGGGCACACCATCTATAGCCACGCCCACTCATTGCAGCCCAGGCACCACTTTACTCCCCCAGAGGCACAGTGCCCATCTGTCTTGCAGCCTGAACCACAGCCAGTCCACCAGACAGACAGAGCCCTTGTCTGTGGAGGTGCTGAAGCACAAGGGCCAATCAGAAGGGGACGCTGTATGCCTCTCTATCTTTGTATTCCATGAGAATGACCTAATGGACAGTTGAGGGAGCTGCCCTGCAGATATAATAAAAACCCTGTGTTTCACCAGCTGAATCACAGAAATCCCTGGTGAACTTCTCAAGCCAGGCACGGTGGTGAACAACTTTATTCTCAGCACTTGGGAGTCAGAGGCAGGCAAATCTCTGTGAGTTTCAGATCAACCTGTTTCATACAGTGAATTCCAGGCCAGCTGAGGCTACACAGTGAGAAATGTACACAAGAAAACTGCTGAGAAGGGCGAATAGGTAGACACCTGGAAGTATCACTGAGATGCTCTAAGTGTGAGGTGGATAAAAGCATTTTCCAGGAAGGAGTGGACGTGAAGGTGGGTAAGTAGGGAAGTCTATGGTAAATCACAGAGCTGCACGTGGTCCTGTGATGATGGGGTTTCAAATGTACTCTAATTCCAAACAGAGAGCTGAGAACGAGTATAGGTAATTATAACAAATGGGGTCTGTGTCCCCAGGTGGTCCTGAAACTTGCTGTGAAGCCAAGGATCACCTAAAAGATCTGATCCTCTTGCCTCCATGTCCTGTGTGGTTAGATTGCAGGAATATGTCACCGTGTGCAATTTACACAGTGCTGGAGATCAAGCCCAGGACTTCATACCAGCAGGCGTTCTATCAGCTGAGCTAAGTCCCCAACGAGGAGTTTGTTTTAAACTTGTAGTGAATGGCCACATAAGCATTTTAAGTATAGAATTGAGATGATCACATTCACATTTCAAATGATTAGTTTTCCTATAGGAATCAAGTTAAGGCTAAGAAGAGTTGATGATGACAAGATCTGCATTCGCAGTAGGAATTTCTTGTCAACTTTCTCTTGGGAACAGCCAGCTCCCAGATAATGGCATGGAGACTTACTATTAATTATGAAGTTTTGGCCATTAGCTTAGGCTTGTTTCCAACTAGCTCTTATAACTTAATTGACCTGCTTCTATTAATCTGTGTTTCGACATGTGACTTTTTAATCTCTCCTCCATTCTGTATGTCCGACTCCCTCCACGTCTCTGCTATCTCTCTCATGCACCTAGATTCATCCCAGTTTCCTATCTCTGCCCAGAGGTCCCATCAAACCTCTCCTGCCTAGTGATTGGTCACTCAGCTCTTCATTGAACCAATCAGGCAAAACAGTGACACGTCTTCACAGTACACAGAAAGATTACCCCGCACATGCATTACAGAAGGGCTGAAGACAGCTAATGGAGGTTGCAGTGTTAACACTTTTCCTGCTCATCAGTGGTTGCTAAACCATAAAGGTGACACCCTCCTGAGATTTACAGTGTGGGGCTGAGTGACAAGACCTGAATACAGTGGCACATTTCAGCATCACAGGAGAGAGATGTCCTGGCATGCTGTGTACCTAGTCGGATGCAATAAAACCTGCATGTTGTTCACAGCGAATTGATTATGAAGATAAAAATACAATTACAGTCTGATCATGCTTGTAGGGCAGAGCTCTTAAACGGAAATGTAAATGGAGCCACAAAAGAGTTTAGAGATTTCTAGCACTCAAACAAATAGAATCAATTTAACAATGTATTTGATATAGTCCAATATATCCAAATTATTTCTAGATACTCAGCTTTCAAAAGTCAATGAATATCTATGAAGTGAAAACATTAAAAGACCAAGGACTTGGGGATCAGAGATATGTGTATGAAAGAATTTGTGGGGCTCTTTCCTCAGGAAGTATTTCTTCAGTTATTATGGGATTATGAGGGAAGCTGCCAGGGGTTGCCCCTCAAGGTTGTTTAGGCAGTAAACAGATGCTGGGAGGAGACCAGGTGGTATCGTTACCACAGTTGCCTGTAACAAGTCCTGCCAGCCAGCTCCCAAATAATGACATGGAGACTTCTTCTTCTTCTTTTTTTTTAAATTTATTTATTTATTTATTTATTTATTAAAGATTTCTGTCTCTTCCCCACCGCCGCCTCCCCTTTCCCTCCCCCTCCCCCAATTAAGTCCGTTCCCTCGTCAGTCCAAAGAGCAATCAGGGTTCCCTGCCCTGTGGGAAGTCCAAGGACCACCCACCTCCATCCAGGTCTAGTAAGGTGAGCATCCGAACTGCCTAGGCTCCCACAAAACCAATTAATTATTAAAACTTGGCCTACAGCTCAGGCTAGTTCCTATATAGTTCTTATAACTTAAATTAACCTATTTCTATTAATCAGCTTGTCACATGAATCATGGCTGTTGCCTCTCCTCCTGCATGGCTTGCTTGTTCTCCATCTTCTGTTTGCCTAGATTCCTCTTCCTACTTCCTCTCTGCCCGAAAGTCCTGCCTATGCCTCCTGCCTGGCTATTAGCTGCTCAACTCTTTATTAAACCAATCAGAGCAATATATCTTCATACAGTGTACAAATATCCCACAACAGTTGCTACTCATTTTAGAGGTGGGGTGGTTCTGTGAGGCAGCTGTTTTAGCTACACATGCTTCTGAAAGTTACCTCTCACCCCCACTTCTGTAGGTAAGCCCAGTAAACCCACTGATTCACCAAGATGGACTTTGATGTAATCATTTCTTTGGTCTATCATTTGCTCTTCATCTGGAGTGAATGCAAATAGAGGCTCCCCAGGAAGTAATGCAGTAAATGAAGTAATGAAGTAATGTCAGTTTCAACACGACAAGGAACAAATGAGCTTGTCACAAAAGCTAGGTGACGTGGTAACATTGGTCCCTTGTGGACTATGTACTCTTATATGGAAGATGAAGGCCATGTCAGAAACGGAGAGCCTGGGATCTGCTGCTTCCTGAGTCTGCTGTCTATTTCTGCAGACTTGAACCTGGGACAGTCCCATCACCTCTCATTATCCATTCTGCTCCCCTTCTGGGGCTTCTGGGAAATTTTACATCAGCAGACATGCCCTTTTTGGCATCTACCTTTGGTTTCTCTTGCTGACAGACATAATTTCCTCAGGAGTGGCAAGCTGGGGGAATATCTGGAGTCTCTAAGCAGAGGGGCTCTGTAGAAGTCAGATATGGTATGACAGAAAACCTGGCTGCTTGTGCTATGTGGGCTGAACGCACTAACATTTACATGGAGTTGTAAACTTTCTAGTAAATACTTGGAAGGATGGAGGTTTCTGTCTGAACATCATGTTGACTAATAGTACAGTTTGAGGAGAAAAGGAACACCAGGAAGTGTGTGTCAGGGGTGTCTCTGCATGCTGGCCCCGAGAGGCCTTTGCATGAAGCTATAAAGGGGATGTCCGGACGTCACTGAAGACCACGAGATGTTGGAGATTCCAGAGTCATGGGATACCTGCTAAGGAAAGCTGCTAAGAGGGGGCAGAACCAGGCCAAGAGAGAGAATTGAGATGCAATAAGCCAAGCTGAAAGGAGATGGAGATCTGGAGAGTGCTTTGACATCCAGACACAGAGATGCGGAGTTTGCTCAGCTGGTTTTTATTCTGCTTTAGTCTGGTATTTCTCATTATCTTCCCTTTCCAGAGTTTTGGAATAGTAATATATGTTCTGTGACAATGCATGCTGGGAGTATGTGATCTGCTTTTTGATTTTACAGGGGATTATAGTCAACAGATTGGTTGTGAGTCTGAGAAGAAACTTTGGACTTTTAAACACTGTTTAGACTGTGATACATACGTGGACTTTTGAAGTTGGACTAAACACATTTTGCATTAAAATATAGCTTATAAGCTTATGGGGCCAGGGAGTGTGATTGTTTGAATAGGAACAGACTCAGAGTAGTTGTGTTCATGCTGGAGGAATTGTGTCATGGGGTTGGGCTTTGAGGTTTCAAATGTGCAAGACAGGCCCAGTCTCTCTCTCTCTCTCTCTCTCTCTCTCTCTCTCTCTCTCTCTCTCTCTCTCTCTCGTTGTCGCCTACTGATCTAGATGTAGAACTCTTAGTTCCTTTTCTAGCACCATATCTGCTGGATTGCTGCCATACTTCCAGCCATAGTGAAAATGGACTAAACCTCTGGAGCTGAAAGCCAGCTCAATTAAATGCTTTCCTGTTGACAGAAGGTTCTGTCTTGCCTAGTCCTATAGCCATTCAGTCCCAAATAAACATACAGAATCGTATATTAATTACAAACTGTTTGGTCTATTAGCTCAGGTTTATTATTAACTAGCTCTTATAACTTAAATTAATCCATAATTTTTATCTATGTTTAGCAACATGGCTTGGTAGCTCCTCTCAGGAGGCATTCTCACCTTGCTTCTTCTGTGTCTGGCTGATGACTGCATTTCACTCCTTTCCTCTTCCCAAAATTTTCCTAGTCTGATCTTCCTGCCTAAACTTTCTGCCTGGCTACTGGCCAATCAGTGTTTTATTAGACCAATATGAGTGACAAATCTTTACAATGTACAAAACCATTATCCCACAGCAGTTTCCCCTTTTTTCCTTTCAAAACAAGAATGCTGAATCTAATATCCTTTCTTTACCTTTTTTCCTGACCATTATCCATAAAAATTTGTAACCAACACTCTAAACAAAGACAAACATCCATAATCCATTCTTTGGAAATGTGGGCAGAGTTTTCTAGGCTACTTCCTGCTGATTAAAAGCACTAATAATCTTATGGGGAACCCAAAGAAAATTTAGGATTTTGGTCAAGTCCTGACTGGAGTATTCTGTGAGGCTTGCTCATCTCAGCCAGCAGCCTTGAAGCTGTTCTGAAAGTAGAACTCGGAGGATACTGCAGCAGAGGTATTCTAAAATGTTGTATCTGCTGGGCTATCTGTTCCCATTGGAGATTTTTCAGGAGGTCTTCCTTGATCAAACCTGATTTCTCTTAACCCCGAATGAAACCACAGCCTTTCATTTCCTGTGAGAAATGAGAAAAACCTCTTCTCCAAAATAATGTATTTTTGGCTTAAAATTTGAAGTTAGGCATTTTCAAAATATATAGGTTGGAGTAATCCAACAGAATTTATAATTAAATGTTTTTAGCACCTGTTACTCTTTCCTCAGCCATCAAAGAAAACACAATAACATATAGTATCCAGATTTTCTATGTATTTTCCATCTTTACATGGCTTAAAAAAAAACCTCTATTTTATTTTTTATTTTTTTATTTTTTATTTTTTATTTTTCCATATAAAGTGGAGTATTGTTCTTTTGAGCTCTGTGAAGAATTGTGTTGAGATTTTGATGGGGATTGCATTGAATTTGTAGACTGCTTTTGGTAAGATTGCCATTTTTATCATGTTGATCCTAGCTATCTATATATTATTATAGCTATCCTAGCTATCTATTATATTATTATAATGTAAATAATAAAAACACAGAAACAGATATTGGGGTTCAAGTTGAAGATTAGAAAAGCAAAACAGCCAAGCCACTAGAGAAGACTTTCTCTATCACAGCTGGGTGACAGCAGACTGATCCCCGAGCCTCCTCCTGTTTTATATTGCCCTTTAGTGCTGGGATTAAAGGTATATGACTCCCTAGTACTGGGATTAAAGGTGTGAACTATCACTACCTGGGTCTGTTTCTGCATTGATCTTGTGTAACTCTGGGTGACTTTGAACTCACAGAGATCCATCTGCCCCTGTTCCCAAATCTTGGGATTAAAGTTGTGTGACACCACTGCCTAGCATCTAGTGGCTTAGTTTTACCCTCTGACCTTCAGGCAAGCTTTATTTGTTAAAACATAAATAAAATACAAATATACTTATCCAAGAGCATTAAATATCTTTCCATTTTTATTGTCTGATATCTTCTTCAATTTTGTTCTTCATAGACTTAAAGTTCTTATTGTTCATGTCTTTCACTTCTTTGATTAGTGTTACCCTGATATAGTTTGTATTATTTGTGGTTATTGTAAAGGGTGATGCTTCTCTGATTTCTTCTTGGTCCCTTTATCATTTGTATACAGTAAGACTACTGATTTTTTGTGTTACTCTTGTATCCCACCACATCACTGAAGGTGTTTATCAGCTGTAGGAGTTCCCTGGTAGAATTTTTGGGGTCACTGAAGTATAGTAATATATGTTCTACAAATAGTGAAAGTTTGACTTATTTTCCAATTTGTATCCTCTTGATCTCCTTTTGCTCTAGCTAGAACTTAGAATATTTTATTAAAGAAGTATGAAATGTTCCCTCTATTTCTATTTTATGGAATAATTTAAGAAGTATTGCTATTAGTTCTTCTTTGAAAGTCTGGTAGAATTCTGCACTAAAACCATCTTGCCCTGGGATTTTTTTTTTTTGGTTGGGATATTTTTAATGACTGTTTGTATTTCCATGTGGGGGGTTTTAGATGTATTTGAACTGATTATCTAATTGTGATTTAATTTTGGCAAGTGGTACATATAAAAATTGTCCATTTCTTTTAGATTTTTCAGTTTTGTGGAGTACAGGTTTTGGACGTATGACCTAGTGATTCTTTGTATTTTCCTAGTATATTCCCTTTTTATTTCTGATTTTGTTAATTTAGATATTCTCTTTCTGTGTTTTAGTTAGTTTGGATAAGAGTTTGTCTATCTATTGATTTTCTCAAAGATATAACTCTTTTTTCATTGATTCTTTGTATTATTCTCTTTGTTTTCATTTTTATTGGTTTCATTCCCCATTTTTATTATTTCCTGTCATCTACTCTTCTCGGGGTGTGCTTGCTTCTTTTTATTCTAGAGTTTTATGGTGTAATGTTAAGTGGCTAGTATGAAACCTCTCCAGATTCTGTATGAAAGCCCTTAATGCTATGAGTTTTCCTCTTGGCACAGTTTTCATCCTGTCCCATATGTTTGCATATGTTGTACGTTCATTTTCACTGAATTCTATGAAGTCTTTAATATCCGTCTTTATTCCTGCCTTGACCCAGTGGTCATTCAGTTTAGAGTTGTTCAATTTCCATGAGTTTGTAGGTTTTCTTTTGCTTCTGTCATTGTTGAAATCCAGCTTTAATCTGTGGTTGTCTGATAGGATGTAGGTGGGTTATTAAAAAAAATATTGTTTTTGTAAAGACTTGCTTTGTGACCAAGTACATGGTCAATTTTGGAGAATGCTCGGGGGAGGGGGTTGCTAAGAGGAAGATATATTAGTTTGTGTTTGGCTTAAATGTTCTGTAGATTTCTGGTAGGTACATTTGGTTCATAGCATCTGTTAACTCCATTTATTTTATTTTATTTATTTATTTATTATGTATGCAATATTCTGTCTGCATGTATGCTTGAAGAGCGCACCAGACCTCATTACAGATGATTGTAAGCCACCATGTGGTTGCTGGGAATTGAACTCAGGACCTTCGGAAGATCAGGCAATGCTCTTAACCACTGAGCCATCTCTTCAGCCCTAACTCCATTTATTTTTCTGTTTAGTTTATGTATGGGTGACCTGTCCACTGATGAGAATGGGGTATTGAAGTCTCCTGCTATCAATGTGTTAGGGTCAATGTGTGATTTAAGCTTTAGTAATGCTTTTTTTTTCTCACAAATTCTTGCATTTGGGCACAGACATTGAGAACTGAAATGTCTTTTTAATGTTTTTTTTTCTTTGATGAGTACAAATTATCCTTCCCCATCTTTCTGATTAAGTTTTGTTTGAAGTCTGTTTTGTTATATATAAGAATAGCTATGCCAGATTATTTCTTGGAGCCATTTGCTTAGAAAACTATTTTCCAAACTTTTACTCTGAATTAATGTCTATATTTGATGCTGAGTTGTGTTTCTTGTATGCATCAGAAGGACAGATCTTGTTTTTACATACAAAGTTGTGTTTTTTTTTTAATTGAGAATTTAAGCCCATAGGTATTGAGAGATATCAATGATCAATGATTGTTAATTTCTGTTATGTGGTTGCAGCAATTGTTGGTGGGTTTTTTTTTGTGTGTGTGTTTTCCTTCTTTGGATTATGCTGCTATGAGATTATTTATTGCTTGTGTTCTTGTGGGTGTAGTTAAAATTCCTTAGGTTGGAGTTTTCTTTCTAGTACCTTCTGTAGGCTTGAATTTATGGATAGGTAGTATTTAAATTTGACTTTATCATGAAATTTCTTGTTTTCTCTATCCATGGTGAAAGAGTGTTTTGCTGGGTGTAGTAGCCTAGGATAGGATGACATCTGTGGTCTCTTAGAGTCTGTAGCACATTGTCCAGACCCTTCTGACTTTTAGAGTCTCCACTGAGAAGTCAGATGTAATTCTGATAGGTTTGCCTTCATATGTTTCTTGGTCTTTTTCTTTTGCAGCTTTTAATATTCTTTCTTTGTTCTGTGAGTTTAGTGTTCTGGTTATTATGTGGTGAGGTGATTTTATTTATTTATTTATTTATTTATTTATTTATTTATTTATTTAAGATTTCTGCCTCCTCCCTGCCACCAATCAAGTCCCCCTCCCTCATCAGCCCAAAGAGCAATCAGGGTTCCCTGACCTGTGGGAAGTCCAAGGACCACCCACCTCCATCCAGGTCTAGTAAGGTGAGCATCCAAACTGCCTAGGCTCCCCCAAAGCCAATACTTGCAGTAGGATCAAAAACCCATTGCCATTGTTCTTGAGTTCTCAGTAGTCCTCATTGTTCGCTATGTTCAGCAAGTCCGGTTTTATCCCATGCTTTTTCAGACCCAGGCCAGGTGGCCTTGGTGAGTTCCTGATAGAACAGCCCCATTGTCTCAGTGTGTGGGTGCACCCCTCGCTGTCCTGAGATCCTTGCTCATGCTCTCTCTCCTTCTGCTCCTGATTTGGACCTTGAGATTTCAGTCCGGTGCTCCAATGTGGGTCTCTGTCTCTGTCTCCTTTCATCGCCCGACGAAGGTTAATATTCAGGAGGATGCCTATAAGTTTTTCTTTGGGTTCACCTTCTTATTTAGCTTCTCTAGGATAGTGAATTATAGGCTCAATGTCCTTTATTTATGTCTAGAAAGCAAATATGAGTGAGTACATCCCATGTTCCTCTTTTTGGGTCTGGCTTACCTCACTCAGGATAGTGTTTTCTATTTCCATCCATTTGCCTGCAAACTTCAAGAAGTCCTTGTTTTTTACTGCTGAGTAGTACTCTAATATGTATATATTCCATACTTTCTTCATCCATTCTTCAATTGAAGGGCATCTAGGTTGTTTCCAGGTTCTGGCTATTACAAACAATGCTGCTATGAACATAGTAGAGCATATACTTTTGTTGTATGATAAGGCCTCTCTTGGGTATATTCCCAAGAGTGGTATTGCTGGGTCCATGGGTAGGTTGATCCCGAATTTCCTGAGAAACCTCCACACTGCTTTCCAGAGTGGTTGCACAAGTTTGCATTCCCACCAGCAATGGATGAGTGTACCCCTTTCTCCACAACCTCTCCAGCAAAGGCTATCATTGGTGTTTTTGATTTTCGCCATTCTGACAGGTGTAAGATGGTATCTTAAAGTTGTCTTGATTTGCATTTCCCTGATCGCTAAGGAAGTTGAGCATGACCTTAGGTGTCTTTTGGCCATTTGAACTTCTTCTGTTGAGAGATCTCTGTTCAGCTCAGTGCCCCATTTTATAATTGGGTTGATTAGCCTTTTACGGTCTAGTTTCTTGAGTTCTTTATATATTTTGGAGATCAGACCTTTGTCAGTTGCGGGGTTGGTGAAGATCTTCTCCCAGTCAGTGGGTTGCCTTTCTGTCTTAGCAACAGTGTCCTTTGCTTTACAGAAGCTTCTCAGTCTCAGGAGGTCCCATTTATTCAATGAGGCCCTTACTGTCTGTGCTGCTGGGGTTATACGTAGGAAGTGGTCTCCTGTGCCCACGTGTTGTAGAGTACTTCCCACTTTCTCTTCAATCAGGTTCAGTGTGTTTGGACTGATATTGAGGTCTTTCACCCACTTGGACTTGAGTTTTGTGCATGGTGATAGATATGGGTCTATTTTCATTCTTCTACAGATTGACATCCAGTTTTGCCAGCACAATTTGTTGAAGATGCTCTCTTTTTTCCATTGTATACTTTTAGCTCCTTTATCGAAAATCAGGTGTTCATATGTTTGTGGGTTAAAGTCAGGGTCTTCTATTCGATTCCATTGGTCGACTTCTCTGTTTTTATGCCAATACCAAGCTGTTTTCAATACTGTAGCTCTGTAATAGAGTTTGAAGTCAGGGATGGTAATGCCTCCAGACGTTCCTTTATTGTATAAGATTGTTTTGGCTATCCTGGGTTTTTTGTTTTTCCATATAAAGTTGATTATTGTCTTCTCCAGATCTGTGAAGAATTTTGATGGGATTTTGATGGGGATTGCATTGAATCTATAGATTGCTTTTGGTAGAATTGCCATTTTTACTATGTTGATCCTCCCAATCCAAGAGCAAGGGAGATCCTTCCATTTTCTGGTGTCCTCTTCTATTTCTTTCTTCAAAGACTTGAAGTTCTTGTCAAATAGATCTTTCACTTCCTTGGTCAGGGTTACCCCAAGATATTTTATGCTCTTTGTGGCTATCGTGAAAGGTGATGCTTCTGTGATTTCCCTCTCTGTTTCCTTATCCTTAGTGTATAGGAAGGCAACTGATTTTTTGGAGTTGATCTTGTATCCAGCCACGCTACTAAAGGTGTTTATCAGCTGTAGGAGTTCTTTGGTAGAATTTTTGGGGTCGCTTATGTATACTATCATGTCATCTGCAAATAACGAAAGCTTAACTTCTTCCTTTCCAATACGAATCCCCTTGATCCCCTTATGTTGTCTTATTGCTATTGCTAGAACTTCAAGCACTATATTGAAGAGGTATGGAGAGAGTGGACATCCTTGTCTTGTTCCTGATTTTAGTGGGATGGCTTTGAGTTTTTCTCCATTTAATTTAATGTTAGCTGTCGGTTTGCTGTAGATAGCTTTTATTATATTTAGGTATGACCCTTGTATCCCTATTCTCTCCAAGACCTTTATCATAAAGGGGTGTTGAATTTTGTCGAATGCTTTTTCCGCATCTAATGAAATGATCATATGGTTTTTTTCTTTCAGTCTATTTATATGGTGGATTACATTGATAGATTTGCGTATGTTGAACCAGCCCTGCATCTCTGGGATGAAGCCTACTTGATCATAATGGATAATTTTTCTGATGTGTTCTTGAATTCGGTTTGCCAGTATTTTATTGAGAATTTTTGCGTCGATATTCATGAGTGAGATAGGCCTGTAATTCTCTTTCTTGGTTGGGTCTTTGTGTGGTTTTGGTATCAGGGTAACTGTAGCTTCATAAAAGGAATTTGGCAATGACTTTTCTGTTTCTATATTGTGAAATACGTTAAGGAGTATAGGTATTAGCTCTTCTTGGAAGTTCTGGTAGAATTCTGCGTTGAACCCATCTGGTCCTGGGCTTTTTTTGGAAGGGAGATTTTTGATAACAGTTTCTAGTTCTTCGCGACTAACAGGTCTATTTAGATCATTCACCTGGTCTTGGTTTAGCTTTGGTATATGGTACTTATCTAAAAAAATGTCCATTTCTTTTGCATTTTCCAGTTTTGTGGCATACAGGCTTTTATAGTAAGATCTAATGATTCTCTGGATTTCCTCTGTGTCTGTGGTTATGTCCCCCCTTTCATTTCTGATTTTATTTATTTGCGTGTTCTCTCTCTGTTGTTTAGTTAGTTTGGATAGGGGTTTGTCGATCTTGTTGATTTTCTCCAAGAACCAACTTTTTGTTTCATTGATTCTTTGGACTGTTTTCTGTGTTTCTATTTTGTTGATTTCTGCCCTCAGTTTGATTATTTCCAGTCTTCTACTCCTTCTGGGCACCTCTGCTTCTTTTTTTTCTAAAGCTTTCAGGTGTGCCATTAAGTCCCCAATGTATGCTTTCTCTGTTTTCTTTAAGTGGGCACTTAGTGCTATGAACTTTCCTCTTAGCACTGCTTTCATCGTGTCCCATAGGTTTGAGTATGTTGTCTCTTTATTTTCATTAAATTCAAGGAAGACTTTAATTTCTTTCTTAATTTCTTCCTTGACCCAGGTGTGGTTCAGTAGTTGACTGTTCAGTTTCCATGAGTTTGTCGGCTTTCTGGGGGTAGCATAGTTGTTGCCATCTAACTTTAATCCGTGGTGATCTGATAAGACACAGGTGGACACTGATATTCTTTTGTATCTGTGGAGGTTTCCTTTGTTTCCGAGTATATGGTCAATTTTTGAGAAGGTTCCATGAGCTGCAGAGAAGAAGGTATATTCTTTCCTATTTGGGTGGAGTGTTCTGTAGATGTCTGTTAAGTCCATTTGCTTCATTACCTCCAATAATTCTCTTAATTCTCTATTAGGTTTCTGTCTGATTGACCTGTCCATTGGAGAGAGAGGTGTGTTGAAGTCTCCTACTATTAGTGTGTGTGGTTTTATGTCTGCCTTGAGTTTTAGAAATATTTCTTTTACATAAGTGGGTGCTTTTATATTAGGGGCATAGATATTCAGGATTGAGATGTCATCCTGATGAATTGTTCCTGTTATGAGTATAAAGTGTCCATCTCGATCTCTTCTGATTGATTTTAGTTTGAAGTCAGTTTTGTTGGAAATTAGTATGGCCACACCTGCTTTTTTGTTAGGACCATTTGCTTGAAAGACCTTTTCCCAACCTTTTACTCTGAGTAGATGCCTGTCTTTGTGGTTGAGATGTGTTTCTTGCAAACAGCAGAATGTTGGATCCTGTTTTCGTATCCAATCCCTTAGCCTGTGCCTTTTTATAGGTGAATTGAGACCATTAATATTAAGTGATATTAGTGACCAGTGGTTGTTTACTCCGGTTATTCTTACTGTTTTCGGTAGTAGAGTTTGTGTGTGTCCCTTCTTTGAGTTGTACTGGTGAAGGTTCGCTAGATTCCTGAGTTATTGTAGTCAGTGTTGGCAATGTTGGATTCCTTGGGTTGCGATTTTCCTTCTATTACTTTCTGTAGCGCTGGATTTGTGGCTACGTATTGTTTAAATTTGTTCTTATCCTGGAATGTCTTATTTTCTCCATTGATAGTGAAAGATATCTTGGCTGGGTATAGTAGTTTGGGTTTGCATCCATGGTCTCTTAGTTTCTGTAGTACCTCTATCCAGGACCTTCTGGCTTTCATGGTTTCCATAGAGAAGTCCGGTGTAAGTCTGAACAGTTTACCTTTCTAAGTTACTTGCCATTTTTCCTTTACAGCTCTTACTATTCTTCCTTTAATCTGTATATTTTGTGTTTTTATTATTATATGGCGAGGGGATTTTTTTTGATCCAGTCTGTTTGGTGTTCTGTATGCTTCTTGAATATTCAAAGGAATATCTTTCTTTATGTTGGGAAAGTTTTCTTCCATAATTTTGTTAAAAATATTTTCTGGGCCTTTGAGCTGTGACTTTTCTCCTTTTTCTATTCCTATTATTCTTAGGTTTGGTCTTTTTATTGTGTCCCATATTTCCTGAATTTTTGTGATGAGAATTTGTTGGCTTTGCTGTTTTCTTTGATCAGTGTGTTTATTTTCTCTATGGTGTCTTCAGAATCTGAGATTCTTTCTTCTATCTCTTGTATTCTATTGATTATGCTTGTTTCTGTAGTCTCTGCTCGTTGACCTAGATTTTCCATATCTAGCTGGTCCTCAGTTTGTGTTTTCTTCCTTGCTTCCCTTTCAGTTTTCAATTCTTGAACTGTTTCCATTACCTGTTTGATAGTTTTTTCTTGGTTTCCCAGGGTCTCATGTACGTATTTACTCATTTCTTCAAACATTTTGTTATACTTCTCATCCATTTCTATAAGGGCATTTTTTACATGTTGTTTAAGGGACTCTATTGCTTTCATAAAGTCAATTTTTTCCACTTCTTCTGTGTTAGGGTGTTCAAGTCCTTCTGTTGTAGGATCATTGGTTTCTGGTGTTTTCATGTTGATTTTCAGATTGCTGGGTGAATTCTTGCCTTGGCGCCTGCCCGTCTCCTCCTATCGATGCTATCTAATGGGTCTTTTAAAACAGGAACAGGTTTTCCTACTGGCCAGGGGCCCCCGCTTACAAAATGCCTTCTCTCCATTTCCTGGGTCCCTCTGCTGACCAAGATCTCTTTCACCACTCAGAAGGGTCTTCAGGACCAGGACCAGGCTCCCTGTTCACCAGGGATCTCGCCAACAAAAGGCCTACCCCTCTGCAGGCCAGCCACCAAAACAGAGGAACTTCTGCTGCCCTCTGCCCCAGCTCCCTATCCAGCGCCCAAACAAGCTAAACTGGATGATCCCTTGGCCGCGCAGAAGGGAGTGGGAGTGAAGGAGGCCCCTGGGCGCAAGCTGGGATATGCCAGGGAGAGAGAGGTCGCAACAGAGGAGGAGCAGCCCCAGCAGAGGGGGTCAAGAGGGTCGGGGAATGTCCCCGCTCCATTTCTTGTGTCCCGCCGCGGGCCAAGAACACTCTCCCAACTCAGGGTGGTCTGCAGGGACAGGACCAGCCTCCGCGTTTGCCCGTGGACCTCACCAATAAAAGGTCTACCACTCTGCAGGCTAGGCCCCCAAAAACCTACTTGATTTAGTTGTAGTGTGGTGATCTGCTCTCAGTGAGGGCTTCACTGTTTCGTGCTTGGACTATCCCGCATCCGCCGCGTCTGTTCTGGAGTTATATTTAGGAAATGGTCTCCTTGTCAATGCGTTTAAAGCTACTTCCCACTTTCTCTTCTATGAGATTCAGTGTGGCTGGATTTATGTTGAGATCTTTGATCCATTTGACTTGAGTTTTGTGCATTGTGATAGTTATGGATTTATTTGCATTCTTCTACATTTTGACATCCACAAAATTGGAAAATCTAAAAGAAATAAACAATTTTCTGGGTAGGTACCACACGCCAAAATTAAATCAAGTCCAGATGAACCGTTTAAAAAGACCTATAATAGGACATAGAAGCAGTCATCAAAAGTCTCCCAACCAATTAAGGCCAGAGCTGGATGGTTTCAGTGCAGAATTCTACCAGAACTTCAAATAAGAGCTAATACCTATACTTCTCAAATTGTTCCACACCGTAGAAACAGAGTCAAACGTTGTCAAACTCTTCCTATGAGGCCACAGTTGCCCTGTTACCCAAACCATACAAAGACCCAACTAAGAAAGTGAATTTACAGACCAGTCTCTCTCATGGATACTGAAGCACAAATGCTCAATAAAATACTGGCAAACCATTCCAAGAGCACATCAAAGAAATTATCAATCATGATCAAGTTGGCTTTATCCCAGAGATGCTGGAATATTCAACATATGAAAATATGATGTGGGAGTGTCATATATTAATCTGTTGATTTCATTGGTTAAGTTATAATAAACCAGCTGCTTGGCCTCATGGCTTGGAACATAGATGGGAGGAGTAAACAGAATAGAATGCTGGGCGGAAGAGGAAGTGAGGTCAGACTCTGCGCTGCTTCCAGAGGGACCGGACAGACCCGACAGCTCTGCTGGAGGAGAGACGCCATGCTCAGCTCTCCTGGGTAGACGCATGATGGACGGAGGCTAGAATCTTCCCGGTAAGCGCACCTTGGGGTGCTTACAAACATCATTAGAAATGGGCTAGTCCAGGTGCGAGAATTAGCCTGTAAGGGCTAGGGTTCATGGGCCAAGCAGTTCTTAAATGAATACAGTTTGTGTGTTGTTATTTCGGGCATGAGCTAGCCAAGC
>NW_026068073.1:2585594-2599553 GCF_014885135.2 Alexandromys fortis
AAGCCTGGGTCAAAACTGGTCTCGCTGAACATAGCGGACAAGGAGGACTACTGAGACCTCAAGAACAATGGCAACGGGTTTTTGATTCTACTGGACCTAGTGGTTTTGTGGGAGCCTAGGCAGTTTCGTGGATGCTCACCTTACTAGACCTGGATGGAGGTGGGTGGTCCTTGGACTTCCCACAGGGCAGAGAACCCTGATTGCTTTTTGGGCTGACGAGGGAGGGGGGCTTGGTTGGGGAGGGGGAGGGAAAGGGGAGGCGGCGGTGGGGAAGAGACAGAAATGTTTAATAAATAAATAAATAAATTTAAAAAAAAAAGTAACACTAATCAAAGAAATGAAAGATTTGTACAACAAGAACTTTAAGTGTTTGAAGGAAGAAACAGAAGAAAATATCAGGAAATAGAAAGATCTCCCATGCTCTTGGATAGGTAGGCTCAACATAATTAAAATAGCAATCCTAATAAAAGCAATGTACAGATTCAATGCAATCCCTGTCAAAATCCCAACACAATTCTTCACAGAAATCTAAAGAACAACAATCAACTTTATATGGAAAAACAGAAAACCCAGAATAGTTAAATAATCCTGTACAATAAAGGAGCATTCAGAGGCATCACCATCCCTGACATCAAGCTCTATTATAGAGCTACAGTAATGAAAACAGCTTGGAATTGGCTTAAAAACAGACAGGTGGACCAATAGAATCGAATCAAAGATCTGAATATTATTTCACACACTTATGGACACCTGATTTTTTTGGCGGAGAAGCTAAAATTATACAGTGGAAAAAAGAAAGCATCTTCATCAAATGATGCTGGTGTACATGGACCTTATGTTGTTATTTAACATAGGACTCTGTCTTTGTACTTCTGGTGGACTGATACATTTATATTTTGGGGGGCAGGGTCTCTATACATAGCCCTGGATGTCCTAGAACTCACTGTGTAGATCAGACTGACCTTGAACTCACAGAGAGCTGTCTTCTTCAACCTGCTAAATTTTGGGATTAAAGGCATGTTTTCCTGGCCCTTCTATTACAATTTTAAAACCTACAGTGAGACCCAGCCTACTTCATTTGTTTTGGACTTGGATGATGACAACATCCAAACATCACAGGGTGATGAATGGCTCTACAGTTAAGAGTGTTTGCTGTTCTTAGGACCTGAGTTCCATTCCCAGCACCCACATTGAGTGGCTCACAGCTGCCTATAACTCCAGCTCTAGTGGGGGTCTGATATCCTCTTCTGTCCTTCAAGGGCACCACCAACACACATAACATTCAATGACACACATACACACATGCATATAAATAAAATAATAAATCTTTAGGGGTTGGAAAGATAGTTCAGAGGTTAAGAGCTTTTGCTGAGGTGCCAGGATTGGTTCCCAGCACCCAAAGAGTTGTGGTATGCAACCGTACACAGGTCCAGTAACAGGAAGTTCTGATGTTGTCTTCTGACATCTGAGGGCATCAGGCACACAAATGTTTCACAGACATACGTGTAGGCAGAGCATTCATAAACCACAGAATTAAAGAAAATAAGCTAGGTGTGTGTGGTAGCACATTTGATTTTGAAATCCAAAATCTGAATGTGCTCAACAAGATCCAGACTTTAAAGCATTTTAGATTTTAAACTTCTGGATTAAGGATGTTCAATCTGAGTAAGACAAGTTGTTACCTGGTTATGCGTGTGATCATTGGAGGGAAATCGTTTTGTTGACAAATTTACTGTGGGAATATAATACTTCATATAGTCAACCAATTGAGTGATGGCTGGATGATATGAAAGGATATGCATGTATGTAATTGTGTAGATGCCTGTGTATATGTCCACGTGTGTAGCATTCATACTTGCTTTGCTTTCACATATATCTGTGGAGGCCTGCATGTGGGATTTTCTGACCTGTGCATGCGGAGGCCAGAGGTAGACTTCAGGTATCTTCCTCTTTCCCTTCCCACCATCTGCTTTTTATAGAGAGTCTCTCATTGAACCCAGAGTCCCTCACTTTGACCATAAAACTAGGGTGACAGGTGCATGCCCCCACGTCCAGCTTTGATATTTAATGTGAGTTCTGGGGGTCTCCATTCCAGGTCTCTGAGAATACAACACCAGAGCTGTACGCTTCTGTTCCAGTACTGCCCAGCATCATGTCCCCAGAGTCTTGGACTTCCTCCACTGAACACTCGAAATACTGCACACACGCCACCCCACTGTTTGTCAGCTTCCAATCCCCTCCGATATCCACAGTCTCAAAGAAAGCTCTGGGGTGTGGTCAAAGGGGATCCATTTTCACTGTGCAGAAAATATCACACAGTGGAAAGGATGAGGGAGGAAGGGTGGGAGAATAATGATGGGCATGTTGTTCTTAGGGTTCCAGAAGTAGCCTTGGGTGGTGGGTGGCCCAGGCAGTGCCTGGGTCTGAAGCTCCTCCTCCCAAGGCAGCCACTGCCCTGGCCTCACCCCCGCTTCCGGTGGGGCTTCCTCCAGGTCTTGCATCTCTTAGTTCCTCAGAGAAGAGCCCAGAGAGTCAGACTTGTGGTGGCCCTGCAGCTTCAGCTTGACATGCTGCCGCTGTTGCTGCTGCTGCTCTGGGGGATGAAGGAGGTAGAGGGTGGGGCTGATGCCATAGAGGGTTACAGCCTGGATGTGGAAAAGAACGTGGTGGTGCAAGAGGGCCTGTGTATCCATGTACCCTGTAAGTTCACCTACCGCAAGGAGAAATGGACTGACTCAGACCCAGTTCATGGATACTGGTTCCGGGATGGAGCCGATACAAGGCAGGATCCCCCAGTGGCCACAAATAACCCAAAGCGGCCAGCACTGCATTCGACCCGGGACCGATTCTTCCTGCTCGGAGAACCACTGAAGAATAGCTGTTCCCTGGAAATCAGAGAGACCAGGAAGGACGACGCCGGGTCATACTTCTTTCGCCTGGAGAGAAGAAAAGAGATGTTTAATTATAAGCTGAACATGATGACTCTGCAAGTGAAAGGTCAGGCGGGGCTTGCAGAGAAGCCACCAGGGAAAGCCATGGGCGCCACAGGGCAGGTCTGGGGTAGGACTCCGTCCTGGGAGCAGTGGGTCTGAGCATCAGGGTTCCGGGGAGAAGCAGAATCAGAACCGGGGCTTCCCGTGACGCTGAACCTCACCCCATCCTGATCCTCCATTTCTCCCCTCTCCTCACCAGACCTCACTAACACCCCCCACATCCTTATCTGGGAGACCCTGGAGGCTGGCCGTCCCAGCAATCTGACCTGCTCTGCACCTTGGGCCTGTGGGTCTCCCTCCTTCTCCTGGACTGGCACCTCTGTGTCACTCTTGAGCACCAACACCACTGGTTCCTCAGTGCTGACTGTCACCCCCCAGCCCCAGGACCATGGCACCAACCTCACTTGTCAGGTGACCCTGCCTGGAGCTGGTGTGACCACAAGAACGACCATCCGTCTCAACGTGTCATGTGAGGCTGGGCAGGGCAGCCTGCCTGTTTTTCTAAGGCAGAGTGGTCCCCAGGGTGGGGTCAGGGTCTGGATACTGGGCCCTAAAATCCTGATAAGGGGGCGTGTCGGGATGGTGGGCCCCTGCCATAACCACCTAGACAGCTGCTAAGGATGGAGGGTAGTTGATGAGTCCACTCTGTCATTCTCTCTTAGATGCTCCAAAGAATCTGACTGTGACCATCTCTCAAGGAGCTGACTCAGGTAGGAGCTTTCCTGGGTAGGAGATACGGCACCTCTTCAGCTCAGACAGGAATTATTCCTGGGTAGGAGATACAGCTCCTCTTCAGCTCAGACAGGAATTATTCCTGGGTAGGAGATACGTCAACTCTTCAGCTCAGACAGGAATTATTCTTCTGCATCCTGAGCTCACCTGGAGTTGGAGCTCCTTGTTGAGGAACCACTGGAACATCCTCTCTGAAGGCACCAGTCAGAGTCCACCTCTCGCTCCCCCAGATCTGCACATGCCCCTTGACCAGCACAGGCACAGGGTAACATGCACACAGCAGAATCACCCCATCCAGGACCTTCTCCCCATTTATGGATCTGCCTGCATGCCCCCAAAGCTGTGCTCTGGGTTCTTGTGCAGAGACACAGCTACATGGTTAGACAATGAGGACACACACTCAGTTCTCAAACGATCAGTCTCCAAACTGTAGGTGATCAGTGTCCTGTCCACATCGGATGGCCGAGCCTGGCCTTGTCCCCTGAGGTTCTGAGAGGAACAAGATGTCAATAGCAGAGATGATCTTTGGTCTCCATGACTGCAGTACCCAGCACAGACGGATCCAGTCCTGTGGGTTTCTAATATCAATGTGTAGTAAGGGCAGGGTGTTCATTCTGCCACCAGCAATGAACAGTGAATGGGTCTTGTATCTATGACCACAAGTGTGTGTCTGAGTAATAAACTAAAAGCAGGGAATATGGCTCAACTGATGAAAAAAACACTTGTTGAGCAAGCCCCAAACCCTGGCTGGGTTCCATTCCCAGGACCACATAAGCTGGGCATGGTGGTCATTCAAGGGCATTCTTGCTGCATTGTGAGTTTGGAGCTAGTCTGGGCTACTTGAGACACTGCCTTCAATTCTCTCTCTCTCTCTCTCTCTCTCTCTCTCTCTCTCTCTCTCTCTCTCTCTCCACCCCCCCACATTTGTCTGACTCTCTCATCATCAGTTCCAAATATATGCCTGGAACACAAGTTCTCTCCAAATTTGAGGCGTATGGTCAGGCAGCTCACGCTGAAATAAAACAAGCTTAGATTCTTGCTGTGGTGCTAGAAAAAGTTTGTGTTTTCCTGTCCTTTCGTCCCTATTGGTGCGTCAGTCCCCCTTTCTGGACTTTAGGGTCCCTTCTCTTAATCTCATCACACTGGCTCTGTCCCTTTCTCTACAGAATTCATAACCCCAGAGAATGGCTCATGTCTTCCTGTCTCTGAGGGCCAGTCTCTACGCCTCCTCTGTAGCACCGACAGCTATCCCCCTGCAAACCTGAGCTGGACCTTTGATAACCTGAGTCTGTACCCCTCGAAGCTGTCTAAACCTGGGCTCCTGGAGCTGTTTCCTGTACATCTTAAGCATGAAGGAATGTACACCTGCCAAGCTCAGCATGCCCTGGGCTCCCAGCAATTTTCCCTGAGCCTGTATCTACAGCGTGAGTGACCCGGGGACCAGAGGCAGGCAGCAAGAGGAGGTCAACACCAGGCCCATTCTTGCGGTCTTCCCATAAGTCCTACCAACAGAGAAAGGTCTTTGGGTGGTGGTTAGCCCGTGATGCTAGCACTGACCACATTTCTGCAGGGAAATCGGGGCTGATGGCAGAAGTGGTTCTGGTGGCTGTGGTAGAGGCTGCTGTTAAAGTCCTGCTTCTTGGGCTCTGCCTCATTGTCCTCAGGTGAGTGCTACCCTGAAGGAGGACGTCAACCACCTGGTGTCTCAGTCCTGCAGTACTAGAAATGGTCTGGGGTGTGGGGCAGTATGGGAACTGTAGGCAGTGAGGTGGCTGGCAGAGTGTCCTCTGAGAAGGCCCTTGCCTCTTCCCTCAGAGTGAGATCTCGTGGAAGAAGACAGCAAGGGCAGCAGTGCACAGGGACTATTCAGACATGACCATCAGTTAGTTCTCAGGTAAGTGGAGTAGATCTGTCTCATTTTCTTTGTGATCCTCCTTTTTAATGGCCATAGAGTAGCCTGCCTGGTTCAGCATGGGCACAGGTCAGCTGCCCAATCCCATTTCAAACCCTTGTTCCTGCCAATCACATGATTTTCCTGGTCTTATCTGTATCCGGATCCATTGGTGGGTCTCTACCGTGAGCTGTCTCCACCCTCATGCCATGATCCTGGCCTCCCTCCCTTTTCCCCCTCTCCTCCTCTCCCACCCTCTCCTCACCTTGGGTCACCCATACCCATTTCTCTACCTGAATTCTGACCATCTCTGATCCCCAAATATTCCTAGTCACAGAATTCCCTTCATCCACTATCTCCATGTTCCAGACACTGCCCTCAGAATGAGCTTCCTGATACAACCGTCACCCACTGCCTCTGCTTCCCGAGCAATGCTGAAATTTCACCATAGATGGAGCTGGGCAGACATCACAGCGCAGCAGGGGCCTTGCATGGTCCATGTGCTGCTGGACTCCTCCCCGTTTTCTCCAGTCACTGCGTCATGAGTTTCTCGCACTGCCTTCCCAGCCCCCTTTATTGAAAAGTGTATTTCTGAGTCTCCACACCTCAAAGCCCTTCCCCCACCTCTCCCTCCTCTCCCTAACCTGAGCACCCCAGCCTTTAGCTGCATATTACTCTGGGTAGGCAATGTGCTTGTCATGCAGCTCAGGCCATGTGCACAAGTGATTATTACTACATATGGACCATTTTCATGGGTGCCCGGCTTGCCTCAGGACACAGAACCACTCCCGTTTCTGTTACCAAAGATTGATGAACAGGATGAGAACAGGAATAAAAATATGCAGTGAACTGGGACTTGTCAACAGGAGATGTGAGTGTGCAGACAAGAGAGGAGCTGGTGACAGGGACAGGATGCCTGGAAAGCTCTCAGGGCGAGAGGTTGCGCCTCCTTGAGGCTGTGGAGGAAGATGCTTCAAGGAGATGGACTGGGGAAGAGTGTGCGCAATCGCTCGGAGGCAGAAGTTGGCCTACAGTGTGGTACTCACAGGAAGACTTAGATCAGAGGGAGGCAGAGGGAGGGCAGAGGGAAGATGCTAATCTATAGTGCATGGTAAGAAACAAGCGCCGAATTGTGTTCTCGGCCATTCCCGCCTGCTGCAGTTCTCTAAGGCCAGTGCCGCCTCTGGCTTGCCGAGCTCCTGCCGAAGGAGAAAAGGGGAGGGAGTAAGTAAGGAGGTGCCCATACCATGGCTGGTACAGAGCAGACTGCCAAAAAATCCACCGGTGATAAAGCACCCAGGAAACAACTGGCTACAAAAGCCGCCCGGAAGAGTGCGCCCTCTACTGGAGGGGTGAAGAAACCTCATTGCGACAGGCTTGGCACTGGCACTCTGTGAAATCAGACACTATCAGAAATACAGTGAACTTTTGATTCACACGTTCCCCTTCCAGCGTCTGGTGCGAGAATTTGCTCAGGACTTCAAAACAGATCTGCGCTTCCAGAGTGCAGCTATTGGTGCTTTGCGGGAGGCAAGTGAGGCCTATCTGGTTGGCGTTTTTGAAGATACCAACCTGTGTGCTATCCATGCCAAACGTGCAACAATTATGCCAAAAGATACCTAGCTAGCACGCCGCGTATGTGGAAAATGCTCTTAAGAGTGGTGGCGCATGCCTTTAATCCCAGCACTCGGGAGGCAGAGGCAGAGGCAGGAGGATCTCTGTGAGTTCGAGGCCAGCCTGGTCTACAAGAGCTTGTTCCAGGACAGGCTTCAAAGCAGCAGAGAAACCCTGTCTCAAAAAACAAAACAAAACAAACAAACAAACAAACAAAAAACCAAAACCAAAATAAAAACAAAACAAAACAAAAAAAGAGTGCATTATGAGGGGAAACATTACATTTTCAATTTTTTTCCTCTACTTCCTGTTATCAGTAGTTCTGAATGTTTGGTTTTTTTTTCCATGGCATCAGAAGGTACCTAAATATATGTTTGCGAGTGGAAAAATAGGGAACAGAAATCAGGTACTGGTGGTTTGTTCATTTTCATTGTGTGTGACTTTTTACTATAAACGCACTATGCAAAGCATTAATGCAAGCAGAAAGTTTGCATGAACACATTTCAACAGTTCATCTTCATAGCAGTTATAAATAAAACGGTCACAATTTTCTGGACAATGCCAGCATTTGGATTCTTAAAAAATAAGTAAATTTCTTATTGATGGAAAAAAAGAAACAAGAGCCTTTGAGAGAGGCAGAGTCTTGACTGGGGTTCATGCTAACAGACTCCCAAGGGTGGTCTGCTCAGAACATGCCCCAGTAGGGTCTGGACAGCTGGAAGAATGTGCCTGTCTCTGTCACCAAATGCCCGAGGAAAACAGTTCACAAGGAGAAAGGTTACTTTTGGCTCCTGATTTCATAGGTTTCAGGGTCCTGTGACCACAGTGGAAGGAACACGGGGTGGAGGCCTGTTCACCCCATGAAAGCTCGGAGAGGCAGAAGAGACAGAGGTATCAGCCAGGGTCCCACGAACCATTTCAGGTGCACATGTCCAGTGACCTCTGCTCCACCAAATCCCTCCCCCTACATTCCATCACACCCATGTCATTCTTAAACCTCTGGGAACATTAGATCAAAGCTGAAATGAAGGGGAGGGGCCTCCTGGAGGAGGTGCAGTGACACTTAAGGAAATGCTCAGCATCCTTATCATCAGAGAAATGCAAATCAAAACAACTCTGAGATTCCATCTTACACCTGTAAGAATGGCCAAGATCAAAACCACTGATGACAACTTATGCTGGAGAAGATGTGGGATAAAGGGAACACTTCTGCATTGCTGGTAGGAATATAAGCTGGTACAGCCCCTTTGGATATCTCTATGGTGATTTCTAAGAAAATTAGGAAACATCCTACTTCAAGACCCAGCAATACCCATTTTAGGTATATACCCGAAGGATGCGCAGTCCTTCCACAGGACATGTGCTCAACTATGTTCATAGCAGGTTTGTTTGTCATATTCAGAAACTGGAAACAACCTAAATGCCCCTTGACTAAAGAATGGATAAGGAAAATGTGGTACATTTACACAATGTAGTGCTACACAGCATAAAAAATAACAACATCTTGAATTTTGCATGAAAATGGATGGAGCTAGAAAATATTATTTTGAGTGATGTAACCCAGAAACAGAAAGAAAAAAATAACGACAGCTTGAATTTTGCAGGAAAATGGATGGAGCTAGAAAATATTATTTTGAGTGATGTAACCCAGAAACAGAAAGAAAAAAATAACGACAGCTTGAATTTTACATGCAAATGGATGGATCTAGAAAACATCATATTGAGGGAGGTAACCCAGACACAGAAAGAAATATACTCACTCATACGTGGCTTTTAGACATAAAGCAAAAAAAAAAAAAATCAGCCTACAATTCACAACTCCAGAGAAGCTAGACAACAAAGAGGACCCTAAGAGAGATATACATGGATATAATCTACATGGGAAGTAGAAAAAGACAAGATCTCCTGAGTAAATTGGGAGCATGGGGATCTTGGGGAAGAGTAGAAGGGGAGAGGAAAAGGGGGGGAGTGAAAAAATATGTAGCTCAATAAAAACAACTTTTTAAAAAGATATTTGAAAAAATAAAGAGATGATAGTGAGACCCTCAGAGTGTGTGTGTGTGTGTTCTTTATTTTCTCCACCTGTAGAATTAAGTTTTACTCCCTCAGATAGAAAGGTCAGTTGAGTAGTTCTCTGACTCTGGCTCCCCTTCAGTTCCTGAACTGCTAGAGACTGCTCCTTCCAACAGCAGGGTGTCATTTTCATGGAGGCTAGTCCTTTCAGCAACAGAGTGCCATTTTTGTGGATATTCACCTCTTCCCTTTATCATCTTAGTTATGTTATTGACAAATAGAAGCTGTGTTTATTTATATTGAACAGCCTGAGCTCTGGAGTACAAGTTCACCAAGACCTGAGTCTGACTGTGAACCAAGACACACCCCACATCCTCACTCACAAATGCTTTTACCCTTGAGCTCTTGTAGGGACTGATTGGTTTCTGCTGCTGTTCGCTGTTCTTTGCCATTAGAAAATTTGAAGTTTAAACTGAGCAGTTTTGAAATATGCAGCTCAAGTGTGGTCATTGTATGGTGTGGCCGATTTCCAGCACCTTCCCCTGCTCTCAAAGGGTTGCTTGCAGTTTCACCAAACTGAACTCTTGCCCTCAGTCTCTGGAATCATCCACTATGTGCTGACTAAACTGAAACTTTCTCTGATTGCACATAAATTATCACAATGTGGTAACCATCTTTCTCTACCTGTTTTGTGTAACATCCTCCAAGTTCATCTGTTTTTGCAAATGGTAGAGTTTTCTGCTTTTTAAGTCTTCTTCTTATAATAATAATTACTATTGTGATAAAAATTAAAAATCTTCAGGGCAAAATCCCAGACCCTCTTCCACCTCCCTCAGCTTCACTAACCAGCCAGCATGCAAGTTTCTTGCAGGTAGGCTGCTCCAACAATGCCCCCCAATCGGTCGGATCCTATAAGCTATAAGACCCACTCTTCCCCCAAACCTACCCGTCCCCTGCGACCTCAGAGGAACTCTGAAGCACAGGCTGCAGCTGCACAGAGTGGATCAAGAAGTGAGTGATCAGCCAGCCAGTTGGGCACCCCACTCTCTAGGCCATTAGTACCAGGGCAAAACTCCGGGCCCCTTGGCTACCTGTCTCAGTTTCACTAGTAGGCCAGCAGGCAAGCTTCTTGCAGGTAGTCTGCTCTAACTGCCCTCCTCCATTGAAGCTACAAGGCCCACTCTGCCCCCAAACCCACCCATTCCCTACGCCTTCAGAGGAACTCCAAAGTACAGGCTGCAGCTGCACAGAGTGAATTAAGAGAGCTGGCCAAGAGAGACCTCAGTGGTTCCCTGAGACAGAGACACCAACTGCACAGACAAGACTAAGAGCAGCTCCCTAAGACACAGACAGCAATGGCAAGTATTGGACCAAGAGGTAAAGACACTACCAGCACCAATTGGAGAAAGAGGTGGGTAGGAGCCAGTGCAAAAATTCATTCAACAATCTAAAGAGCAACTCGGTAACACCAGAATCCAGTGTTCATACAACAGGGAGAACTGATCATCCTAACCTAGAAAAAGCAGAAGAAGATGATTTTAAATATAACTTTATGAAGATGATAGAGACCCTTACAGAAGAAATGAAAAATTCCCTTAAAGAAATAGAGGAAAAGACAAACAAAAAATGGAAGAAATCAATAAATTTCTCAAGAAAAATAAGAAAAAAAAGCAATCAAACAGTTGAAGAAAACAATTCAAGACTGAAATAAAGGCAATAACACACAAACCAAGGGAATTCTAAAAATAGAAAATCTGTATAAATGAACAGGAACTACCAAATGCTATCATAACCAACAGAATATAAGAGATGGAAGAGAGACTCTCAAATGTTGAAGATACTACAAAGAAAATAGTTTCATTGGTCAAAGAAAATGATAAATCCAACAAAATGTTAAAGCAAAGCAACTAGGAAGTCTGGGACACCATGAAAAGACCAAACCCAAGAAAAATTGGGATAGAAGAAGGAGAAGAACTCCAACTCAAAGGCACAGAAAATATATTCAACAAAATGATAGAAGAAAACTTTCCCAATCTGAGGAAGGATATGCCTACAAAGGTACAAGACTTAAAGAACACCAAATAAATTGCACAAAAAAAGTCCCGTTGCCATATAATAATCAAAACAAAAAACATACAAAATAAAGAAAGAATATTAAGAGCTGCAAAGGAAAAAGGCCAAGTAACATACAAAGACAGACCTACCAGAATTATACCCAACTTCTCACTGGAAACCATGAAAGCCAGAAGGTCCCGGATAGATGTGCTGCAGACACTAAGAGACCATGGATGTAAGCCCAGACTACTCTACCTAGCAAAGTTTTCAATCACCTTTGATGGAAAAACAAGACATTTCCTGATAAAACCAAGTTAATACTTATTAACAAACTCAGCCGTATAGAAAGTACTAGAAGGAAAACTCCAACCCAAGGAAGCTAACTGCACCCAAAAAGACACAGGCAGTAGATAACCTCACATCAACAAACCCCAAAGAAGGAAAACACACAAACACTACCATCAAAAAATAACATGAATTAACAATCCCTTGTCGTTAGTATCTCTTAATATCAATGGACTCAATTTACCTCTAAAGATACAGGCAAATAGAAAGGACACAAGAGCAGGATCCATCCTTCCACTGTGTACAAGAAACACACCTCAGCCTCAAAGACTCAAGGACAGACATTAATTCAGAGTCAAGGGTTGGGAAAAAAATTTTCCAATCAAATAAACCCAAGAAACAAGCTGTTGTAGACTTCAAACTAAAATCAATCAGAAGAGATGGAGAAGGACACTTCATACTCTTCACAGGAAAAATCCATCAAGATGAAGTCTCAGTCATGAACATTTAGGCCCCAAATCCAAGAGCACCCACATATGTAAAAGAAATATTACTGAAGCTTAAATCACACATCAAAACCCACACACTAATAGTGGGAGACTTCAACACCCCACTCTTCCCAATGGACAGGTCAACCAGACAGAAACTTAACAGAGAAATAAGAGAACTAACAAATGTCATGACTCAAATAGACTTAACACACTTCTATAAAACATTCCACCCAAACACACAAAAAATATACCTTCTTCTCAGGACCTTATGGAACCTTCCCTAAAACTGACCACATACTCAGTAACAAAGCATACCACAACAGATACCAAAACAAAAAAAAAAAAAAAGAAAGAAAAAGAAAATTGGAATAACCCCCTGTATCTTATCAGATCACCATGAGTTAAAGTTAAAATTTCACAATGCTAACTGCAGAAAACCAACAAACACATGGAAATTGAACAGTGCTCAATTAAATCATCCCTGGGTCAAGGAAGATATAAAGAAAGAAATTAAAGACTTCCTAGAATTCAACGAAAATGAAGGCACAATGTACCCAAACTTATGGGACACTATGAAAGCAGTGCTTAGAGGAAAGTTCATAGCAATAAGTGCCTATATAAATAAAGTGGAGAAATCTCACAGTAGTGACTTAACAGCACACTTGAAATCTCTAGAATAAAAAGAAGCAAACTCACCCAGGAAGAGTAGACAACAAGAAATTATAAAACTGAGGACTGAAATTATGAAGTAGAAAACAATCCAAAGAATCAATGAGACAACGAGCTGGTTCACTCAGAAAATTAACAAGACAGGCAAAGCCTTATTCAAACTAATCAAAAGACAGAGAGAAAACATCCAAATGAACAAAATCAGAAATGAAAGCGGGACATAACAACAGACACTGAAGAGATCCAGAGAATTAGGTCATACTATGAAAACCCATACTCCACAAAATTGGAAATTATAAAAGAAAAGGACAATTTTCTGGACAGGTATCACATACTTAATTTAATCAAGACCAGGTCAACAATTTCAATAGAGCTATAACCTACAACAAAATAGAAGCAGCCATCAAAAGCCTCCTAACAAAAAAGGCCAGGGCCCAATGGTTTTAGGGCAAAATTCTACCAGAACTTCAAAGAAGAACTAATACATATACACCTCAAACTGTTCCACATAACAGAAACAGAAGGAACATTGCCAAATTTGTTCAATGAGGCTACAGTTACCCTGATACTGAAACCACACAAAGACTCAACCAAGAAAGAGAAATACAGACTAATTTCCCTCATGAACATTGACGTGAAAATACTAAATAAAATACTGATAAATTGAATCCAAGAACACATAAAAACCATCATCCATCATGATTAAGTCGGCTTCATCCCAGAGATGCTGGGATGGTTCAACATACTAAAACCTGTCAATGTAATCCACTATAGAAATAAACTAAAGGAAAAAAAATATGATCATCTCATTAGATGATGAAAAAGAATTTGACAAAACCAACAGCCCTTCATGATAAAGGTCTTGGAGAGATCAGGGATACAAGGAACATATCTAAACATAATAAAAGCAATATATACCAAGCCTGTGGCAGTTTGGATTAATGAAGACCAATAATAATAGGTATATGAACAAGTTTAATGACAAAACCAGACTCACGAAACCAAGGTTCCAGCGGAGTACCTGGAGCAGGAAGGAAGGGGCATGCAGTGTCTGCGCGCACAATTTATCAGTAAAAATATGCCCGAGGGCAGCCCGCCCCCAAGGGGAGGGCTTATCTCTACATCTCCCTCTTTTTGTCTAAATAAGACAGAACTAACCCAAATACAACTATAAACAATAATAATAAATAATAGATATAACAAACAATATTGAGAA
>NW_026068073.1:2603359-2628517 GCF_014885135.2 Alexandromys fortis
GCCATGCTCTGCTCTCCCAGGCAGCTCCAACCCACGATGGACTTAGGCTAGAATCTTCCCGGTAAGCGCACCTTGGGGTGCTTACACACATTACTAGAAATGGGCTAGTCCAGGTGCGAGAGTTAGCCTAGAAGAGGCTAGATAGAAATGGGTCAAGCAGTTAAATGAATACAGTTTGTGTGTTGTTATTTTGGGCATAAGCTAGCCAAGCAGCCGGGGTGTTGGGGCTCCTCGCCGCTCTTATTTCAACACAAGCCAACAGCCACCACCAAATTAAATGGAGAAAAACTCAAAGCGATTCCACTAAAATCAGAAATAAGACAAAGCTGTCCACTCTCTCCATATCTATTCAACATAGTTCTTGAAGTTCTGGGTAGAGCAATAAGACAACAAAAGGAAATTAAGGGGATACAAATTGAAAAGGAAGAAGTCAAATTTTTGTTATTTGCAGATGATATAATAGCGTACATAAGTGACCCCAAGGATTCTGTCAGGGAACTCCTACAACTGATAAATACCTTCAGTAATGTGTGAGCAACAACAACAACAAAAACAGTAGCCCTTCTATATACAAATGATAAAAAGTTGAGAAAGAAACCAGAGAAACATTACCATTCACAATAGCCACAAATATCATAAAATATCTCGGGATAATACTAACCAAACAAGTGAAAGACCTGTTCGACAAGAACTTTAAGTCTTTGAAGAAAGAAATTGAAAACGATATAAGAAAATGGAAAGATCTCTCATGCTCTTGGATTGGTAGGATGGACATAATAAAAATGACAATCCTACAAGAAATCTATAGATTCAATGCAATCCTTATCAAAATCCCAACACAATTTTTCACAGACCTTGAAAGAACGATACTCAACTTCATATATAAAAAAAAACAAACAAACAGGAAAACCAAAACAATCCTGTATAATAAACAAATTTCTGGAGGCATCACAGTCCCTGACATCAAACTCTGTTACAGAGCTACAGTAATGAAAACAGCTTGGTGTTGGCATAAACACAGACAGGATGATCAATGGAACTGAATTGAAGATTCGGATATTAATCCACACACTATAAACTCTTGATTTTTGACAAAGAAGCTAAAATTATACAATGGAAAAAAGAAAGCATCTTTAACAAATGGTGCTGGCATAACTAGATGTCAGCATACAGAAGAATGAAAATAGATCCATATCTATACTCATGCACAAAACTCAAGCACGAATGGTTCAAGGACCTCAATATGAATTCGACCACACCAAACCTGATAGAAAAAAAAGTGGGAAGTAGGCTTCAATGCATGGACACAAGAGACCATTTCCTAAATATGATCCCAGTAGCACAGACACTGAGAGAAACAAAAAATAAATGGGACTTCCTGAAACTGAGAAGCTTCTGTAAAGCAAAGGACACAGTCAATAAGACAAAAAGACAGCCTACTGAATGGGAAAAGATCTTTACCAACTCCACATCAGAGGACTGATCTCCAAAGTATATAAAGAACTCAAGAAATTAGAAATCAAAATATCAAATAATTCAATTAAAAAAATGAGGTACTAAACTAAACAGAGAATTCTCAACAGAATAATTTCAAATGGCTAAAAGATACCTAAGGAAATGTTCAACATCCTTAAGCATCAATGAAATGCAAATCAAAATGACTCTGAGATACCATCTTATACCTATCAGAATGGCTAAGATCAAAACCACCAATAATAGCTTATCCTGGAGAGGATGCAGAGTAAGGGAAATACTCCTCCATTGATAGTGGGAATGTAAACTTGTACAACCATTCTGGAAATCAGTATGTCAGTTTCTCAGAAAACTGGGAACTTAAACCACAAGACCCAGCAATACCACTCTTGGGCGTATACCCAAAAGAATGCTCAACTACACTACAAGGACATTTGTTCAATATGTTTATAGCAGCTTTATTTGTCATAGCCATTTCCTGGAAACAACCTAGATGCCCCTTAATGGAAGAATAGATAAGGAAAATATGGTAATTTACACAATGGGATACTACCCAGTGTTAAAAAACAATGGCATCTTAATTTTCATGCAAATGGATGGAACTAGAAAAAACATCCTGAGTGATGCAACCCAGACCCAGATATATGAGTATGGTGTGTACCCATTCACAGGCGAATACGAGCTTACAGCAAAGAATTTCTATAGTCCATGACCCCAGAGAAGCTAAGTAAAGAGGAGAACCCTAAGAGAAAAATACATAGATCCTCCTGGGAAGGGGAAATAGACAAGGTTTCCTGAGAAAATTGGGAGCATGGGGGTGGGGGGAGAAGGGAAGGAGGAAGAGGAGGAGAGAAAAAGGCAAGGGGGGAGGAGAACTAGAGGGAACAGGATGGTCCGAGACGGTGGAAGGACAGAGAGGGAGAACCTACATCCAGCAACTGATGGAAGCAGATGCAGAAAACCACAGTGGAGCATTGGGCCAAGCTCCCAAAGTCCAGTCAAAGAGAGGGGGGAGTCAGAATGCAAGCAAAGAAGTCAAGAGCATGATGGAGCCACCCATTGAAGCAGCTTACCTGAACTAATGGAAGCTCACCGATTCTGGCTGGCCTGAAGGTGAAGGACCCAGTATAGGCCCAAACTAGGCCCTCTGAATGTGGGTGACAGCTGTATGCCTGGGACAGACTGTGGGGCTGCTGGCAGTGAGAACAGGTTTATCCCTACTTCTCGTTCTGACTTTTTGAAACACATTCTTTCTGGAGGGATCCCTTGCTCAGCCTGGATATAGTGGGAAGGGCCTTGGTCCTGCCTCAAAACAATGTGCTAGACATTTGTGACTTTCCATGGGAAGTGGATGGGGGTGTTGTGGGGGGAAGGAGGAAGGTGGAGAAAGTAGGAACTGCATTTGACATGTAAAGTGGGAAATGATAGTTTTTTTTAAAAAAGAAAAGAAAAAAATTTTAAATTATTATAATTAATAATCCTTCTCCTTTCCTTTCCCTTCTTCTCCTCTCTGTCTCCTCTCTCCTCCTACTCTTCTTCCCCCCCCCCATTTCTGTCCATCGAATCCCCCATCTTTTCCAGTCCCCCACTGACAAACATTCTGTTCTTGACTGTAATGGACGGAGGTGCAGGTGTCTCACCGAGGCATCAACTTCATTCCCTTTAGCTGTCAGTGCTTCCAATTACAGTTTGGCCTTGAGATCATTCCATTTTTTGACTGTTTTTTTTAACTCTTCTGTTAACACAATGTCTGTATTAATTTATGTCCCCACAGTAGTGTAAAAAGATTTTCTTTGCCTCACATCCTTGGAGCACTCATCTCTTCTTTTTTCAAATTAATTTATCATTATCTCATGTGTATGGACATTTTGCGCAGATCCAGGCAGTATCCACAGGAATTGGAAGAAAGCATCAGATCCTATGGAACTGGAGTTGAAATGGCTGCTGACAGCCACCCTGTGACTTGGATTTTTCACCATTCTCTGGAAGAGCAGCTGGTGCTCTTAACTGTTGAGTCATTGCTACAGTTGCTACCTTTCCTTTTGGATAAAAGTTGTCATAACAGGGGGGAGGTGCCATAGCACAGTAGTGTTGACTAGATTAGTAAGGCTGGTCCTTTTTTAACCTACCTGTGTCCATGTTTATCTACTTTAAATGCTACTGGTATAGATGCCTTTTAGTAAATGCTCTTTCCTTTCAGCTTAGGTCAGTTTTTTGTCGCTTCTATAATGTGTGCTTCCTTTCCTATTGGGCACCTGTTCATCTTTCTTATTGAAAGAAGTTCATATAAATTCACATAATGTATATGTATTGAATGTATATATTTATCAGAACTGATACTTGTTTCTTTTAAGATTTTATTTTATTTTAGAGAGAGAGAGAGAGAGAGAGAGAGAGAGAGAGAGAGAGAGAGAGAGAGAGAGAAAACTGGTGCTTAGAGGCCAGAAGAAGGCCTCTGATCTCTTGGAGCTGGCGTTTCAGGAGACTGTGTGCTGCCTGACATGGGCTCTGGGAGCTGGACTCAGGGTCTCTGTCAGAGCAACAGTACTCTTAACTACTGAGCCACCTCTCCTGCACTCAGGATGTGATGGAAATGTAGAACTTTAAACATACTACGTAAGCACCCTTTGACACTCTTGGATCTCTACAACTTCTATTTTGAGATAGATTCTCACTGAGTTGCCTGGATTGACCTTGAGGTTACTCCACAGTCCAGGCTGCCTGGAATGTATGGTTCTTCTACCCCAGTTGGTAAATTGATGGGATTATGAACCTTCGAAACCAAGGCTACAGAAGTTTAGTTTTTAAAATGAAATCCTGTTTCTTCTATTTATCATTTAGTTCCTATGGTTTCTATAATGCCTCCCAAACTATTATTTTATAGACCAGTATCACATGAGCCAGTGATATTCCCATCAGCACTTCAGGGGCTTGCATTTAGGTTTCCATCCACTCTGAGCTGCTGTGTTGTGTGGTGTTGGGTCACTGACAGCAGCTGTCTGGAAGGAAGGAAGAGGCTGTACAGAGGAAGTTTCAGAGATGGGGGAGGGAGGACAAGGAACCTGAAAAGTGATTGCAACACAAAAGAATGGCTATGGGGAGAGGTTCTGCTTCCCTATTCTTCTGTGGTTTCTGAGAACTACTTGAAAAATCTCTTCCCAAGAGCCTCTGGTGGCACCTGATACAGTCACATACAGCAGAAACACAGAGCTCTCTCTCTCATGGCTCAGGGACATGGGAATCTGAAGTCATGTACTTATCTGTGTATCACATGGCCGCCCCTCTCCTTTTCCCAGTTGTTGAAGGCTTCTGTCATCCTAGCCTCTTCCACCTCTCCCATCTCTTCCTCTGTGTCATGAGGCCTCATCTGGAATGTGCACCCCTCTCCCTGTGCTTCTCCTTAGAAGGACACCTTCGATAGACCAGCTAGATAGACCAGATGTCCCTCTGCACAGGTTCTTCACTTGACACACCCTATTCTCCTACCACTTTCCTTTTTATAAAAGAGAAATAACATTTCAGTTTCCAGGAAGCGAGACCTGGCTTCCCACCGGCTGTATGCAGCCTGCTGAGCTGCCCTGGGTTCATCCCCTCCAGGGGCGTTCCTGTGTGCTCCAGACTCTGCCTCTTTCACCATGTTTTCCCAGATACACTGGTGGGCTCCTCATGTGACATACACGTGTTGGGACAACAGTCTGCTGTCCTGAAAGGACTCACAGGAGAAAATAGCTAAGAACAGGTGTCTGCAGCCACAGGATATGAATAACTTTAAGCAGTGCACAGACATCATTCCAGTTTTATTAAACAGCAGCTATACTACATCATAAAAACAGCTACAAAAGAAGTGTGAGAAGGAAAGGAAAGAGAACATAAGATCACAAGTGAATGGGTGGGTGCGCAGAGGATGTGATTGCGTTTAGTTCCTGAATTTCTACAGTGACATTCTTTAGCACGTCTGCTTTGTGGGATGGTGTACATAGAAGACACTACCGTGAAAATGTGGAGAGGAGAGAACAGCTTGCAGGAAGTGTTCTCTCTTCCCAACACGTGGGCTCTGGGGATCAAGCTTGTGTTATGAAAGACCCCGGTGTGGGGAGACGCTCACTCAAGTCTTGGGATAACACAACCCCCCCCCCCCGAGTAACTCACGAGAGACAGTCCTTGCTGCAATCACACGAGGTTTATTGACAGGTACCAGTGCTGGGGCTGAGACTCATGTCCCATGCAGGGGAGGAGTTCGACCTCAAGTAGCTGGGAGAAGGGGTATTTAAGGGAAGAAACCACAACCCAGTAATCCAAAGGGGGTAGGGAGGGTGTTATTGGAAAATTCCGAAAATACCAATGATAATCACAAGGGGGCAACTCCCTGTTTCTCAAGATTATTCTCAAGATTACAATCTAACTTTATCTTCAGCTAGTTCCTGAAACAGAGTCACTGAACTGGCTAACCCTAGATTTTTGATTCTTCTCTACCTGCTTAGATTTTTGGCTCTATTTTTTCTGCTGGGGGGGGGTGTCTGGATTTATCCAGGTCTTTCATCTGTCAGACTTAGGGCAAGCACTTTTCCCTGACGAGCCAGCCATCTTGCCAGCACTCTTTACAATTCATCACATGTTTATACTATCTTCATATAAGCAGCTATGGGGAAACCTTCACCGACGTTAGTTCAGTTAGGCCACTTGAGGAACAAGCCAACACAGAAATGACTGCCTAGATTTTGTAATTCAGGATGGCTAACTGTCTCTAGCTCAGAGTCATAAACATCAAATATGGTTGCACATATATCTACAGATGCTAGTGATGTCCCTAGAGGTAAGAAATCACAACCCAAGTAACTTCAAATAGTCATAGAAAAATAGTTCATAATGAAAGACACCCCATACTTGAAAGACCCCCATGCCCACATACTATGTTAAACTCTGCTGAAAATTTAGCTGAACCCCTGGGCTCAGCCGATGCTAAAACTGGATATCTATGGGTTGCAGACTCACTGACTAGGCTAAGGAGAGAGAATATGCCACCCCCCAATGCATTCTATGTAAATTGTCAACTTGCTGCATAGTGCTATCTAGCTTTGTGGTTTTTCGGGACTAAGGAGAGAGAATACTCCACCTCCCCAATCTAAACTCTCAACTCACTAGCTGCAGGGTGTTTTATCTGGCTTTATGGTTTTTCAGAGAAATTCGAGAATAGACATGGGGCCATTCCCAGGATGATTTAAGCCCACCAATTTGAGAGCCAATGAAATGCTTGTGCTATACTACCCTCTTATGTAATCATTTTTCCCTATAAATATGGCTGTTTGAATTTGCCCGGGGTGTGCAGTTGGCGTAAGCTACTGTTGCACCCACAGGTGCCTGTGTAATCAATAAAGACACCTCTTGCTGATTGCATCTGTTAGCCTGAATTATTGAGACTGGGGGATTTCTCCCACCACCCTTGAAAATGAGGGTTTTTCAATAGATAATAAGATAAAGTCTTTAAAGACAAAATAAAATAATATAAAAAGGCACATAAAAATGGAAAGTGCACAAGTCTGGATCTTACATGGTGTCTTGTTGATTTTGTACTCTTTGAATGATAATGAACAGAGAACGGCAGCTGCTGGGAGACATTGGATTATGGAAAGGACTGTCAAATTAAACCAGCCTGGATACTTTAGAAATGCCTTAACTTTAAAATGGAAGCCAGAAAATATATTTCTTTGGGGAAGTGGTTATGCTTTTGTTTCCACAAAAAACAAAAGGTGTGAAAATCCTGGCTACATACATAAAGAAATAATCCTATAAAATGACAAGACAGGTAATGTATATTTTACCTGCTCAAACATAAAACAAAAACATTATTTTTGGCAGGCTTGTGTATAATACAGAACTCGTACTTGTATGTTATCTTTGAAAGTTTATGCGTTTTCAGAGCAAGGGGAACAGACACCAGAGAATGTCTTTGTTGTGGTTTCCTCAGAGTTCTGCATCCAGAACAGCTTCAAAGATGATGCTGAGAGGGTCCAGCTTCACAGACTCTTCTAGCCAGGAATACAAATAGGTCTTGTGCTTTCCCATTGCACAGAGACTGAACAACAAATGTTACGTTATGGCTACTTTTCCTAGGATTTAACCATTATCTCAATTTTCTCAGGTTCTTAAAGACTTTGTCATTCCCAGCCAGCAGGAAATAATTTTAAGAACATAGCATCCACATTTCCAAGAGGCAGGGTGCATGGTTTGGGGTTGTTCAATGAATGCTTGTCATCGCTTAGAGGGGTTGGTCACATGCTGTTATGGCCAGGGAGGATACTAAGCAAAGAAAATTAGATCCAGAGATCTCATTCTGAAAAGAAAAAAGGGGGATACAAAAATGATGGGATAAAAGGGTAGATTAATGTATCTACTTTCAAACTAGAAAAGCAACTTCTAGTCTCAAATGTTTTACATTGGCATGCATTTTTGTTTAAAGTTATTTTGTTATATTGTATGTAGGTTTCTACTCTTGTATAAGATATTTTTGTATATTGATACAAATTTAAGGTTATTTTTGTTATACTGTATTATATGTTTCTATTTCTTGTTTAAGGTATTGTATCTACAGAGCTCGTTTCAAAATATAATGTAAAGTTCTAGTCCTTGAAGGCTATTTAGGACAATAAAGAAATACAGGTTAGAAGTAGTTAGTTGCTGAGAGCAAAGACCTGTATTTTGGTTATAGCCATCTTAAATTCACAAGTTAAGTAAGCTGTTCAGAAGCCTCTGTAGGGCAGGTTCTGGGCCTAGGAAAATAACCCAGTGTCTTATCTCCCTGTGAGACCTGCAGGCCCCAGGCTTCAGAAGTAATTAACATTCCCTATGTTAGGTAACAGTCACAGACCAACAATAACTCCTTAATCTCTTCCTAAGAGCTAGAGGTGTCTACAGACCTAACTACCAGCATCCTACACTCCCTCCTGCCTTTTTGCTACATAAAGCTCCTGAGAAAAAAGACAGTTGGCAGCTTGATCAGAATACAGACTTGCTCTCCATTTCTCATGTCTCTTGTCCTTTTCTTTCCTCCCCTCCAGGGCAGATCCGGTTCTATTCCTATCCAGCTGGTGGGACACTTAGTTATCTATAACAAACAAACAAAGTCATGAGGTATATCTTTAATGTCAATCGGAGACATATTTTAAATAAATAGTTGATCTTCAAACACATCAGAGGCATACAGATTGTGGAATTTTAATGTTTTGATAACATAGGACTTTTCATGATAATCTGCTTTTCATCACATGTCTGCTTCTGGCAGCACCAATTTACTTCCAAAGAAGATGGTGGGCACCATAGAGTCTTCAATTGGAGTTTGCTTTCATTGTGGCAAAGTTGGCCACTGGGCAAGAAACTGCCCTTACCTCAACAGCTGGTAGAGGTTGCTGTCCAAACTGGACAAGCAGGACAGAAAAGAAAGTGACTACAGAACTTTTTTATATATAATTAAAGCCTAGTTTTAATAGTTAGGGTTTCCTAACAGAACAGAACCAACAGAATGAATGTGAATTACAAAGAAGACTTACTATAAAGGCTTCCATAATAAGTGCTGGTGGTATAGCAAATGCTACCTGCATTCTGGAGGTACTGAGAAGAGTCCAGAGACTGGAAATGGTTCCACGGATTAGACATGACCATTGCTCAATGAACTCACAGTGACTACAGTACCTATACAAGGTCAAGCTAACAAGATAAACCAACATTCCAGCAAGCAGCACTAATTAAACTCAGTGGGTTACAAAAAAAATTTTAAGAGAGAAAACATGAAAACAGAAGGGAGATGTGGGGGATCCAGGAGAACTTAACAGTAGGTAGGTGTTATCAAAATGTATTGTAAACATGTATGAAATTCTCAAAGGATAAATAAAACTGTTATTTTTAAAAAAGATAAGTAATCCATTGTGATTCCTTAAGTAGTGAAACAATAAGTTACTTTTTTTTTTTTTTTGGAAAGGGAGTTTCCAAACGTTTTTGTGACATTTTAGCACCTACAGTAGAGCAAGCTGATGTAATGATTAAAACCAGGAAAATGCCCACAGTTGGATCATAGCGGGAATGGCTGCCAAGTGCCCACATCATTCAAAGGTATTACAACAAAAACCAAAAAGGAACCTGAACAAAAAAGCAAAACCCCTGAGGCATCTGCTATGAACTTTAAGATAATTCTGTTTACACACATTTAAACTACTAAATTCTCATCCAAAACACTTGGATGCTATTTTAGAATAAGACAATGGCTTCTGTACATGAAGAAAGTCTGATGATGACTGTATTAGCTTAAAGTAATCATTTTTCCATCTTCTTAACATATTTTATTTTTTATTGAGCTCTACATTTTTCTCTGCTCCCCTCCTTGACTCTCCCCTCCCCTTCAACCCTCTCCCAAGGTCTCTATGCTCCCAATTTACTCAGGAGATACATCTTTTTCTACTTCTTATGTAGATTAGATCTATGTATGTCTCTCTTAGGGTCCTCATTGTTGTCTAGGTTCTCTGGGGATTGTGGGTTGTAGGCTGGGTTTCTTTCCTTTATATTTAAAAACCACTTCTGAGTAAGTACATATAATTGTCTTTCTGTGTCTGGGTTACCTCACTCAAAATGATGTTTTCTAGATCCATCCATTTGCCTACAAATTTCAGGATGTCATTTTTTCTGCTGTGTACCACTCCACTGTGTAAATGTACCACATTTCCCTTATCCATTCTTCAGTTGAGGGGCATTTAGGTTGTTTTCAGGTTCTGACTATGACAAATAATGCTGCTATGAACATAGTTGAGCACATGTCCTTGTGAAACAATTGAGCATCCTTTGGATATATACCCCAAAGTGGTATTACTGGGTCTTGAGGAAGGTTGTTTCCTAATTTTCTGAGAAATCACCACACTGATATCCAAAGGGGCTGTACCAGCTTGCATTCCCACCAGCAATGCAGAAGTGTTCCCTTTAACCCACAACCTCTCCAGCATAAGTTGTCATCAATGTTTCTGATCTTGGTCATTCTTTCAGGTGTAAGATGGAATCTCATAGTTGTTTTGATTTGCATTTCTCTAATGATTAAGGATGTTGAACATTTCCTTGAGTGTCTTTCAGCCATTTAGATTCCTCTGTTAACAGTTCTCCTTTTAAGTCTGTACTCCATTTCTTTTATTGGATTATGTGATCTTTTGATGACCAATATCTTGAGTTCTCTGTGTATTTTGGAGATCAGTCCTCTCTTTGATGTGGGGTTAGTGAAGATCTTTTCCCATTCTGTAGGCTGGTTTTTTTNTGTCCTGTCCTGGAACTAGCTCTTGTAGACCAGGCTGGTCTCGAACTCACAGAGATCCGCCTGCCTCTGCCTCCCAAGTGCTGGGATTAAAGACATGCGCCGCCACCACCCGGCCTGTAGGCTGTTATTTTGTCTTGTTGACTGTGTCCTTTGCTTTACAGAAGCTTTTCAATTTCAGGAGGTCCCATTTATTAATTGTTTCTCTTAGTGTCTGTGCTACTGGGATTATATTTAGGAAGTGGTCTCCTGTGCCAATGTGTTCAAGTGTACTTCCCACTTTCTCTTCTATAAGGTTCGGTGTTGCTGGCTTTGTGTTAAGGTCTTTGATCCATTTGGACTTGAGTTTTGTGCAAGGTGATAGATATGGATCTATTTTTATTATTTTACATGTTGATATCAGTTATTCGATTCAATTTGCCAGTATTTTATTGAGTATTTTTGCATCAATGTTCATGAGTGAGATTGGTCTGTAATTCTCTTCCTTAGTAATGTTTTCTTGTGGTTTAGGTATTGGGGTAATTGTAGCCTTATAAAAAGAGTTTGGCAATGTTCCTTCTATTTCTATTGTGTGAAACAATTTGAGGAGTATTGGCATTAGTTCTTCTTTGAAAATCTTGTAGAATTCTGAGCTGAAACCCTCTGGTCCTGGGCATTTTTTTGGTTTGGAGACTTTTTGTTTACTGTTTTTATTTCTTCAGCAGTTATAGGTCTGTTTAAGTTGCTTAAGTGATCTTGATTTAATTTTGGTAAGTGATATTTATCCAGAAAGTTGTCCATTTCCTTTAAGTTTTCCAATTTTGTGGAGTACAAGTTTTCAAAATGTGACCTGATGATTCACTGGATTTCCTCCATGTCTGTTGTTATGTTCCCCCTTTTCCTCTCTGATTTTGTTAAATTGGATATTATCTCTCTGCCTTTTGGTTAGTTTGGATAAAGGTTTGTCTATTTTGTTGATTTTCTCAAAGAATCAACTCTTTGTGTCATTGACTCTTTGTATTGTTTTCTTTGTTTCTATTTTGTTGAATTCAGGTCTTAATTTGATTATTGCCTGCTGTCTAGTTCTCTTGGGCTTGTTTGCTGGCTCAGTCCTGCGTCCTCAAATGTCCCTGCTCTGCTCTGCTCCTGTGGAGCTTGCCATCTCAGGCCCACTCCAGCATAGGTCACTGGCTCACTCCCACTCCCATGGAGTTAACAGCCTCAGGCCTGTTCTGGCCTAGGTCACTGGCCCAGGACTGCTCTGGCCCAGGTCACTGGCTCAGTCCTGCTCTTGTTGAGTTGGCTGCCTCAGGCCTGCTCTGGTGTGTGTCACTGGTTTAGTCCTGCTCCTGTGATATTTGTTACCTCAGGTCTGCTTTGGCCCAGGTCACTGGCTCAGTCTTGTTCCTGTGGAGTTTGGCCAACTCAGCATGACTAGAGAACTTGCCAAGACAGGACAGGAGAGACCTTCAAAAATTCCTGCTTCATGAAAAAATCTGTCAGATACTCTAGGCCTGTAGAAGATGGATACCCCAATGTTACAGAGGAACGTTGGGCTGATTGTCCAGGCAGGTGTTGAAATCTACAAGGCTCTACTGTAAATGCACAGCTGACAGATTCATAAAGGCAGACCCACAAGTGTATAACTTATGGGGCACCTGTTTTATAGAGCTGCGGGAACACTTGTCTTTTGAAAAAGTCAATGGCATATCTGTAAAACCTTGTGAAGTCTTGATCTTCCCTTCAAAACAAGATTCATTTCCAAACACCTCAGCAATGTGACTTCTACATGGGCAATGGAATGACCTTGCTTCATTCCCCCACACCATGAGGACTTGGAGCCATGGCATTCACTCTTTGTTCTAACAGTCAAATTTACGTAGCGTCAGTCCCATAGAATTACCTGCTAACAGAATACATAGAAATGTCTATAAAAGACAGACACTGAACAGGAAGGCAGCATTCCCCACCTTTGCTAACAAACAAATCTGGGCATCCCCAAAGCTTGTTAACACAAAAGAGACTGGATGAGGAGAATGAGTGAATCCAGGACTCAGGGATAGCAAGTTTATCTAATGGTTTGGGATGTCAGGAATTTCCCTTTGAATGCTGACTCGTTTCTGGGTTGGGCCATCTGTTCTGGAGTAGTCTTGTCAGGTTCTACCTGCCATTTTTGTGATTTTGATATTCATATTATCATTGTTCTTGCCTATGGAATTTCCCAACTATGTCTGTAAAAACTAGAAACCTCATGAAGATCACCCCTTATTCTTATTCTTCTTGCTACTTCATCTTCTCCTTACTTTCCTTCTTCTTTCTTCTCCTTCTTCTTATTCTCCCCCTCATTTTTCTTCCCCATGCCCTTTCACTTTACTTTCTCCCCTTGCACAAAAAATAAAGAACATTCAGAAGTAATGTGTTTTATTGTTTAACCCTCAGTTCCTCACCTGCCATAATCATCTAATTCTGAGCCCTGAGGGGGTACTGAGGCTGATACACAAGGCCCTGATAGTCAGGCAGATGTCTTTGTTGTTTCTTACTTTTGGAAGCTACTTGTTCTCTATTTCCTGTTTATTCAGGTAATATTGTATTCTTTTGGGGTCTCTGATGGAGTTGAAGACAAGATAGTTACTACAGTTTTCTTTGTTACCAAATTTAAAGAAAAACTCACAAAAAGGTATAAAATATATAAAGTTGAGAGACAAAAAAGCTTAAATTTTTTGTCAAAAGATGTTTTGAGATCTAAAAGGATAGTTTTAAGATGGTAATACAAGTTGTGATAAAAATGGTTTAGGTATAAAACTTTCATCAAGGTAAGATAGATAATAAACAGAGTATTTTCTCTGAATATGCCAAATAATTTGTATTTGTAATACATTTTAAATGCAATTCTTACCTGATTTTTGTTCTTATTGTTTATAGTTTTATTGTGTTACAGTTAAAATCTTTCCTTTTTATTCATACAAATAAGTGGAAGTGTTGTGGAATGTTCCTTTACACTATGTGAATATGTGTTACTAAGCTTGGTTTAATAAAGAGCTGAATGGCCATTAGCTAGGCAGGAAAAGTTTAGATGGGACTTCTGGGGAGAGAGAACTCTAAGAAGCAAACTCTTCAGCTGGACACAGAAAGCAAGACATGCAGAAGAAAAGGCAAAAGTCATAAGACAGCACATAGATTAATAGAACTGGATTAATTTAACTTGTAAGAGCTAGTTAGAAACAAGCCTGAGCTAAGGCCAAGCTTTCATAATTAATAATATGTCTCCTTGTCATTTTTTTTGGGGAGCTGGCAGCCCAAAGAAAGTTTCTTCAGGCTACAGTGGCAGATGGTTACACAAAAATAGTTTAAGTCACATGTTTGCTTTCTTGCCTGTGAGGTAGAAAGTTCTAGATCAGGAGGTGCACAGGGCAATTTCCTTCTGTGGCCTGACTTGTGTCCTCACATGGTTTGTTTTGCATGTGACTCTTCTTATAATGCACAACATCTTATTTTAGAGTCATGCTAATGAATATATTTTCTGATATCTTGTTCCAGACACACTCACATTCTGACAGATAGGAGACTGAGACTTCTACACATGAACTTGAACAGGATACAATGTATCACACAATGCTTCAGGACTACAGAGTTGTAACATGAATTCTAATTGGTCTTAATAACAAAAACTCAGAGTCACTTACCAGGGGGTGAAAGCTGAAGGATCAGAGAAGCAGAAGCCAGCCTCTGGAGTTCTTCCTCTACCAATACTCAAACCAAAGGGGTGATCCTGTCCTCAGACTGCATGCTCAGACTGACTGCCTCAATCTGACTGCAATGGGCTCATGTCTCCTCCCACTTTACATTCCTCTCTCTGCCCAGCCATTTCTCTTCTTGTCTCCACCCCCTTAGCTCTGGGATTAAAGGTGTGTGCCACCACTGCCTGGTCCCTATGGCTAACTAGGGTGGCTAACTCTGCACTCTGATCTTCAGTCAAGCTTTATTTCTTAGATCATAAACAAAATCTCACCACACAGAATGATCTTGCCCCTTCCTCAAATAGGAAGTAAGGAGCCCATCCCACAACAGCAGCCTCTGCATCTGGACTTCCTTCCTGTGAGTGCTCAAAAGATGTGGCTCCAGGGTCATGTGGACTACCAGAAGGGGTCTACTGGTGATGGCATGACTCAGAGTAAAAACCGAAAACAAGCAGAGTGACCCCTGGGACCCACCCTGACTCTATAGACAACATTGTTCTTTATCCTCCACTGGAGTCTCCTCAGACTGAGGGCTGGGAACTGTGGCCCCTCTGATATATGAATCTTGGAATGGATACAAAAACAGAAGGAACAGAAGGACTCCTGTCCCAAAGCTCAGATTCCCCCTGACTTCCTGATACCGTCACCTAACTTGGCAGTCTTTCAGATCCTGTTCTGTGTGATCCAGGCTTGGGAAGTCACAGTAAGTAGATTGGGAAGCTGTCACATGAGACTGCATTCTCATGAGGCCATCAGAGTCCTGATCCATCATCCCTACTCACTTATTCCCAAGAACTTAGCTGCTAGCCACACAGGGTGACAGGATTTCCCACAACTTCTGGCATTAATCCCCTACCAACAGCCTGTGGTTGGCCAGAGTCCACTAGCTGGATAAGGACTTTAGAGCAGGATGAAGCCACAGTCAGAGAACTAAGAACTGAGGGTCTGACATCCTCCCTGAGTGTGTCCCCCATGGAGCCCCATGAGGAAAGTGGAAGTGCTTGCTCTCCGTGGTCCTGAAAGCTTGTGAAGTTGGAGGACAACCTTCCTAATCCTCCCTCTGGTGCCTTCTTTTTGTTTGAGACAGGGTCGCTCTTTGCCAACCCCTGGAGTCCTGATTCTGCCAGACTGACCGCTGAGAGCGCCCAGAAGCTGTGGGTTGTCTGGCAGCATATAGTGCTCTGATGGGGATAGCAGAGTGGCAGGAAGCCGGAGGGGAGACAGGTGTAGGCGGTGGACTTTTCTCAACCAGTGTGGCACCACCGCACCCTGTGTGCAAAGTACAGTGTTTCTGTTAAGTTGGGAGCGTAGCCCCCAAACCCGAGGCCTAAGAGTTGTATTGGTCTGGACTCCAAATCCCAGCATGCCAGGTCCTGATCCCTCCCACAGGGTATTTAGGTGAACTCCCAAAAGAGGATCATGAAGTCTCTTTTCCTTCCTCCTGGTGGTCGCAAGTTTTCGCCTCCGGTTAATATCCCATTAAACCTGGATATGTCTTAATTTGGCTTGTTTTGATTTCGTTTGATTGGGATTTTGCATTCAGAGAGCTCGCATTAGGAAAAATCCCTAACAGTTTTATCTTCAAGTTCTGTGAAAACTCTGACTATGTAGGTGGGAAGTTCCCACTCTGATCAGTTGTTCTCTGCTTGACTTCATCACTGGGCTTCTGGTGGTATTTCTTTTCAGTCCTGTGACACAAAAGCCTGGTACTCTCACCCAGGATTTTGGAACCATGGGAGAGGGTTGAGGTGGGGAGAGAATGGGACAGGAGCAGAAAAAAAATATATAGCTCAATAAAAATCACTTTAAAAAAAATCAAGGCTGGCTGACAGGGAAGGGAGTGAGGAGGGTTGGAGTCAAAGTGTGTTTTGATGAGAATGGTCAAGAAAGGCCTTGTGGAGGAAACTCCAAATTGCCAGTGTCTCACAGCAGCTCCTGATTGGCTCAGAGCCACCACAAAGATGGGTGGGACATGAATGTTCAGTTCCTGATTGGCAGTGGTGATTTTGCCTCAACTTCCAGAGACAAGTACACAAAGCAAAGCTTTATAGCCTCACTTGTTGGCTGTGGCATAGAAGCGCAGCCACTCACTGGCTGCTGAGTAAGATGCTATTCATACTTTGTCAGGTTGTAGACAGCAGACAGACAGACACACGCACGCACGCACGCACGCACACACACACACACATGCACACAAGCAAGCACGCATGCAGGCACGCGCATGCGCACACACGTGTATGCGCTGCAGAGACTGTCACGTGGCCCTCTTGTGCTACTCTAGCGTGGCAGACAGACTATGACCGGCTGCCTGAGCCTATGGGAGGGTCCATGGGATTCTTGTGCGTCGAGATCCTCCACACTGGGTTTCCAGGGGCATGGAGTTCCTCCCTTAGTCACGCAGTCTTCAGACAGCTATCCTTGGACGTCTCACGAGACAGCCACAGGGCGGTTAAACCGCTCTGCAACCTCAGCACCGAGGTAACGCGAGTTCCTTGTTTGTCCAAGGCCCGTTCCGGATCGGTCAGTTTACCAGGTGCCAGTTTAGTCAGTTTATGCTAGAAAGCCTGTCACTCCTCAGTCACCCGATCAGCTTTTCGCCTCTCAGTCAGCTGTTCATCCTCCCCTAGTCAACCTGTTACCCTTCAAGTCGCTTGCTTGTTCCGGCTCTCACTTGTTCATCCCGCCACCCCTCAATCACTTCATCACCCCGTCTCCCTCCAGTCTCTTTCACTGTGTCACCCATTTAACCTGAAAAGAAGCCAGTGGATCTCCGTTCTACTAATAGAACAAACAATAAGCATGGGAGTTAATTATCAGGGTAGTGGCTGTGTGAGTTAGCCATTAGTAAACTCACCCTGTAAATCAGGTCATCCCATCGTCCGTCAATGTCATGACAGACATAACATGACAGGTTCATCCTTAATTGGGCTCGCACAAATCTCTTGGTAAATTAATTCCGATCACCTGTAATCCTAGTTCTTGTGAGGTGGAGGCAGGAGAATCAGGGTTTCAAGGTCATCCTCAGCTACACAGAAAGACCAGCCTTGGCTATATTTTGTGAAAAAAAAAAAAAAAAACAAAATAAAATTTAACAGTTGGAGAATACTTGGCTGGTAAGAGGAAGATGGGGAGACAATCAGGTAAATGGAAGTGTGCTGAGGAAAAAGGATTTCATGGAGTCCCGAGAACAAGACATCAAGTAAAATGAAGAGAAATGATGACCGAAGGAAAATCAAGAAGGCATCCATTAGTAGCCGTCCCACCTACACTCCTTAAAGCCTGGCAGAGAAAAGCAAGATGAAATCAGAATTCTAAAGCTAGATTGATCAATAAATCTCACCCATGTGACATGAATATGAGAACACCATTGGAGAATGGGTGATAGTTGACCAGAGTTATTTGGTGATTTACTGACAAGTCTTGAGCCGGGACTCATCTTGGGCTCATTCTGACACCCAGAATGAGGTTTTAAGTTGGGAAAAAAGAAAGAAAAAGTTGACAAATTAAAACAAGGCTTGTGTTTGATGTAGAAGTAGAACACTTATGACCGGTGAGCCCGGCAGCGTCATTCCTCTGTGAGGGGTATGAGCAATCATTCTCTGCTTGGCTTTCCTTGAATCCATCACTCGGGAGCTAGGGACTAGCCTGGTCTACACAGTCAGTCACAGCGGTCTTCCTATTCCAGCCTCCATGGAACAGGATTACAGGTGTGAGCCACCACATCTGGCTATGGATTTACTGGTTGATTTATTCAGACTCTTTTCTGTACAGTGAAAGGAACATCAAAAGTCTAAATTCTACTCACTCCTCTGTATCTTGTCCCCATTTCTCACACTCCAACTCAAGGACACCATTCTTTCTCAATAACAAGAGAGGCCTCTGTCCAGGTCATTCCCAATGGAAGAACCCCATGCGTGCACACCTCTTGATCCCATCCCTCCATGGTTTACTTAATGAGGGTTTCTATTGCTGTGAAGACACACCATGACCATGGCAACTCTTATAAAGAAAGAACATTTAATTGGGTTGTCTTACATTTTTAGAGGTTTAGTCCATTATCATCACGATGCAACATGGTGACATGCAGAGTCAGACATGGTGCTGGGGAAGGAGCAGAGAGTCCTACATCTTGACTTTCAGGCAACAGGAAGTGGTCTGAGACACTGAGCATGGCTTGAGCATATATGAGACCCCAAAGCCCACCTCCACAGTGACACACTTCCTCCAACAAGATCACACCTCCACCAACAAGGCCACACCTTTAAATAGTGCCACACGTTTTGGGGGCCATTTTCTTTCAAACCACCACAACCTGCTTTGCAAAGATGTTCCTGCTCACCCACCTCCACATCTCCTTCTAGTTGCCATCACCTTCCTCCTCACAGTGAAGAGTATTAGATGCCTGGGAGTTCTTGCTCTTCCATATGGACCTGCCGCCTCTACAGCGGGGTAAGTGGACGACAAGAAGCACTTCTAGCGCTGTCTGAGGAAGCCACAGACAGAACTGTGAAGACAGAGGTCAGGGGTTGTAGAAGATAAATAATCATTGTGGATTGGACATCATCTGACTAGGATCCCCCAGTGACTCAGGGGTGGAGCTCCTGCTAGAATCCCTAGATAAGGGGCTGGAAGCATGGCTCGGCAGTAGATACCTCCCGAGAATCCCCCAGAGAGAGACTGGGGTGTGGCTCAGTGATAGAGCGTTGTCTAGCAGGTGGAAGACCTTGAGTTTCAGCCACAGTGTGAGAAACAAAGAACAGAAGGCTGGGTCCTTAAGGAAGAATTAAAAGAAAAATCAGGTGACCTTGCTGACCCCTGACCCTCTCTCTCCACAGAAGCTGCCAGACTGCTCAACTCTTTCTGTGCTGTGGAAAAGACTTTGCAGTGCAGTTGCTCCTTTCGTGGGATCCCTACACCCTCTGTGCAGTGGTGGATGGATGGTGTTCCCGTGGATACGAACAGTGGGCATGGCCACCTCCAGGTGACCTCTACCACACTTGGCCCCTGGGACAACAGCACCCTCAGCATGGCCAAAAACCCAGAAATGGGCACAGTCCTTCTTTGTGAGGGAAAGAACCAACATGGAACCCATGGTTTGAGCATCCTACTGATGTCAAGTGAGGGTGGGAACTTGGAGGCTGGGTGAGGGCGGTGAACAGGGAGGGACTGGCCCTGAGGTCAGAAGAGGGACCACAGCCTGGAATCCGACTTAAAAAAGGCTTCCTGAGGGTGTATAAGATGGTTCAAAATGGACAGGTGCTTGCTGCCAAGCCTAACACCTGAGTTCAATCCTCAGGCGCCACACGGTGGGAAGAGAAAACAGACTACCGCAGCTTGTCCTTTGACCTCCACATGCACGCTGTGGCACCTGCAACACCCCCTACACACATGGAAAAAATGCAATTTTAAAATATTTTTGATTATAAAAGCAAAGTCTTACTGAAATGCCTTCTGCCTCTAGGAAGGGGCCCTTTGGCTCCCCAGATCTTCCTGAAAGCAATGCTCCACGGTGTTGTCTATGCAGCCATGGCAACCACACTACTTTTCATCTGCCTCCTCCCCTTCATGTGAGTATGTCTGAGCCCATTTTATGCTTTTTGACCAAACATCTGAAATGAGCTAATTTATGAAACACAGAGGTTTACTTAGCTCAGGTTGAGGAAGTGCAAGAACATGGGGTGGGCATCTAGATCCAGCAAGGATCTATATCTATCACACAGTGAGATCCAGAGCAAGCACCTCTTGTCATAAAGTCACTTATGCCATCATAAAGACCTCACCTTCCAACCCCCTAATCCTATCTGGCAATGAGAAGAATGAGACTGAGTAGCTGTCTATCAGGGGAAGAGGAAGAAGAGGAATAAAGTGGTACAGTATGGAGAGGAGCTGGAATCAAAGGCAAACACAGGTTGGAAATATTGTACAGCATACATAGAACCTTGGGTTCAACTCCAGCACTGCATAAACCAAGTGTTGTGGTGCATGCCCCTAATAATCCCAGCACTTGGGAGAAAGAGACAGGAAGATCAGAAGTTCAATGTCATCATCTTTAGTGTGGCGAGTTCAAGGTTGGCCAGGGCTGCCTGAAACTGTCTCAATAGGCAAGCAATCAAATAAATAAATAAATAAATAAATAACAAAGCATTGCGGAGATGGCTCAGTAGTTAAAAGTTCTGGTTACTCTTGCAGAAGAGTAGGTTTAGTTCCTAGCACCCACATGGTGGCTCACAACCCATAACTCCAGTTCCAGAGGATCTACCACCCTCTTCTGGCTTCCTAGGGCACACATGTGGTGCACAGACATACATTCAGGCAAAACACCCATAAACACTAAATAAAAATAAACAAGCTTTTAAATCCCTAACTCCCCCAGAAAACAAATAAAGTAAATAACGACCTCTACAGCTGGCCCGTCTGAACCCCGCGGTCTGTTAAGCAGGGAGTCCTGATTACACAGGGCGTGTTACCAACTTACAGAGAAGTTGGGTGGCTTTCTCTAGACAGCACAGCAAGCAGGATCCCTTTGAGACTTCAGTCTTGAATGCTGAACAGAACCAGAGAGCTCGTGGGGAGGCAGGAAATCAGAACTAATCAGAAACACATATTGATATATGACACTCCCACATCAGCAGAGGCAGGAAATCAGAACTAATCAGAAACACATTTCCTTAGAATGAAACTTCTCAGGATGCAGAAGGCAAAGAAGTGTGCACAGAGGAGAGCACAGCAGGACTCTGAGCCTGGACCAGAGGGAGACTCCATCGTGAAGCACAAGGAACCTAGAACATCCAGAACCATGTCACCTGGGACGCAGCTCTCAGTGAGTGCCCCTCGCGTCACAGTGGAATCCCGTCTAGCAGGACAGCATTAGTGGGGGAAGTTTGTGTGCTGCTTTGGAGAGAGTGCCCAGTCTGTAGCCTGCATAATACACAATTAGCTTGAGGGTTGTTTCATAAGTACTGGAGCTGAGGCCCCAGAGTCTCATGGAAGAGACTAAGAAACATAGTTTAAAGGATTATAAGAACCATCAACACACACACACACACACACACACAAAATATGAATCCCCACTGGGAAGTGGGTTGATGCCCCCCTGGCAGTAGTGGCAGCATCAGAGTGGAAACCACAGGTTTGGCCTCTGGTGTGAAGTAGGCAGCAGTCACTAACAGACTAAGCCCAAGTCAGTGTCAAGTGCTTGGAGACTCAGTTCTGTGACCAAACACCTGACAGAGCAACTTAAAGGAATTGATTTGACCCATGGTTCAAGGGATGCAGTCTCTCATGGTCAGTATTAGCTGTCAGCTGGACGGGATCTAGAATTACCCATAAGATGGGCATCTGGACATGCCTGCGGGGCTTGTCTTGATTGCGTGGATTGAGGTGGGCAGACCTGCCCACTGTGAGTGGCACCATTTCTGTCAGGGATCGTGAGCTGTGTGAGTGGAGAAATTGAGCTGGACACTATCTGGCATGCACAAGTTCATTGCTGTTCGCAGCTGTGGATGCGATGAGACCAGATGCCTCCTGTGCCTTCTGCCTTGAGCTCCCCATCTGGAAGGACTGCACCTTGAACTGTGAACCAAAATAAACTCCTTTTGGCTGGAGAGATGGCTCAGTTGTTAAGAGCAATTCCTGCTCTCTCCACAAGCCCTGAGTTCTGTTCCAGGCACCCACCTCAGACATCTCACAACTGTAGTACCAGCTCTAGAGGACCTCATGCTCTGGCCTCTGTGGGCACCTGCACACGTGCTCACAAGTTCACATAGACACATAAAAACACATGTTAAAAACAACATCAAGGGGAAAAAGAAGAAGAAGAAGAGCACTCAGGCAGTAAGCAAGGCCAGGCTATGACTCTCTAAGGTCCACCCACAGTCGGCCACCTGTGCCAGCCATTCATCCGGTCCCAAAGGTTCCACTACCTCTCTCAAACAGTACTACCAGCAGGAGGGCAAGTGCTCAACACAGAACCCTGTGTTCTAATTTCACATCCAAACCATAACACCAGGTTGTTCCTTACTTCACCCCGAAGCCCACAACCCCAGGACATCTTGGCTGAAACAGGGCTGGAGACTGCTCGGTCTCATTCTTATTTACCATCTGTGAGTCTCCAGAACCATGGGGTTCCTGCTGCTATTACTTACTTTTCTGTTGCTGTGTTAAAACACCAAGAGCTTGTTTGAGTTGACAGTTGCGGTGGTGGTGGCAGGCGCTGGCATCAGGAGCAGGAGGCTGACAGCTCACACGTCCATATGCAGGCTAGAAGCCGAGCACAGGCAGTAGTAAGTGGGGCGAGACTATAAACACTTACAGCCCACCCCTAGTGACACCCTTCCTCCAGCAAGACTGGGCTCCACCTATGACACCCCAGACAGTGCCACCAACTGGGGACCAAGTGATTCATACCACCCCACCAGTTCCCTCCTAACAACCTGTGCGCAGGGCTAGTGTCCCTTTGTGGATACTTTGAATGTGAAGCCCACTCCCAGTTCACGTAATTTGAACACCTGTTTCCCAGCTGGTGCTGCTGCTGTGGAATATTATGGAATCTTTAGGAGGCAGACAGAGCTTGGCTGAAGGAAGTGGGGGTGTAACGGGGCAGGGCTTGGGTTTCTATATACTGTCCCGTTTATGTCTGCTCTCTGCTTCCTCTGCCCTGGGTAAGTGAGGTGCCAGGATGGATTAGACCTAGCCCTTACCCTCAGAGAGGAACCACGCTGGCAGGGGGTTAGGCTGATCCAGAGCATGGGGAAACACTTGCCTGAGGTCATCATGTACAACATCCTAGGAAGGGTCAGAGGGAGAAGAGGTTTGTAGGTTCCAGTCATAGTATCTTGAGGAAAGTTAAGACAATGTTTGATCCACATTTCCTTAGAGTTCCTCTTTGGGTGTGGCTAGTTCACCTGTAAATCTGTTCCATCTTCTTTCTTTGCCCCGCCTTCTCACCGTCCAGGAAAAGGAGGCCAGCCTGAAGCCAGCGGAGCCTCTGGAGGAAACCGCACCACATCCAAAGCTCCCATTATTCCCAGAATTACAAAAACCCATGGAGACCCCAGAAACCCCAAGTCCATAATAAACTTGAAGTCCTGCAAATCTGAGCTCATGAAAACCTCTCAGCCTCTACACAACCTGTACACTCCAAGGTGTGGAGGCAACTACTGGGCCTGGGCTCAGGACTTTAAAAGGTCACCTATATGACTGGTGTTTGGTGATGGGAGTCACAAGACTATGCAGTAAATGCGCAGCTGTCAGACCACTAGACAGATCCACAGGAGTCTGATCTGGTGAAGAACCCAGTGTGCTGAGTTTTGGGAACATTTGTCTTTTGGATGGTCACTGTCAGTTCTGTAGAAATTTTGTGAATTTGTGATGTTTCTCCCTTCCACTATATCCCAGCAGTGTATAAATCATTCTTTAAACGTGAATTCTCCTGCACTGGCAACTGGATGGCTTTTACCACACCAGTGAGCCCTGGTATGAAAGCATTCACTCAGCCAAATCTTTGTCCTCATAGTCAAATCTACATAGAGCTAGACTCTTGCAATTATCCTTATTGCCAGGACTTCTTGACAGAAAGGAGCCCTGAGCAGGAGGCAGTGTGTCTGTTCTTGCTGATAAACATGTCTAGGTGACCTGAATTCTCTAGCAGCAGACTCAGGGAGGTGTAATCTACCGGCCTTTGCTCTAACCTAACAAGCTATTAATATTTACCCTTTACCTTGGTTTCAATTAACATAAGACCATAGCCCAGGAAATTAGCTGTTTATGCCTTTACCCCTAGAGATGCAAGGAAAAGGCTTGAATCACTAAACCAGCCTCAGAGAAAGAAATTCCTTCTCACCTAGGTGCTGGCAGACACCCTGCTGGGGCTGGAAGCAAAATCTTCAAAGAAATTCCCTTTAACTCAGCTAGCTGGATGTTGATACAAATTAAGTACCTTTGCCTTCCTCCCAAACCCCGGGGTTACTATGGTTACCAACACCAGGGAAGGAAGCAGAAGTGCTCAGAAAGTGCGACAGCACTCTTGCGTTTTCTACAATTACTAATCACAAACTTCCAGCTTAACTAGTTAAAGTTAAGAAATGTAGTTAGCACATGAAAACATCTTAGAATTTTGTATTGATTCTTAATTAATCCTCTCAGTATCTACCAGGGAGCTTCACAGCCATGCTCCTTCTGAGACATGAGGTGCCTCCTTTACCTGTGTTTGTGATTCTGTAAAATGTGTGCTTGTTAACTGTCTGCGCGGGTCTATAAACTGGAAATCATGTGGGATGGGTAGAACAGTGAGGAACAGTGAACAACAGCGTGGGGGAGCAGGGGAAGGGAAATATCAAAAGGACCTTGGAGAGAGCAGAGAAAGTGATGGAGGTGGGTCTTATAATAATAAAGAAACTGCCTCGGCCCTCATAGGACAGAAAATTAGGTAGGCGGAGTAGACAGAGGAGAATTCTGGGAAAAAGAAGCTGAGTGAGTGAGTCGCCATGATGCTCCCACTCCAGACAGACGCAGGTTAAGATCCTCTCTGGTAAGCCAGCTCATGGGCTACACAAAATATTAGAAATGGGTTAAAACAATATGTAAGAGCTAGCCAATAAGAAACTGGACCTAGCCGGGCCAGGCAGTGTTTGAAAGAATACAGTTTCCGTGTAATTATTTCTGGGTATACACTAGCCATGCAGGCGG
>NW_026068073.1:2630519-2726932 GCF_014885135.2 Alexandromys fortis
GATATAAATATTATAACTGTAATTCTTACTTGATAACTGTTTTGTGATATATAATTTTACTATGTTAAAGTTAAAGCCTTTCTTTTTTTTGTTTAAACAGAAAAAGGGGAAATGATGGAGGTGGGTCTTATAATAATAAAGAAACTGCCTCGGCCCTCATAGGACAGAAAATTAGGTAGGCGGAGTAGACAGAAGAGAATTCTGGGAGAAAGAAGCTTAGTGAGAAGTCGCCATGATGCTCCCACTCCAGACAGACGCAGGTTAAGATCCTCTCTGGTAAGCCAGCTCGTGGGCTACACAGAATATTAGAAATGGGTTAGAACAATATGTAAGAGCTAGCCAATAAGAAATTGAACCTAGCCAGGCCAGGCAGTGTTTGAAAGAATACAGTTTCCGTGTAATTATTTCTGGGTATACACTAGCCATGCGGGCGGCCGGGTGCCGGGGACGCAGCCCTGCCGCTCCTATTTCAACAAGAAAGGATAGATGAGAACAATAAAACAACATTTGTGAGCTGGTTTGTGTTATTCACCCTCAGGTCAGCTTTGCCTGCTATAGTGATCCTTCTAGACCCTGAGAAGGTTAGTGGGCTTACCCTCAACATCAACCTCGATAGTTTGGGTGAGCCAAAAGATACATGTCTCACTCGAAGGCAGGGTCATGGGAGAGAAAAATGACTGTGCACAGCCCTTTCTTCATAACCAGTGCCACAGATAGGCACACAAACAGACAGACACATACACACACACACACACAATCTAATCCCAACTTAAGTGCCTAGCTTCAGACTTCAGTAGGCTCACACACTGTGTACCAGAGTGGAGACAGCGCTGTGAAAAGTGGTACCCAGAGACACAGGTAGAGAATATACACCATGATGAATTTGAGCTCGAAGATAAAACATTATGTCATGGCACCATATCCTTACCCTTAGAATGTTGATTCTTTGGGGACAGGAGTTTGCCTGTCTTGTTTCCTCCCTCACCAGTACTAGGAATGGTGCCTAAGATCTAAGATGCGTGCAGAACTGTTTGTGAAATGCACGAACAAATGAATGAATGAGTCATAAGCTGTTACAAAGTTTGAAGCCAAGAAGTAGACTGAACAGATCTATAGAGAAAGATTGTTATCTTTGGCGGGGGGCAGAGGTAAGGCAGACACAGTGAACCTACTTAGGTAAACACTGCAGTGTCTCTTGGTGTTTCATGACTTTCCTGGGAAGAAGAAGAAAAAAGTGTCCATCCCCAAAGAAGACCAAAGAAGATTCCTATGTTTAACCTGGCCAAATAGGTGAATTTGTTAGAGTTGCATGCTCCCCTGATACATAGCTGGCTGTCTTATCCATCCCAGCATCTCCTGCCTAGGCATAGGACCACCCACAGTTGGCATGCTCCCCTGACACGTAGCTGACTTTCTCATCCATACGCATCAGTCAGAACATTCATAAAACAGACAGACTTGATTGTAAAATGTGGGGAAGTGGTAAGAAGAAGGTGGACAGAGGGCTGTGAACAGGAACGGGGAGTCAGAGAGTGAGCATCAGGAGGACGAGCAGGGCATCTGAAGGGACTCTAGCCACCGTGAACCTAGGAAGCAAGGCTCTGGCAGGCCTTGCCCTTTCCACATCTTCTCTGCGGTGCTGGAAACCATTAGACTACATTGTATTATTTGACCACTTCCTCCTCCTGAGGTTGGCTACCAAAATCCATCTATCAAAATATTGACGCATAGCAATCAAACCTTCCCTTTGGTTCACCTAATTAACATGCCCAACTAAAATTAAACACCTTATCCTAACACAAGGTTCCCCTTTTACGTTTATAAACTGCTATTTGCCTATGGGTCATGTCTGTCTCCTCTCTATCCGGAGAGTCATTTGTCCTCCAGGACAAATACCTCTCCCCTCTCCCTCACTTCTTTCCCCTTCTCCCTCTGATGTGGGAGTGTCATATATCAATCTGTTGATTTCATTGGTTAATTAATAAAGAAACTGCTTGGCCTGATAGGTTAGAACATAGGTGGGTGGAATAAACAGAACAGAATGCTGGGAAGAAGGGAAGTTAGGCAATCATCATGCCTCTCCTCTCTGGGCAGACGCGATGAAGCTCCAGCCCAAGATGGACATACACTAGAATCTTCCTGGTAAGACACCATCTCGTGGTGCTACACACATTATTAGAAATGGGTTAAAAGCAAGATATGAGAGTTAGCCAGTAAGAGACTAGAGCTAATGGGCCAAGCAGTGTTTAAAAGAATACAATTTGAGCCAGGCGGTAGTGGCGCATGCCTTTAATCCCAGCACTTGGGAGGTAGAGGCAGGCAGATCTCTGTGAGTTCGAGGCCAGCCTGGTCTACAAGAGCTAGTTCCAGGACCGGAACCAAAAAAGCTACGGAGAAACCCTGTCTCGAAAATTTAAAAAAAAAAGAATACAATTTGTGTGTTGTTATTTCGGGTGTAATGCTAGCCTGCCCACAGCTCCTACTACATCCCTCATCCTTTATCTCCTGTCTCTGACTCTTATTCCCTACCCTTTGTCTCTCTTGGGCAAATAAATCTTTTTTTTTTCCCCCGCTGAGAACTTGGTCTTGGGATGTCTTGTTCCAATACCGGTCCCTAACATGAGTCAGTCAGAGGAAGCAGAGCACTGTGGGATTGGATTGGAGAGATGCCTTAAGTTCAGCAGCATACTAAAGATACGCCCAGATCTAGCTTGGTTCACTGGTGAGGTTTTGCATGAGTAGGGATGCGGAGTTACCAACAGGAATACGGATGACTCAAGGGTGGTGCAGCACCAGACAGCCCACCTCAGGGGAGGGAGGACTCATCAAAGGTAACCCTGGAGCCCCCTGCACAGCTTTCAGGAATTGGGGCAGTAGGAGAGTCTTCTCCGAAGCAGCCACTGTGGTGCGCGAGCCGAGCCGCGTATGTGTGCCACAGTTTATATAAACTCGGGAATGGCCTTGTAAATCTTGTAAGTCTCAAGAGCTCTCAGAACCTATGTCTTACTTTCTGAGCTTTAACGGAACCGTTTGAATTCAGAGGAAGCAGTTATATGATCACAGGTGGAGGCAGAACCTTCTCCAGTGGCTTGGGCTTGCTTCTTCCAAAGAAACAAATCCCTCACAGAGGTACCAGGGTACAAAATGGGAGAGAGCGAGTGTTATTGGTAGATTTGGCAAAAGAGAAGAGAATGAGATGAAGGACTAGTGGAAAAGCCAAGTGTGATGGCTCAGCATGCCTGTAATCCCAGCACTTAAGGCCATGCTGGGCTATATAGTGAGTTCCAGTAGCAGATCGGCCTTGGCTTCTGATTAAAACTCTCTCTTAAAACAAAAACAAAGGAAAAGTGATGAGGCCACGTTGGAAATAGGTCAGGGAGGGCTTGGGCGTGGGAGGTCCAGACCCTCCCTCCTACTTGTATGGAGGTATTGAGGCAGGGATGTCCTCTACGAGATGGCTAGTCCAGCTTTTGCAGAGTCTAGAACCTCCTGCTCAAGAAAACAAATCTTTTAACTGTAGCGCTGGCTGCTAAAGGGCCCGCTCAGAAGGAAATCGGCTATTTTTCAGCGGCCCCACCCTCCGTAGATTCCTGCTTAGCTCCTTCAGACTTTGGTTTGTTCTGAACAGGCATGCGCCTGCTCGTTGGTACCTGTGTGGGCGGGGCTTCTCAAGAATATCTGAGGCAGTCAGTTACGGTTTCTCAGACTTAGTACCTCCCAGTCTGCATAGCGCCATTCCTCCTGTGGGTTCATCAGGGTGGGCACTGTGTCCTTAAATCAGCCGAATCAGTTTGTCCCTCTGGACTTAAATTCCCCAGCCAGTGTCTATAACTGTAAGATAGCCCCTCACTGGATGCCTTCTGCCAAGCCTCCCTGCAAAACCCAAGATAAGGCATGCTGAGGAGCCTAGAGCCCTAGGAAACCAAGACCAGGAGGGATAATTGGAGAAGAAATGAAGGGAGGGACAAGAAGTTGCCAAGAGACAGCTCTGCAGCTAAGAGTGCTTACGGCTCTTGCTGAAGACTGGAGTTCAGTTCCCAAGTCAGGTGGCTCACAATCGCCTGTAACTCCAGCTCCAGAGGATCCAAGGCCATCTTCTGATCTGCACTAGCATCCAAAGACGAATGGGGATATCTGGAGGTCAAGGCCAGACAGGACTATAGAGGGCGTTCTAGGTCAGTCTTAGCCACACACTGACCACATATTGAGACTCTACAAAGGAAAAGAGAGCCACAAGAACAGCTCCCAGTTTACAGGTGAGGAATGTGGGTATGTATGTGTGGGTGTCCATGTGTAGAAACACATGTGAAGGCTTAGACGGCACCCTTGGGTGTTCTAGTTGGTGTTTCATTGTTGTGAAGAGACACCATAACCAAGCATTTAACTGGGGTCTTGCTTACTATTTTAGAAGGCATTCACCTCTGAGTGTCATGGTGGGAAGCAGACAAGAACAGCTGAGAGCTTTACATCCTGGTCTACAGGCAGAAAGCAGGGGTGGAAAATTAAAGAAAGAGGGAGAGAGACAGACAAACAGACATGACATAGGTCTGGTGTGAGCTTTTGAAATTTCCTAAGTCCCCAGTGGACACACCTCCTCCAACAAGGCTACACACCCTAGTCAGTCCAAACATTTTCACTGAGAACTAAACATTCAAGTCGGGCAGTGGTGGCGCACACCTTTAATCCCAGCACTCGGGAGTCAGAGTCAGGCAGATCTCTGTGAGTTTGAGGCCAGCCTGGTCTACAAGAGCTAGTTCTAGGACAGGCTCCAAAGCTACAGAGAAACCCTGTATCGAAAACAAACAAACAAAAACAAACAAACAAAAAATTCAAACACATGAGACTATTGGAGCCATTCTTTTTTAAAATTGTTTTCATTGAGCTATGGATTGTTCTTCACTCCCCTCCCCTTTTGCCCTCTCCCATGGTCCCCATGGAGCCATCCTTATTCACGCCACCACACATGTCATCCCCAGGGGTGCCATCACCTCCTTTGGGACTGGGTCTCACACTGGCCTCATCAGTCGGCCTAGGCTGGCTGGTAATTTTATATGATGAGGCAAAACATTTGAATTTACTGCATCCCCTTCAATGCTCATCCTGAAATTATTGTCTTTACCATGAAAACTGGGTTCAAAGAAATATTCCTGAATCTGGCAGTGGTTCCTCATGCCCATAACTTGAGTATTTAGAAAATGGAAACAGGAGAATTGTTATGAGTCTGAAGCCAAGCTGAACTCCATAGTAATTTCTAGGGTAGCCTGCACTACAATTTGAGTCTGTTTCAAAACAGACAGACCCTGGAAACTTATTAACTAAAATTATATGCAAAATGCAGGCTTTTGAAGCTCAGCTGGGATGGGAAGGAGAGGGGTGAGTAGATGCTTTTGTTTGTTGATAATAACTCTTAAAAATTATTTTGTGTGTGTGTTTGTATGTGAGAGTCAGAGTATACTATGTTTATGGATCAGAAGATAGAGTCGGATGCCCTGGAGCCACTGGACATGGGCGCTTGAACTGAAGGCAGTCCTCTTGAAGAGCAGTAAGCTCTCTTAATTACTGACCCACCTACTCAGTCCTGCTGATAGCAGTTTCATAGTGGCTGCTCTCTGCTTGGCTCTGCACTGGAGATGGCAGAGAATGAGGCATAATTTTAGGGGAACCTTTAGAAGTTTTCTTTTGAAGCTTCAGGAGTGATTGGCTAAGCAAATCTGCAATAATGAGAAGGAAGCCAGGGGTGGATACCATTTATGTAATGTTTACGGTCTGCCTGAGACGGTACCCTAGAAGTGATGTCACAGAGGGGTGCTGATGTGAGCCTGGGGTGCAGGGTGTGCAAGTTCCAGGAAGAAGTCACATTGGACTGGACTGGGAATTAGGTAGCATGCCTGCCATCTCAGCTCTTAAGTGGCTAAGACAGGAGAACAGTAAGGCCAGGGTAGCCTGGGGTACATAATAAGGCCCTGTGCTTGGTGGCATGTCTCTAATTCCAGCCCTGAAGAGGCAGGGAAGGCAGATTTCTGTGAGTTCCAGGTTATCCAGGGCTACATAGTGATAGCCTGTCTCAAAAGAAGAAAAGTGGGAGGCTGGAGAGATGGATCAGTGGTTAAGAACACTCGATGCTCTTACAGACAACTCTGGTTCCCAGCATTTATACTCTAGTTCCCGGGATCCAGTGCCCTCTTCTAGCCTCTACAGGCACCAGAAGCAATATATTTACATATATGTAGACAAACACTCATACACATAAATTAAATATACATTTTTATTTAAAAGGACAGAAAGAAAAAGAGAGCTGGGATGTAGTTCACAGAGTGCTTGTCTAGCAGTCACAAAGCCCTGGCTTCAGTCCCCAACAATGCATTGAACTGGGCATGGTGGTGAACATCTGTAACGCTAGCACTCAGGAGGTGGAGGCAGACGATCAAGAGTTCAAGCCCGGAGGCTGAAGATATAGCTCCATGATAGAGGACTTTCTAGCACAGGCAAATGCGCTTATTGGAGAGAGGGGTCCTCATATCTAATCTCAGCATTTGGGAGGTTTGGGGCCAACCTGAGCCTCAATAGTGAGTTCCCAGACAGTTTGAGCTACCTAGTTGGTGTAGAATGTGTTACTTTCATTGGTTGAGTAAAGAGACTGCCTGGGCCTTTTGATAGGGCAGAAACTTAAGTAGGCGGGAAAGACAGAACTGGATGCTAGGAAGAAGAGCAGAGCCATGAATCTCCGCCAGAGATGGACGTAGGTTAGAATCTCTCCCAGTAAGCCACCATCTCGTGGTGACACACAGATTATTAGAAATGGGTTAGATCAAGATGTGAGAGTTAGCCAATAAGAGGCTAGAGCTAATGGCTAGGCAGTAATTAAATTAATACAATTTCTGTGTGATTATTTTGGGGGTATAAGCTAGCCGGGCTGTGAGACGCAGCCCGCTCCTCCATACTTCACCTAATAAGACATTATCTCAAAAGAAGAGGAGAAAGGGAAAAATGTAACAAAGGGTGTTCAAGACCAGAAAAAGCGAAATACAAACAGTAACAAGGAACTTGGTAGGATCTGAAGGTTGCAGAGAGGACTGTAGGGGGCAGTAGCAGAGGAAGCATACAGAATGTATAGGGTGTGGAGAACACCCTGTTTTCTACTCTGGCTGGGAAAGACAGGAGAGGCTGATGGAGATAGTGCAACTGTTGGGGGAAAGTCACAGAGGGCCTTGAACACAGAAGAGCGGTTTAATTTCCATTTCTTATACATGCTTCTTGTTTGTTCAACTGTGTATACAGAGACTGTTCATTCCTCTCCGGGGCCACCTGGATGTGAATAACCACACAGAAGCTATATTAATTACAACACTGTTTGACCAATAGTTTATGTATATTTCTAGCTAACGCTTACATCTTAAATTAACCCATTTCTATTAATCTGTGAATAACCATGAGGTTGTGGACTACTAGTAAGCTTTGGCTGGAAGCTTGCATCATCTTTCTCCTTCGGCAGCTCCACAGTGTCTTTTTTACTCCACCTACTTTCTTTTTTTTTTCTCGTTTTTTTTCTTTCTTTATTTATTTATTAAATATTTCAGTCTCTTCCCCACCTCCGCCTCCCCTTTCCCTCCCCCTCCCCCAATCCCTTCCCCCTCCCTCGTCAGCCCAAAGAGCAATCAGGGCTCTCCGTCCCGTGGGAAGTCCGAGGAAAACCCTCCTCCGTCCAGGTCTCGTAAGGTGAGCATCCAAACTGCCTAGGCTCCCACAAAGCCACTACATGCAGTAGGATCAAAGACCCATTGCCATTGTTCTTGATGTCTCAGTAGTCCTCATTGTCCGCTATGTTCAGTGAGACCGGTTTTAACCCAGGCTTTTTCAGACCCAGGTCAGCTGGCCTTGGTGAGTTCCCGATAGAGCATCTCCATTGTCTCAGTGTGTGGGTGCACCCCTCGCGGTCCTGAGTTCCTTGCTCATGTTCGCTCTCCTTCTGCTCCTGATTTGGACCTTGAGATTTCAGTCCGGTGCTCCAATGTGGGTCTCTGTCTCTGTCTCCTTTCATCGCCTGATGAAGGTTAATATTCAGGAGGATGCCTATATGTTTTTCTTTGGGTTCTCCTTCTTATTTAGCTTCTCTAAGAACCCGAATTATAGGCTCAATGTCCTTTATTTATGGCTAGAAACCAAATATGAGTGAGTACATCCCATGTTCCTCTTTTTGGGTCTGGCTTACCTCACTCAGGATAGTGTTTTCTATTTCCATCCATTTGCCTGCAAACTTCAAGAAGTCCTTGTTTTTTACTGCTGAGTAGTACTCTAATATGTATATATTCCATACTTTCTTCATCCATTCTTCAATTGAGGGGCATCTAGGTTGTTTCCAGGTTCTGGCTATTACAAACAATGCTGCTATGAACATAGTAGAGCATATATTTTTGTTGCATGATAAGGCCTCTCTTGGGTATATTCCCAAGAGTGGTATTGCTGGGTCCATGGGTAGGTTGATCCCAAATTTTCTGAGAAACCGCCACACTGCTTTCCAGAGTGGTTGTACAAGTTTGCATTCCCACCAGCAATGGATAAGTGTACCCCTTTCTCCACAACCTCTCCAGCATAGGCTATCATTGGTGTTTTTGATTTTAGCCATTCTGACAGGTGTAAGATGGTATCTTAAAGTTGTCTTGATTTGCATTTCCCTGATCGCTAAGGAAGTTGAGCATGACCTTAGGTGTCTTTTGGCCATTTGAACTTCTTCTGTTGAGAGATCTCTGTTCAGCTCAGTGCCCCATTTTATAATTGGGTTGATTAGCCTTTTACAGTCTAGTTTCTTAAGTTCTTTATATATTTTGGAGATCAGACCTTTGTCAGTTGCGGGGTTGGTGAAGATCTTCTCCCAGTCAGTGGGTTGCCTTTCTGTCTTAGCGACAGTGTCCTTTGCTTTACAGAAGCTTCTCAGTCTCATGAGGTCCCATTTATTCAATGAGGCCCTTACTGTCTGTGCTGCTGATGTTATACGTAGGAAGCGGTCTCCTGTGCCCACTTGTTGTAGTGTAGTTCCCACTTTCTCTCCTATCAGGTTCAGTGTGTTCAGACTGATATTGAGGTCTTTAATCCACTTGGACTTGAGTTTTGTGCATGGTGACAGACATGGATCTATTTTCATTTTTGTACAGATTGAAATCCAGTTTTGCCAGCACAATTTGTTGAAGATGCTCTCTTTTTTCCATTGTATAGTTTTAGCTCCTTTATCGAAAATCAGGTGCTCATAGGTTTGTGGATTAAAGTCAGGGTCTTCTATACGGTTCCATTGGTCGACTTCTCTGTTTTTATGCCAATACCAAGCTGTTTTTAATACTGTAGCTCTGTAATAGAGTTTGAAGTCAGGGATGGTAATGCCTCCAGACGTTCCTTTATTGTATAAGATTGTTTTGGCTATCCTGGGTTTTTTATTTTTCCATATAAAGTTGATTATTGTCTTCTCCAGATCTGTGAAGAATTTTGATGGGATTTTGATGGGGATTGCATTGAATCTATATATTGCTTTTGGAAGAATTGCCATTTTTACTATGTTGATCCTCCCAATCCAAGAGCAAGGGAGATCCTTCCATTTTCTGGTGTCTTCTTCTATTTCGTTCTTCAAAGTCTTAAAGTTCTTGTCATATAGATCTTTCACTTCCTTGGTCAGGGTTACCCCAAGATATTTTATGCTCTTTGTGGCTATCATGAAAGGTGATGCTTCTCTGATTTCCCTCTCTGTTTCCTTATCCTTACTGTATAGGAAGGCAACTGATTTTTTCGAGTTGATCTTGTATCCTGCCACATTACTGAAGGTGTTTATCAGCTGTAGGAGTTCTTTGGTAGAGTTTTTGGGGTCGCTTATGTATACTATCATATCATCTGCAAATAACGAAAGCTTAACTTCTTCCTTTCCAATACGAATCCCTTTGATCCCCTTATGTTGTCTTATTGCTATTGCTAGAACTTCAAGCACTATATTGAAGAGGTATGGAGAGAGTGGACATCCTTGTCTTGTTCCTGATTTTAGTGGGATGGCTTTGAGTTTTTCTCCGTTTAATTTAATGTTAGCTGTCGGTTTGCTGTAAATAGCTTTTATTATATTTAGGTATGACCCTTGTATCCCTAGTCTCTCCAATACCTTTATCATAAAGGGGTGTTGGATTTTGTCGAATGCTTTTTCAGCATCTAATGAAATGATCATATGGTTTTTTTCTTTCATTTTATTTATATGGTGGATTACATTGATAGATTTGCGTATGTTGAACCAGCCCTGCATCTCTGGGATGAAGCCTACTTGATCATAATGGATAATTTTTCTAATGTGTTCTTGAATTCGGTTTGCCAGTATTTTATTAAGAATTTTTGCGTCGATATTCATGAGTGAGATAGGCCTGTAGTTCTCTTTCTTGGTTGGGTCTTTGTGTGGTTTTGGTATCAGGGTAACTGTAGCTTCATAAAAGGAATTTGGCAATGACTTTTCTGTTTCTATACTGTGAAATACATTAAGGAGAATAGGTATTAGCTCTTCTTGGAAGTTCTGGTAGAATTCTGCATTGAAACCATCTGGTCCTGGGCTTTTTTTAGAGGGCAGATTTTTGATAACTGCTTCAAGTTCTTCGCGACTAACAGGTCTATTTAGATCTTTCACCTGGTCTTGGTTTAGCTTTGGTATATGGTACTTATCTAAAAAGATGTCCATTTCTTTTGTATTTTCCAGTTTTGTGGCATACAGGCTCCTGTAGTAAGATCTAATGATTCTCTGAATTTCCTCTGTGTCTGTGGTTATGTCCCCCTTTTCATTTCTGATCTTATTTATTTGCGTGTTCTCCCTCTGTTGTTTAATTAGTTTGGATAGGGGTTTGTCTATCTTGTTGATTTTCTCCAAGAACCAACTTTTTGTTTCATTGATTCTTTGGACTGTTTTCTGTGTTTCTATTTTGTTGATTTCTGCCCTCAGTTTGATTATTTCCAGTCTTCTACTCCTTCTGGGCACATCTGCTTCTTTTTTTTCTAAAGCTTTCAGGTGTGCTGTTAAGTCCCCAATGTATGCTTTCTCCGTTTTCTTTAAGTGGGCACTTAGTGCTATGAACTTTCCTCTTAGCACTGCTTTCATCGTGTCCCATAGGTTTGAGTATGTTGTCTCTTTATTTTCATTAAATTCAAGGAAGACTTTAATTTCCTTCTTAATTTCTTCCTTCACCCAGGTGTGGTTCAGTAGTTGATTGTTCAGTTTCCATGAGTTTGTCGGCTTTCTGGGGGCAGCATTGTTGTTGCCTTCTAACTTTAATCCGTGGTGATCTGATAAGACACAGGTGGACACTGATATTCTTTTGTATCTGTGGAGGCTTCCTTTGTTTCCGAGTATATGGTCAATTTTTGAGAAGGTTCCATGAGCTGCAGAGAAGAAGGTATATTCTTTCCTATTTGGGTGGAGTGTTCTATAGATGTCTGTTAAGTCCATTTGTTTCATTACCTCCAGTAATTCTCTTAATTCTCTATTAGGTTTCTGTCTGATTGACCTGTCCATTGGAGAGAGAGGTGTGTTGAAGTCTCCTACTATTAGTGTGTGTGGTTTGATGTCTGCCTTGAGTTCTAGTAATATTTCTTTTATATAAGTGGGTGCTTTTATATTAGGGGCATAGATATTCAGAATTGAGATGTCATCCTGATGAATTGTTCCTGTTATGAGTATAAAGTGTCCTTCTCGATCTCTTCTGATTGATTTTAGTTTGAAGTCCGTTTTGTTGGAAATTAGTACGGCCACACCTGCTTTTTTCTTAGGACCATTTGCTTGAAAGACCTTTTCCCAACCTTTTACTCTGAGTAGATGCCTGTCTTTGTGGTTGAGATGTGTTTCTTGCAAACAGCAGAATGTTGGATCCTGTTTTCGTATCCAATCTCTTAGCCTGTGCCTTTTTATAGGTGAATTGAGACCATTAATATTAAGTGATATTAATGACCAATTGTTGTTTACTCCGGTTATTCTTATTGTTTTTTTGGTAGTAGAGTTTGTGTGTGTGTCCCTTCTTTGAGTTGTGCTGGTGAAGGTTCACTAGATGCCTGAGTTATTGTAGTCAGTGTTGGCATTGTTGGATTCCTTGGGTTGCGATTTTCCTTCTATTACTTTCTGTAGAGCTGGATTTGTGGCTACGTATTGTTTAAATTTGTTCTTATCCTGGAATGTCTTGTTTTCTCCATTGATAGTGAACACTAGCTTGGCAGGGTACAGAAGTTTGGGTTTGCATCCATGGTCTCTTAGCTTTTGAAGTACCTCTATCCAGGACCTTCTGGCTTTCATGGTTTCCATAGAGAAGTCAGGTGTAATTCTGATCGGTTTACCTTTATAGGTTACTTGGCCTTTTTCCTTTGCAGCTCTTAATATTCTTTCTTTAACCTGTCTATTTTGTGTTTTGATTATTATATGGCGAGGGGAAGTTTTTCTTTGATCCAGTCTGTTTGGTGTTCTGTATGCTTCTTGAATATTCAAGGGGATAACTTTCTTTATGTTGGGAAAGTTTTCTTCCATAATTTTGTTAAAAATATTTTCTGGGCCTTCGAGCTGTGATTCTTCTCCTTCTTCTATTCCTATAATTCTTAGGTTTGGTCTTTTTATTGTGTCCCATATTTCTTGAATGTTTTGTGATGAGAATTTGTTGGCTTTGCTGTTTTCTTTGATCAGTGCATTTATTTTCTCTATGGTGTCCTCAGCATCTGAGATTCTTTCTTCTATCTCTTGTAGTCTATTGATTATGCTTGTTTCTGTAGACTCTGCTCGTTGGCCTAGATTTTCCATATCCAGCTGTTCTTCCCTTTGTGTTCTCTTCCTTGCTTCCCTTTCAGTTTTCAATTCTTGCACTGTTTCCATTACCTGTTTGATCGTTTTTTCTTGGTTTCCCAGGGTCTCATGTACATATTTACTTAATTCTTCGAACTTTTTGTTATTCTTCTCATCCATTTCTATAAGGGTGTTTATTACATATTTTTTAAGGGATTCTATTGCTTTCATAAAGTCAATTTTTTCCACTTCTTCTGTGTTAGGGTGTTCAAATCTTTCTGTTGTAAGATCTTTGGGATCTGGTGTTTTCATGTTGTTTTTCTGATTAATGGGTGATGTTCTGCCTTGGCGCCTGCCCATCTCCTCCTTTCAATGCTATCTAATTGGTCTTTTAAAATCAGATCAGGTTTCTCTGCTGGCCAGAGGCTTCTCTTACTAATTGCCCTCGCTCTGTTTCCTGGCTCCTGCTGGGGGCCAAGAACCCTCTCACCCCTAAGAAGGGTTTTCCGGAACCGGTCCCGGCTCCCCGTTTGCCAGGGCCCTCGCCAACCAAAGGCCTACCTCTTTGATTTAATTGTAGTGGGGCGATCTGCTCTCGGTGTTGCGCGCTGGTCCCTGCCGCCTGCGACCTCTGCCGCCGCGCTGGTCCCCTCCAGTCTCGGCGGCAGCCGTCGTTGCCTGCCTGCGCCTCCCAGCTCCGTCTGCCGGCGCGTGCGCCTCCCAGCTCCGTCTGCCCACCTACTTTCTCTCTATAGCTCTGCTTGGATTCCTGCCTGGCTTTACTCTACTAAGCCATTGGTCAAAATAGCTCCTTTAATAACCAATGGTAAGAAAACATATTCATAGCATACAAAGGGAAATCCCACATCACACATACGCACACACATATGAGCTAGAGGTAGATGGTGGATGTCTTCTTTTATTCCTGTTCTAGTTTTACATCTTTTGCTATGATAAACTGTCCCAACCAAAAACAATGTAGAGGAAGAAAGGGTTTATTTGGTTTGTAATTTTTAGGTTTCAGTCTGTCATTTCAGGGAAGTCAAGACAGGAACTGCGGTGACCAGTCACATTAGCTCCACTGGCAGAGTAAAGAAGTCAAGACAGGAACCGAGGTGGCCAGTCACATTAGCTCCACTGTCAGAGTAGAGAAGTCAAGACAGGAACTAAGGTGGCCAGTCGCATTAGCTCCACTGTCAGAGTAGAGAGAGTCAAATGCTCCCATGCCACCTTCATGCCTAGGTTGTTTGTGTTTTCCCTGCTTTCTCATATAGTCCAGGACTACCTGCCTAAGGAATGGTGCCACCCACAATAAGTTGGGTCTTCCCACATCAACTAACAGTGAAGACAACCCCCTGCAGACATTCCCACAGGCCAACTTGATCTAGACAGTTCCTTGGTTGAGGCTCTCCCCTTAAATGCTTTTAGATCACGGTATGTTGACAAGCACAATTGATTTCTATCATTTAATTTTTTGAGACAGTATCACACTATGTAGCATAGATGACATTGAACTCACAGAGGTCTGTCTGCCTCTGCCTCCCAAGTGCTAGGATTAAAGGTGTGTACCATCATGCCTGCATATTTTTGAGACAGGCTTTCTCACTGAACCTATAGTTCTCTGTTTTTTTTTTTTTCTGGGCTAACTGGCCAGCAAGCTCCAAAGATTCTTGATTCTTTTGTCTCTTCTCCCTGAGCACTGAGCTCTCTCTCTCTCTCTCTCTCTCTCTCTCTCTCTCTCTCTCTCTCTCTCTCTCTCCTTACCTATCTCTACCCATCTGCTGTACCTGGCTTTGCCTCTGAGTACTGGGTGTCCAAATGCAGGTCTACATGCTTTCATAGCAACCACTTTACCAACGGGGTTATCTGCCCTGCTCCACATATCCCTCCTAAATCTGTGCCCTTTTCTCCCGGTCTTCTACTCCAGTTCAAAGTCCATTATCTTCTCCTTCAGTGCAGACCCAAAGTGACCTTCTTAATAACCATATCTAGTTCTCCAACAGTCTTAAAACCATTCCATGAATTTTGAGACAAACGTGTAGACTAGAGAGAATCCAATCTTCTATATCTTGAAAGAGAGAGAAGACAGGAGAAATGATTAGAAAAGAAGGAATAAGGTGTGTTAGGCTCACAGAGAGTCATGGTCAATACGCCTGTCCTCAAATCTCACAGCATCTGTTGCCAAGAAGCATTCAGTTCACAAGATAAAGAGCTCTTAAATATGATGGAGGCGACAAACGGCCCGATAAATAGTGATGTTATTTCTGCCCTTGTTCTTACCCATCCCAAATCATGCCCTACAGGACATTTATTTCGAGGCCAGAGAAAGCAAGGAGCCATCCTTGTGTTTGTTCCTGGGATGCTGTGCAGGATCTTAGCCCTACCTCTGTTGTATTTGGGTAAGTAACACAAATGGGAGACCTGTGGCAATGGAAGAGGAAGGGGAAGGAATAACTGTTTGCTGTGAGCTAAGTTGCTATTACAGAAGACCGTATGACTCTGTATCTGTATGACCTCCCCCAGGAGACCATTTGTATTCACTGTGTATGGAGACGGCAAACACCTCAGGGAATTGATTCACTAGAGTCTAGTTTGGGAATCCAGTGTCTTGATTGGATTGCTTACAGGAGACAGGTGATGTGGAGACAAGCTGCATCACTAAAACACACATCTGTCCCCAGACTCCAAGCATGGTGGCTACTCACGAAGGGTTTAATCCTGGATCTCTTCGCACAGTTTGTAGACATCTCCACTGTAGAGGCTCCTGTCTCCCAGAAATCCCTGTTGTCTGTATAACCTCACAAAAGGACCTCATGAATCCTGAAAATGTAATGACGCTCCTAAGCCCTCCTTCTTTCTCCAGGAAGTAATTGTTTCATCTGGAGGAAGCAGCTACACAAAAGTAATTTTTCTTTAATTCCTCCTTCACTGCAACATTGGTACTGTTGAACCTATTTTTTTTTTCAGTAGCTCAGGAATGATGCAGGGTGGTGACATAATAAAATATAGTCCTTACTAACAAGGACAATGACAAAGCCAAAAGCTGGGTTGGGTTGGGTGGTACTGATTGAAAGAATTCTGTTGCAGTGGGCAGGGGTTGCTGCAGAGACTTACAGCTAGTCAAAGTGTGGAGAATAAGAGACCATGAACAATGAGCTGTGGTGGTGCACACCTTTGATCCCAGCACTTGGGGAAACAGGCAAGGTAGATCTCTGTGAGTTTAAAGCCAGCCTGGTCTACACAAAGAGTTCCAGGATATCCAGGGTTATACAGAGAAACCCTGTCAGAGAGGTGGGAGAGGGAAGTCATAAGGAAGGGAGAGAGAGAAAGAGAAAGATAGACTGTGCCCCTGGAACTGGACAGTTTAGCACTTAAGAATATGCTCTTGCAGGGGATGTGGGTTCAGTTCCCAGAGCCCATGTCAGGAGGCTCACAACCACCCGTGACTCCAGCTCAGGACACTGAACACTTCTGGCAGCTCTCAGTAACCAAACACGTATGCACATACATAATACACATGGTTAAAAACAATAAGTCTTGAAAAAAGTAAATTTTCATTAAAAGGAAGAGACTGAGTATTCTGCTGGAGAGGAAACTTCAATATCAACTTTTCAACCCTGGCCCTAAGGTTCAGTGAACATTGTAGAAAAAGGGGCAGAAGGACTGCAAGAGACAGAGGATGGAGAAGAGTGCTAAGAGATGCTGTCTTCTAGACAAGACTTGGCTGCTGCCTTCATGAACTCATAGTAGGTGTGGGTATCGGCACGAGACCAAGCCAGTTACAGATCTAAACAAGGAAGGTGGAGGAGCTACTGAGGTCATATCTCTAACTGAGGAGCTAGCGACAGTTGATGGTTGCTGGAGGAGTCTCTTTTCTTTGTGAGGTGGCTACTGGTAGGCTGCCCATGCTGCACTGAATGACCTCACCCCATGTAAATATGGGCAGCAAAAACTGGACTCAGTGGTTTAAAATAAATACACAGGCAGACTTGAAGTTGGGAGGGAGGAGGTGTTGGGAGTGTCCTGGAGGGGAACTGGTGCAGGGCTTGGGGTGGTTATGATCAAACTACATTGTATATACAAGTATGAAATTTTATGGAATAAATAGCATTTTTTAATGGAATTGGGTTTGAAGATGTGGCTCAGTTAATAAGGCATTTGCCTAACATTCTTAAAACCCAGGTTTCATTCCCTGAATCACATAAAGCTGTGTGGTGGTGCATGTCATAATCTCAGTACCTGGGGAGTGGCTATAATCAGTTTGAGGCCAATCTAGGCTAGAGATTTTGCTACTGGGAGCTTCTCTCCCATCCCCCAGTTCCTGAATAACCACTCAGAAGTTTAATATTAGTTAGAAATTGTTTGGCCTATTAGCTCAGGCTTATTATTAACTAGCTCTTCAACATAAATGAATCCATTTCTATTATTCTATATTTTACCATGAGGCTTGTGACTTGTTACTTCACATCTACTTTTCACACAGCTGTTGATATCTCCCAAACTCTGCCTTCTTTTTCACTTTATCTTTGTTTAGATTTCCTAGCTATAAGGAAGCTATTTTGTAATCAATGGCAATAAAACATATTTACAGCATACAAAGGGAGATCCCACATTATCTCTCCCTTCCTGTCTAATTAAAAAGGAAGGTTTTTACGTAGTAAAATTACATATAACAAAACAGGAATCAAGCAAGAATTACAGTTAAATATTTAGTCTATTTGTATTTGGCAAAATTAAAGAAAATACTCTATTATCTATCTTATCTTTGTGACTTTAAAGTTTTATATCTAATTTATCTTTTGTCATAACTAAGGAAAAATGTAGTTATAACTGTCTAGTCTTCAACTCCATCAAAGACCACAGAAGGATATAATATTACCTGAGTAACCAGGAAGTGTATTGCAACTTTCAAAACTCTAGAAATGACAGAGATATCTAGCCTGGACAGTCAAGTCACCCAAAGTTCTTATGTAGCATTGGGGCATCCATCTTCAGCCTACAGACCTAGAGTGTCTGGCAGATTTCTCAGTGAAGCAGGAAATTTGAAGGGTTGTTCTGCCTATTTTAACAAAATTTGTCAGTCTGCAATTTTTTCTCCTGTGTTTTACAGAATGTCTGGCAGAGTCTTGCATGAAGCAGGAACCCTGAAGGACTGTCTCATGTAAACGGAGACTACTCTGTCATTCCCAGCTGCCCAGACCCAAATAATCACACAGAAATTATATTAATTACAACACTGTTTTGCCAATGGCTTAGGTATCTTTCTAACTAGCTCTTATATCTTAAATTAGCCCATTTCTTTTAATCTATGTATTGTCACAAGGCTGTGGCTTACCATCAAGGTTCCAGTCTGGCATCTTTCTCCTTGACAGCTTCATGGTATCTCCTTGACTCTGCCTTCTCTCTCTCCCTCTCTCTCTCTCATTAGCCAATAAAAGCAACACATATACAGAAGGACATCCCACATCATTCCCCCTTTTGTCTAAATAAAAAGAAAGGTTTTAACTTTAGCATAGTAAAATTACATATAACAAAACAGTTATCAAGCAAGATTTATAGTTACAACATTTCTTTGTGAGTCTAAGCTTTTATATCTAATTTATCTTTTATTATAACTAAGGAAAACTATATAACTATGTCTTCAACTCTTTAAAGACCCCAGAAGGATAAAATACAGAAAGTACATTGTAAGCAATTTCCAAACCTCTAGATTTGACAGAGATATCTCTCTGCCTGGACAGTCACCTAAAGTTCTTCTGTAACATTGAGGCACCCATCCTCAGCCTACAGGCCCATAGTATCTGGCAGACTTTTCCATGAATCAGGAAATTTGAAGATTCTGCCTTGTAATGGCAAAGTTGCTTTCTTCTTGTGCAGAATGCCAAGCAGCCCAGGCAAGAGTAGTTTCTTGCCCAAATGTCTAGCCTTGCCACATTGAAAGCAAACTACATGAGGAGCTTCTTCAGTGCCCATGATCCTCTTGAAGTATTGGTGCTGCCAGGACCAGATGTCTCTCACTGTTGAGAAAAGTGTATGTTTATATAACATTTTAAAAGCCATATTTTGTAGGTCTTTGAAGTGTTTGAAGATTACCTATACATCTGAAATATATCTCTGCATATCCAGAAATCCTAACATTGTGTTTGACTATTATAGATGACTATTAATTTGTATTTTTAACTGTACGTTACATTTTAGAATGAGCTGCATAAACATAACACCAATAACAAGAGTAGAAATATACATATAGTATAGCAAAATTGACCATAAATTTGTATCAATAAACCAAAACCCTTTAAGCAAGAATAAAAACATATAAACAGTGTAACAAAATTAACTTTAAATTTGTATCACTATACCAAAATCCATGTCAATGAAAAAATCTGAAATTAATAGTTGTCTTTTTATCCTATATTCCTATATTCACCTAAATATAACAAACATCCATAATCTAACAAATAACTAAAGACCATTTATAAACCTCAAAACTCTTGGGAATACGGACGTCATTTTCTCTAAACTTCTTCCTGCTGTCTGTAGGTGAAATATCTTTAGGGTCCTTGATAAAATTTTGAGATGATGACCAAGTCCTGGGAGGATTAGTAGTAACCTTTGTTGATGGAGATCACCTGTCAGGTTTCAGGAGATCTCTCTTGATCAAAGCTGGTCCATATTAACCTGAAATGGTCCATAGCCCCTTGTTTCCTGTGGAAATAAAACCAAAACTGCTTCTCCAAAGCAGTGCATCTTTTAAGTTCGATTTTACAAATATATTTTTTGACTTCGGTTTTAAAGCTAAGGCATTTATAAATATTTAGGTTTGTGTATTTTATCAGTCTCTCTTTCAGTCCCATGTCTCTCAGAAGCTGTCTCTTGTCCATCAGACAGCAAAAAAATTTCAAAATCAACACAATACTATACATGATCCAGAGTCCCTGTGCATTTTCATCTTTATGTGACTTTTTATATTGTTTTTACTGTCTCTTAAAGACTTTGTTTTATTTTTTAAAAAATATTTAATTTTTTAAATCAGTGTCTAGCCTCCTCTTCCTCCTCCTCCTCCTTCTTCCCCTCTCTCTCTCTCTCTCTCTCTCTCTCTCTCTCTCTCTCTTTCTTTCTCTCTCTCTCTCCCCCAAGCCTACGTACAATTTTTAAACACACTGTGACCCATTTAGAGGGGGTTTTGGTCTGAATCTCTCTTTATTGCATATCTGTTGTCATTTGTGATCACTGTTTTAAACTGTTGAGTGGGTATGGCTAGGGCCAGAGCAGCTGCCTTGGCTGTTGATTCCATTCTGCTTGGCTTTTCAACATGGCAGAGGATCCAATGAGCATCATGCTCACCAGTCCCCCACCCCAATGCTCCCATCAGGGAGTGAGCAACCAGTCCACACACTGTTTTTATCTCTATGAGCAAAAGCTAAATCCTCCACACGGTGTAGGGTGGTTAGCCTCTCTCTACCGAGGCCTGTGTGAGATGACAGAAGCCCACCCGCCACTGTGCTTATGATGGCTGGTGGCCAGCTCCATCTTGCAGGCAGCTATTGGAAGATGATGCATCTCTGTGCTGCTGCTGGCATGAGACTGTCAGAAAAGGAAGCCCAGTGTGGTTCCATTTCTGTGATTTCAGAAACTTTTTTAAAGTTTTCTCAGGCCCTATGGAAATTTGAGAGGCTCACATTGGTATGCCATTTGGGAAGTTTCTGTCCCACCCACCAGTTCCTGAAAAAACATTCAGAGACTAAATATTAATTAGAAATTACCTGAGGTAATACGTGAGGTAATTCTTCACGTATTACCTCAGGCTTATTATTAACTACCTCTTACAACTTAAATGAATCCATTTCTATACCATAAGGTATTGGCATAAAAACAGACAGGTGGATCAATGGAATAGAATCGAAGACCCAGAAGTATTGATTGAGTTTTCTGTCCTGCCCAGTTCCTGCAGTCATTAAGTCCCAAAGAAATCACACAGAGGTCTGCATTAGTTATAAACTGATTGGCCCATTAGCTCAGGCTTCTTATTAATTCTTATAACTTATATTAGCCCATTATTCTTGTCTATGTTAGTCATGTGGCTCGGCACCTTATTCAGCAAGGCAGTCAGTCACATCTTTCTTCTTCTGTGGCTGGGTCATGACTGCAGACTAGGACTTCCTTCTTCCCAGAATTCTTCTGTTCTTATTGACTCACCTCTACTTCCTGTCTTGTTGTCCCACTTATATTTCCTGCCTGCTCAAGTAATATTATCTCCCTTTTCATGTCTTCGATGGGGTTAAAGATTAGATAGTCATAGTTACTCTACTCTTATGATCTATCTAAGCCATTTCCTATACAAGACTTAGACTACATAGGATAGAATGCTTATTAAAACATTTAGCATATGTTCCTTGCTTAATACTGTTTATGCTGGTTGTAATTCTAATTATACTTGATATCTGTTCCTGTGTATATAGTTTTGTATTGGGTGTGGAACTCCCTGATTTAAATGAAAAAGGGAGGGGCTATGGGAGCACATTCTGCTCCTTCAACCAATAGTCTTTAAGATATCAGCTTGGGTGTGGTCTCATACTATAAAAAACAGCTGTAACTGTGAGCCCACTCTCTTGCTTCTGGCTCCCACTTCCAGCTGTTACATTCTATTCCTGTTCACTCAGAGGACTGTTGTCTAGGACAGTGATCTGTAAGTTTTCCCCTTAAATAAATAACCCTTTTATTATCCATAATTCTGAACTTGTATGGGATTGTTTTGTGACTTACACCTTCATAGACCTATGGACCCTTGATTTTCGACAAAGAAGACAAAATTATACATTGTAAGGAAGAAAGCATCTTCAACAAATGGTGCTGGTCTAACCAGATGTCTGCATGTAGAAGAATTCAAATATATGCATATCCATCACCTGCACAAAACTCAAGTCCAAGTGAATCAAAGATCTCATCAATCCAATCACATTGAACCTGCTATTAGAGAACTTGGGAAATAGACTTGAACAAATTGGCATAGGAGACAGCTTCCTGAATAGGAAGCCAATAGCACTGGCGCCAAGATCAAAAATTAATAAATGGGATCTCATGAAAATGAAGTTTCTTTAAGACAAAGGATACTATCAACAGGAAAAAACAGCAGTCTACAGAATGGGAAAAGATCTTCATCATCTCACATTTGATGTGATATGATTTGATAGAGGGCTGATATCCAATACACACACACACACACCCTAAGAAACTAGACATCAACAAAGCAAATAATTCAATTAAAAACAGGGTACAGATCTAAACAGGGAATTCCCAACAGAAGTATCTCAAATGGCTAAGAAGCCCTTAAATGTTCTATCGCCTTAGCCACTGGCAAACACAAATCAAAACTATTTTGAGATTCCATTTGACACCTGTCAGAACGGCAAAGCTCACAAACACAAGTGACAGCTCATGCTGGAGAGGATATGGAGCAAGGGGAACACCCCTTCACTGCTGGTGGGTATGCAAACTTGTACATCCACTATGGAAGTCAATATGGCAGTTCCTTGGAAACAACCTAGATGTGCCTCAACTGAAGAACAGATAAAGAAAATGTGGTCCATTTACACAATGAGCACTGCTCAGCTAGTAAAAACAAGGACACCAGGACATTCGAAGGCAAATGGGTGGAGTTATGACAGATTATCTGAGTGAGGTAACCCAGGCAGAAAGAAGGACACCAGGACATTTGAAGGCAAATGGATGGAGTTATGATAGATTATCTGAGTGAGGTAACCCAGGCAGAAGGACAAACATGGCATGTACTTACTTATAAATGGATATTAGCTATAAAGTAGAGGATAACCATGCTACAATCATAGAACCATGGAAGCTAAGAAACAAGGAGGCCTCAAGGAAGGAAGTTTGAATCTCCCTGGGAAGAGAAAATAGAATAGATTTTGAGGGTATACTTAGGATGGGTGGGGATGGGAAGTGGAGGAACCAGGTAGGGGGAGAGTGGAAGGAGAGAGTACTAGGAAAGACAACTGGAACTGGGGATATCTCTGAGATGAGCTAGAAACCCAATGCAGTGGAAACTGCCAGAAATCTAAGAGGAAGACCCTAGCAAAGACTTGTAGCAATGAGGAATATCTAACCTGAACTGGCCATCTCCTGTAGCCAGGCAAGACTTCCAGTGGAGGGACTGGGACATCAACCCAGCCACAAAACCTTTGACATGTAATTAGTCCTGCATACAAAGTGTGCTGGGGTAAAGGTGGCCCAGAAATTGTGGGAGTGGCCATGCCATAGGAGAACCCACCTCTGACACTGCCTGGAGGGCCAGAACCCAGAGACCTAGGATAGAACCAAACATGACCGACAAAAATGGCAATGTAGTGATGCCTAATGATATTCTGTTATGCGCAAAGATTGGTGCCTAGCCCAGTTGCTATCAGAGAGGCTTCACTCAGCAACTGGTGGGAACAGATTTATAGATGCACAGCCAAACATTAAGTGAAGTTCAGGGAATCCTGTGGAAGTGTAGGAGGAAGGATTGTGGAGCCAGAGGGGTCAAGGACACCATGCAAAAATCCACAGAATCAACTAACCTGGGCTCATAGGAGCTCACAGAGATTGAACTAACCAGGGAACCTACATGGGGCTGACTTAGGCCCTCTGCACATATGTTACAGTTGCGGGAATCCTAACAGTGAGAGTAGGGGCTGTCTCTGAGTCTGTTGCCCCACCATAAATCACATGACTCAGGCTATCTGATGTGACCAATGCTGCATATTAATAAAGACTGATTTACCAGGAAGGAGTTTTCAGAGACGGGAAAATGCCAAGCCTGTCCTGAGTGGCATAACCCTCTCATTGACAGGCAGAACTCTGAAAACTTGAGGTGGGGCTGGTTTCCACTTTGGATCTCTCCCCACAGGGTTGTTTCCCCCAGTTCTGTTTGATATGAAGACAACAGCAGTGGAAGACAGTCTATGCAGAACAGTCCCCTGTGTGTTTGAATTTTCCAAGGCATCTCCAAGAAATCCCATGACTATGAGCTACAGGCTTAATGAGACCATCAGCTTCCGTGTAGATACCCGTCAGCCCAGAGCCCCCGTGGGTGATCTCTCCACGGAGGACGTAGAAGACTGCATCCTGATGACCCGTGATGTGATCAGAAGGAAAAACATGACCTACTTGCTCTATGAGGGTCTGAGAGAGGACATGGGACTCTTCATGTCAGGTGATACTCAGGCTTGAATACTAAGTGGTTTAGGAAGTAGGAAATCCAGAGGGAGTGCTGGTGAATCCATGGCTGCTACTTCATTGGGCGCTGAATGTTATACTGTCTGAGGTGGCCCCCCATCACACACACACACACACACACACAGAGAGAGAGAGAGAGAGAGAGAGAGAGAGAGAGAGAGAGAGAGAGAGAGAGAGAGAGAGAGAGAGAGAGAGAGAGAGAGAGAGAGAGAGAGAACAGCACAAAGAAGTCAGCTAAAAATAAAAAAGTTGGGGACTGATAAGGCAGTCAATGGATAAAGGCACTTGCACAAGCTTGAAGACCTGTGTTCCATCCCTGTGGCCCACATGGTAGAAATGACTCCTGCAAAATGTCTTCTGACCTCCACATGCATGCCTGGTCACACATAAATTAACTAGTGTAAAAATCACAAAACCTTAGGTGTTTGATTTCCAAAGTAATATAATGCTTTGCATATAACTTCTCTCTAAACAGAGATTTCAAAGACAGAGCAGGCATATAGCTTGTGTGTGTGTGATCTCAGTGCTTGGAAAGGCCTGTCGGGGGCTGCAGAGTGAGTTCCAGGCTTACCCACACAACGCCAGGCATGGTAGCACACATCTGTAATCGCATCATTCTCGTGGCAGGATGGAAGGCAGAGGCAGCCGGATCCTGGGAAGCTGAGGGTCAGCTAGCCTGGCATTCACAGCAGAGAACAAGAGACCATGTTGAGCAAGGTGGAAGGCAAGGACTGCCACCTGAGGTTTTTCTACAACCTCCACACATATACACTGGCACACTTGTGTTTGTATTCACTTATATGAACATGCGCGTGCACACATGATTATTTTAATTTTAAAAGAGGAGGGAAATGACCACAGATAAGTTTGGGGAGGGGCAGAGCCCATCATGAGGGGTGGGTGGGAATGAGGCTGAGTAGGATCTCACAGTGGGAGGTCTAGTCTGAGGGTATGAGGAGCCATGGGCACTGTAGATCAAGAAACTCATCCACCATCAGTGTTTATCCAGACCTCAGGGTGTGAGATGACCCAGAGGGTAAAGATGCTTCCCACCAAGACTGACAACCTGAGTTCAACCCCTGGAACCCAAATGCTGGAAGAAAGACCAACTCCCACAAATTGTCCTTGCTTCTCTGTGTTCGTGCTGTAGTGCACACACACATACACACTAGAGAAATGAGTAAATCTATTTTTAAAGTTTTATTATATTCATTTGTATGTGTGGGGGGGATGAGAGGTGTTTGCACTGTTAGTTGGTGGGTTTTTTTTTTTTTTTTTTTTTGCCAATTTGATATGTTAGAGTCATTTGGGAAAATCTGACGCAAGCTAGAGTCAATTGAGAAAATGCCTATAGTCGATTCTATAAGGCATTCTCTTGATTAATAATTGGTATAAGGTGACTAAACCCACTGTGGGTGATATCACCCCAAGACAAGTGGTCCTGGGTTGTATAAAATGCAGACTGAGCAAGCCAAGAAGCAGAGGTCCTCCCTCCACGGCTTCTGCTCCAGTCCCTTTCTCCAGGTTCCTGCTTGTGATCCCGTCGTGACTGCCCTCAATGTGGAGTGTGTCATGGAAGTGTAAGATGAAATACACCTGTCTTTCCAAGCTGGGGTTGGTCACGTCTTTGTCACAGCAATGGAAAGCCACGCAGCACAGTGTGTGCACGTGTGCTTGCCACAAGGTGTGTGTAGAAGTTATAGCTTGTGAGACTCTTTTCTTTCTTCCACAACGAATGAGTCCAAGGGATGAACTCAGGTTATTGGAGCTGGTGGCAACTGCCTTTATCTGCTTAACCACATTTCCAGCCCCAAATAATGTAATTTTAATCCTTTTTTAAAATCCAGACTTGGATTCAAGGGTTTTCCCCTTACTAACTCCTTCATCTTGTTCATGTGGTGGAGTTGAGTGGGCTTCCTGATAGAGAAGAGAAATTGGCAAAACAAAACAAAACAAAAAAAAACCCCACAGGATCAAGGCAATCCCAGGTTCTGTGAGGCTGTTGGGAGAAGTTTGAAGGTTCCAATCGGAAATACTGTACAGTGACCTGCCCCTAAGTATGAATCTAAATGCACTTTTTAAAAATCTCTTCTAGACCCGACCCAAAAGCCAGAGATTTACATCCCAGAAAGTGGTGTGGGCAGAGGGCCTGCAACTTTGATCTGTACCATCGAAGACACCTGCCAGGAGCTGTGGAAGGGGTCTGCCATGTCTTCCAACACCATTGTCTCCCTCAGCTCCTCTTCAGAACTGTCCGGTCCCCTGAAGCCTGAGGACCAGGGCACCACCCTCAGATGCCACTTAAGTCTACCCTTAGTCAACCTGACCAGCAGCAAAGTGGTCAAGCTAAAACTGGTCTGTGAGTGCTGGTGGGCACTGCCAGGGTCAATAGGTGGGGAAATGGTCGGCCCCAGGGCAAGACCTGGGTCCTGGAGGGGAGCAGTCATATCTCTCTGGGGCTGAGAGACTGCAGTAAGAGTGAGTCTGAGTTTGGTATCAACGATGAGAAAAGATGAGTCTCAACTGTCCACTCTCAGGCTTCTGGAATGTCTGAAGTTCTGGGAATAACAAATGAGAAGTTTCGAGGCTACTGAGATGGTTTAAAGGCTGAGAGGGTTCATTCCTTGGATCAGCCACTTTCCTGCTGCCGTGATAGCATGCCAGGAAACTCATCCCAGAAAGAGTTTGTTTACTATGGTCCCCGAGGGACAGCACCATTGTGGCAGAGAGCATGGCAGCTGGCACGGTGTCTGGAACCCAATGCTGAGAGCTCACATCCTTTACCATGAACAGGAGGCAGAGCACAAACAGGAATGAGCCACCTCCAGTGACATACTTCCTCTAACAAGGCCATACCTCCTAAGCCTCCTCAGTACCAACAGGGGACCAAGTGTTCAAATCATGAGCCTCTGGGAAGCATTCTCCTCCAAGCCACACTTCTTTTGCAGAGGAACTCAGTTCAGTTCTCCCCAGCACCCATGTTGGGCAGCCCAAAGCACCTTTAAATCTAGCTCTAGGGAATCCTACGCCCTCTTCTGGCCTATGCGGGCACTGCACTCACATGCACATGCATAGACACACATATGAATGTAATTAAAAATAAATTTGGCTTCGGAGGAAGTGAAGGAAAGTGTGGATGTCTTTCTGACCCCTTCCCCTTCTCCACAGCTCCTACTAGGCTGCTCAATTACTCGTGTTTGCTGAAGAGGACACTAACATGCAGTTGTTCCTTCCATGGGATCCCTACACCCTCTGTGCAGTGGTGGCTTGGAGGAACCCCTGTGAGTGTGAATAGCATAGATACCATCCTGCACATGACCTCTACCACACTGGAACCCTGGGCCAACACCACCATCCACCTCATGTGGAAACCAGAAGTCATTAGGAGACTTCGCTGTGAGGGGAAGAACCCACATGGAGTCCATGCTTCCAGGATCTTCCTGATACCAGGTGAGAGGGCAGAGGGCTAGTGACCAGACTGGAGGACCAGCACGAGGGCCAGAATGAGACCAGGTGAGAGGGCAGAGGGCTAGTGACCAGACTGGAGGACCAGCACGAGGGGCCAGAATGAGACCAGGTGAAAGGGCAGAGGGCTAGTGACCGGACTGGAGGACCAGCACGAGGGCCAGATGATACCAATCAGAACAGAAGGAAGAGAGTCATAGTTTGAAAGCCTCAGGACAACCTTGTTCTCTTCCTTCTCATTTCAGATAAAATCTCCCTTTCCAGTGTCTTCCTGAAAGGGCTAATCCAGGGCGTCGTGTATGGGGCCATAGCATCTTCTTTACTCTTCTTCTTCCTTGTTGTCCTGGTGTGAGTATCAGAGCTCAAGTTCAACACCAAACCCATTCCAGAGCCCACCAACGCACTTATTCTTTATTTGTAAAATCATATTTATTCTTTCATTTGTGTGTGTGCCTGTACCCATGCCCACGCATGTGCCATGCATGCGGTATGAGTGGAGGTCAGAAGACAACGTCTAGGAGCTGGTCCTTTGCTTCAGTATGTGGGTCAGTCTAGGTTGCAGGCTCCTTTATCTGGAGCCATCTCACTAGACTTACCATGTTCATTTCCTCTTCACATTTTCTCCCAGTTTGGTTGCTGTTGAAACAGACTCATTGTTAAGTTCCAGTCGTCTTTCTTTGTATTTAGGGCTATCCACTTCCCTTTAAGCATAAATTTAGTTGTATCTCACAGATGTGGAGACGAACTATGTTATTATCACTTAACTGAAGCATTTCCAGTTTCCAGTATGATTTTTAGCCCAGTAGAAATGTCGATGCTTTTTAGCAAATCCCCCCTCCCCCACACTCTTTCAGTACTGAGAATTGAATACAAGTCTTTGAACACGATAGACAACTGTTCTACCACTGGGTCATGCCCCGGTCCCTCGCTGGGGGATTCTAGGTAGGCATTGCACCACTGTGTCCCATCTCCAGCCCTCTTTACACTTTGATTTTAAGACAGGATCCCAATCCAGTGATCTTGGGCTTCCCAGTAGTTGGTATTAAAGGTCTGTACCACCAGGACCAATCGATCCTCTTTCTAGCTTAACTTAAATAGGATCATAAAGTAGACTATGCATAATAACAATTTGTTTTCCTTGCAGCAAATTTTTATTTTAATAAACATTCTATAGAATATGGGCTTAAAGGAAATGTGCATTTTACACCTGTAAATGAAGTCATGAATCACACTTCCTTTAAGTCAACTTGGTTCATGGCAGCGCTGGGAAGATGGCTTAGTGAACAAAAGTGCTTGTCCCCAACCCTGACGATCTGACCCCCAGGGCTTAATGGTGGAAAGAGAGAATCAACTCCTGCAAGTTGTCCTCTGACGACCACACTCATGTTTACACACACACACACACACACAGGAAAAGGTAAATTCACTGTGTTGCCAAGGTCTGCTCCAACTCAACCATCTGAAGCGAGTCCTAGCCAAAGTGTCTGGTCTTCAGAGCATGGCGGCCTCCAGCTTATGTCTGGTCTCTGGTAGTGCTTTCAGAGCCATATTCAGTTATTTTTGTAGAAGGATGTTTTTCAGACAGGAAATGAAAATTTGGATCTCACTCTCATCATTCACACAGAAGCCAAAAAGAAGGCTGTTCATCTGGAAAGAGACAGGGGCCGATGGACGTTTGTAGAACTCTGGCTCCAGCTGATAGAGTGAGGGGGTGTATGATAAGTCAGAGCCCACAGGTAGCTATGGGTGACCCAACAGGCCTTTGCTGTTGCCAGAGCAAGAGAATCTTGATATGTCCACTGGAGAGAGAGAGAGAGAGAGAGAGAGAGAGAGAGAGAGAGAGAGAGAGAGACTGACTTTGTCCTGGAGCTGATAGGAAACCTCAGAAAGACCGTGACAAACATAGAAACAGAGCAGTTTCTAGGGACTGGTATAGTAACATTTCACTTGTATTTTATTAAATAAAGTTGCCTGAGGATCGGGAAAGTAAAATAGCCATGCTGGTCAGCCTTACAGACCAGCCAGCAATGATGCACACCTTTAATCCTGGTGGCCATACTAGTTGCCATAGAAACAGGGCGGTGCATACCTTTAATCCCAGTAGTACACGCCTTTAATCCCAGCCCTGGAGAGCATTGTGAGACTGGAGGAGACAGCTCCCCACAGTCTCATTCTGAGATTCCTGGAGGCGGGATCACCATTTTCAGACTGAGGTCGAGGTAAGAGCCAGTGGCTGGCTGCTTCGCTTTCTGGATCTTCAGGTTGAACCCCAGTTTCTCTCTCTGAGCTTTTATTAATCGGAGCTTCAGACTAGACGGTGATAGCCTAGAGACCAGAAGGCGTGCAGAGGCTGGGGAGAGAGTCTACACCAAGAGAGTTTGATTTCCTTCAGATGAGTGGGCTGGCCACAGAACCAGCATGTGGAGACAACCTGGTGTTCTGGCAGCAGTCCAGGGCTGGTTTCGGGAATGATGGTGATGATGTAAGGAGTAGGGGTGTCCAGCACTGAAGTGTCCTTAGAGACTGAAAGCAGCACTCACTACAGGGCTCATTTTCTTAGAATGAAGATGCTTCATTGGTGGGAGGAAAACCAAACCTGCAAGAACAAAGGGGCCCTGACTCTGAAACCAGTTTCAGAAGGAGCCAAAACAACTCAAGTCTAAAGCCTGGGCTGAGGTAAGTGCCAGTCACCCTGAGCTGTGTGCTTGGCTGGCAGAAGGGATGCGAGCCAGGCCTTCCCAGCCCGCCTGGGCACAACCACTGGGGGGTGGGGGAGCACACACTCTTTGGGGCCAGCCATGGCAGTCCCATATGTGCCTGCCAGCATGGAGGGGCAGGGTTTTAACTGCGTGTGGGTCTGGATTTACTCAGAGCCCTGCAGCGACCATGGCAAAGGCCCTGTGTAGCCTCCAGCCCAGTGCTGCCCCACTTTCAGACAAGCTGATGATGCCTGTTCAGGACTGTGAATTCCAGTGTAAATGCTTTTAAGTCAGCATTTACATTTGCCATGCAAAAGTGCCACAGAACGGGTGCCCTCAAGACACAGGTTTTTTTCCCTTAATTCTGGAGGTTAAAGGCCAAGATGGAAGCGTCCAGATGGCTGGTCTCTCCTGGAGGCACTCCCCTTCACATGGAGATGACAGTGTCCTTTCTGTGTCCTCACAGGATCTTCTCTGATTGAATTTGTGTTGTCATTCCCTCCCCATCCTCCTCCTCCTCTCCCTTCTCCTTTTCTTCCTCCTCCTCCTCTGACATTTGGTCTGTCTGTTTTTTGTAATTCCAGGTTTAGAATGTAGGACCTTGTTCATTCTGATACCAGGCAAGCGCCCCACTGCAGAGCCACACTCCAGCCCCTCACTGGGCTGATTCTAGAAAAGCCCTCTACCACATTCCTATATTCCCTGTCTTCTTTTACCTTTTTTTTTTTTTAAGACAGGGTCTCACTATGTCACCCAGTGAGACCTTGAACTTTGAGATCCTCCAGCTTCAGCCTCCTAGTGCTGGTTGGATGACAGTTGTTCCCTGCTATTCCCACCCTAGTCTCTTGTCATAGTCCATATTGGGTCTAATTCACCCACGTGAACTCATCCTTCTTGATTACCTCTGTAAAGTCTTGTCTAGAAATGTGGTTATATTCTACGGTGGTAAAGGCCTGGGTTTTAACATAGAAATTAGGACGAAGAGCCTGAGGCTGAGCTCAGTGGTTGCATGCTTGCCTCACATAGCCTGCATGAAGCCCTGGGGCTGATCCCTAGTGTGACACAACTGGGCTGAGGCTCATACCTCATCCATTTCAGCGCTCAAACGAGAGAGGAGGAAGGATCAGGAGTTCCAGCTACAGAGTGAGTTGGAGGCCAGCTTGGGCTGTATGAGAGCCTGTCTCAATCAAGCAAGCAATCAATAAATGGCAAAAAGTAAGATTTTTTTTTAAGATTCCAAAGATCAGTCTTTTTTAATTAAATTAATTAATTATTTTCCATCCCAACTGTAGTTTCCCCTCCCTCCTCTCCTCCCATTCCCTCCGCCTCCCTTCTGACCACCCACTCCTCATCCACGCCTCCTCTATTTCTGGTCAGAAAGGGGAAGGCCTCCTACAGGTATATTAACAAAGCATGGCATTTCAAGTCTTGTCGAGTAAGATTAATCACCTCCTCTTGTATTTAGGCTGAGCAAGGCATCCCAGTAAGAGGAACAGGTTCCCCAAAGCCAACCAGAGCATTACGGAAAGCCTCTGTTTCCATGTTAGGAGTCCTACAAATCAACCAAGCTACACAGATGCCAATGTATGTAGATGGCTTAGGGCTTAGGTCAGTCCTATGCAGGCTCACTGGCTCTTGGTTCAGACTCTGTGAGCTCCTATGAGTCAGGTTGGTTGTTTCTGTGGGTTCTCGTGTGATGTCCTTAATCCCTGTGACTCCTGTAATCCTTCCTCCCTCTTTTCAGCAGGATTCCATGAGCTTGAACTAATGTTTGGCTGTGGGCTTGTATCTGTTTCCATCACTTACTGGATGAAGGTTCTCTGACGACAGTTGGGGTAGGCACCAATCTGCTCATGAGAGATGGCAAGTTCAGGCTATGTACGTACTATTGCTAGGAGTCTTAACTGAGGTCATCCTTATGGATTCATGGGAGTTTCCATTGCATCAGGGTTCTACGTGAACCCAAAAAGCCCCTCCATTTCCAGTTGTCTTTCCAGTACCCTCTCTCTTTACCCGTGCCAACCCAATCTCTCAAGTTCCCATCCCTACCTTCCCCAAGTCCATCCAGGAAGATCTCTTCTGTTTGCCCTGCGTAGGGAAATCAATGAGCCCCTCCTTGGGCCCTCCTTGTTACCTCACCTGTGGATTGTAGCATGGTTATCCTTTCAAGAAGTAAGACGTTTCTATGAGCAACACCTTTTACCTGAGGTCAAAGGAGCCAGTCCACCCCTGCACGAGTGGGACACTCAGATCAGGAACTGTTCCACCAAGGAGACGCAGCCTCTGTTGCTCTATAGTCCAGGGCCATGGAGAGAGCAAGCAGAGAGTCCATGTGGGAACTGCAGATGGATATGGCACGTGCCAGACCCCTTTAGCCCCAACAGACCTGCAGAGGAACAAGGCCATCTCCACCTAAGACTCCAGAGCCAGATACCTACAGCCCGGCTCTCACTGTGGCTGGGAAAACCTGCTCCTATCCAGGCCTCCCCCTTTTACTCCCCTTATCTCACAGTCTTCCCTTTCCTCCCCTTCTCCTCCTTTTCTCTTCCTCTTCCCTCCCTCTTCCTTCTCTTCTTTCTCCTCACTCTCCTCTTCCTTTCTTCCCTCCTCTTCTCCTACCCCCCAAGTAGTTGCATCCCAGGTGGGTGGTCTGGTCCTTGCTTATGGCTCAAGGGCAGGTATCAGAGGAGGGAGGGTCTTGGCTGCACCAGAAAGTCGTGTGGGGTTCAGGGTACTCAATCACAGAGACAGCAGGAAGGAATCAGCCAGCTACCTTGACTGTGTGTGGTGAGACGTCCTAAAGAGAGAACAGTTGTGAATACAGCGCCACATTGGTGGCTACATGCACCTGCTGCGAGTGGGTCCCTTTACCTTACTCTCTTTTTATATCTGTTTTTTTTTTTTCATTCCCTTTGCCCCCACACGCCCACATGCTTTATTATGTTCCCGATACTTCACATTACTTTGGTTGCTTTGTAGGTCCCATGCATTTTGGGTGCATGTGGAGCTCTTTTCTGCAGCCCCTCCTCTCTTTGAGATAGGGTTTTATATAGACCAGGCTGGCCTTCAACTTCATCTGTAGCCGAGGATGATCTTAAACTCCTTATTTTCCTACCTTCGCCTGCCTTGTGCAGGGATTGCAAGCATGCAACCCCACGCCTGGGTTATATTGGTGCTGGGAAGGATGCCAGGGCTTCATGAGCACCAGGTACACACTCTGAGCTACACGCCCAGCTGTCTTTCGCCATTCTCACTCTTCCCTCCCTTCTTCCTCGTTCTCTCATCTATCAAACATTTCCTCAGGGACCCAGGTGACACTCTGCACTGAATGCTGTGGGGACACAAGGTCACGATTAATAAAAACCCAGAGACAGATATTGGGGTTCAGTCTGGAGACCAGAAAAGCAAAGCAATCAAGCCACTAGGAAAGGCTTACCTCTACCGAGGTTGAGCGACTGCAGACTAAGCAGACTAGGCAGACTAGGCAGTCTGAGCCTCTTCTCCCATTTTACATTTCCTCTAGACCTGGGATTAAAGGCGGTGATTTCCCCAGGCCTGGGATTAAAGGTGTGGGCCACCATCACTTGGGTTTGTTTCTGCATTGATCTTGTATAGCTCAGGGTAGCTCTGAACCCACAAAGATCCATCTACCTCTGCCTTCCAAATCCTGGGACTAAAGGTGTGTATCACCATTGCCTGACCTCTAGTGGCTTAGCTTTGCCCTTCTGATCTTTAGGCAATCTTTATTTATTAAAACATAAATAAAAATATCACTGTACACAACAGTCTGGTGACCGCCCAGACCAAGACGCAAATTTATCCCATAGGGGTAAAGCAAGACCAAATACCCCATAGAGGAAGATACTTCTGTCCCCATCGAGGCTTGGTCACCTCAGGCTCTTCTGAACTGTCTTTGTGGATCAAAGGATGACTAAGCCCCCAAGGGAACATCATAGTTCAGGCATCAGTTGGTGGCTGAGCCCGGAGAGGAGATGACAAAATGTACGAGGCAAGAGCCAGGCAGACAGTTGTGTGTGATTGCCTATTCCTACAGATGAAGGGAGCGGCTGAGACTGTGGTCTGAGACTTCCTCAGTCCAGCAACCCCCGGGACGTGGTGGGGTCAGCAGGAAACAGACACAGGCATGGTGACAGAGTCTTTGGGAAGTGGGGAAGGAACACAGCCTGTGTCTCCTCGCAGAGCTCCTCCAGGTCCTTCTGCTGCCCACAGCAAAGCTGAACTATTTAAAGACTGTGGCTCTGTTTCTGCAGTGCAGGCAATAAAGGGTGATATCTTAGTCACTTTTCGATTGTTGTCATAAAACATCATGGCAACTTACAAAAGGAAGAGTTTGTTGGGGGGCTCACACTTGCGAAGGTTAGAGCCCAAGGCTGTCACACTGGGGAGCGGGGCTCACAGTTGCAGCCCAGTGTGGGGAGCATGACAGCAGGCAGGCGGGCAGGCATAGCACTGGTGCAGTCGGGAGCTCCCATCTTATTCACAAGCACAGGCAAAGTCGGTGTGCGCACACTAACTGGGAATGTCCTAGGCTTTTGAAGCCTCAAAGTCCACCCCATCCCGTGACATGACACACCTTCTCCAACATAGCCATATCTACTAATCCTTCCCAGTCTCACCAACTGCAGACCAAACATTCAGATATATGAACCAATGCGGGCCATTCTCATCCAAACCACCCAAAGGTGGCTTCTATGGTGGTATATTATTTGCATTTTGATAAATAAATCTTGCCAGATGCAAGAAGACCAGATGCAAAGCTAAAGCCACTAGAGGTCAGGCAGAGGTGGCACACACCTTTAATCCCAGGATTTGGGAGACAGAGGCAGACGGAACTCTGTGAGTTCAAGGCCAGGGCTACACAAAATCAACGCAGAAAGAAATCCAGGTGGTGGTGGCTCACACCTTTAATCCCAGTCCCAGGGAATCACCACCTTTAATCCCAGCACTAGAGGGAATATAAAATGGGAGGAGAGAGGATTAGTTTGCCTAGTCTGTGGGCACCCAGCTTTGGTAGAGGTAAGATTTCTCCAGTGACTTGGCTGCTTTGCTTTTCTGGTGTTTGGGTTGAACCCCAATATCTGACTCTGGATTTTTATTATTTGTGCTACAAGCTTCACAGAGTCAAGAGGCAAAATCCAAGCACTATGACAGGGCGAGCTTCTCTAATCCAAAAATATGAAATCCAAAATGCATCAGAACCTGAAACATTTTATTTTGTGAAAGGATCTCATGTAGCCCAGGCTAGCCTTGAACTTGACTTATAGCCAAGGGTGACCTTGAACCCATGATGCCCCTGCCTTCACTGCTCTAGTGCTGGGATTAGAGGTGGGCAAAACCACACCAAAATGAATAAAATGTTATTAAAAATTAAAAACTTCAGAATTTAGGGTGATTTGAATTTCAGTTTTTCAGATTAGGATGCTGAACTAAAAGTAAACCCTTGCTTCCTAAATTGCCTGTGCCAGGCATTTTGTCGTAGCAATGAAAACAGTATTTAATAAACAGCAAGCCTGAAATACTTGAAGAAACAGGGAATGGTCCACCTTATCACCTGGTGTGTGTGTGTGTGTGTGTGTGTGTGTGTGTGTGTGTGTGTGTTTGTACGCGTGCGCACACATGATGCACCTCTTCTGTCCCTTGCCATTCTGTCACACAGAAGTGGTTGCTGCCCTTTGCTGGGTTTCCAACTCCTTCACCTCCTACATTGACCCATTAAGGCTGGACTGCCCGCCTAGAATCCCCAAGTGAAGAGATGGGGTGTGACCCAGTGAGAGCCCCTGCCTAGAATCCCCAGTGAGGGGCTTGGGTGTGACTCAGAGGTAGAATATCTGCCTAGAGTTCCCCATTGAGTGGGTTTGCTCAGGGGTAATTCTTTTGCCTGGCAAACCGAAGGCCTCGGGTTCAATTTAGGGACTCAGCGAATTCTCCTACAACTTATGCCAGCTGTCCCGAGCTCAAGCAGTGTTACTCCCCCACCACAACATGAAAAGAGAACATCTACTTCCCCATTGTATACCTTAGATGACTCTGGCTCAGAGCTGTGGCTCTTACAATAAAAAGATAAATTATTATACTTACTTATTTTGTGTGGGGAGGGAGGTTGGATTCCTGGGTCTGAGGAAGGAAGCTGAGATTGGACCTTGTCTAAGGGAGGAGGGCTGGGGTTGGACATCTGGGTGTGAGAGAGGAGGCTGGACACTGGACTCCTAGGGTCTGATGGAGGAGGTTGGAGTTTGTGTATCTGGGCCTGAGGAAGGAGGCTGTGGCTTTGACACCTGGGTCTTGAGAAGGCTGGGGGATGGGCAGGGGGAGGGGACAGACCAGGCTCTCACAGTAGCCTGAGAGACTAGGCCTTAGTTTTGGTTCACTAAAATGGGACAGAGCTGTTTACAGACAGTCCTCAAGAAAACCACAACATAGGAGCAACCAGTCATCAGGTGCCCCACAGCCTTCTGCATGCTCTGCAGGCCCCCAAAGCCGCTTTACTGGCTCAGCAGGGGGCCCCCAGTCTCCTGATAACTGAAGAGTTTTCCCTACCCTGCTCCTGGAAGGTCCTTAACCATCAGGACCTCCCACCAATCAGCCCCCAGACTAATCTTTCCTCCACCAATCAGCCCCAGATTCCTTCTCCCTGGAATTCCCCTAACTCTGCTTAAAAGGAGCTTGCGACCTTCTTGGGGGGCGGGGGTCACCATGTGCCATCCCAATGTTAAAATTAATAAAGTGTTCTTGTTATTGCATACGTGGCTGCTGGTCTTTTTGGGGGGCTTCTCTCGGACTCTAAGTCTAGGGGAGGAAGACTGGGTCTAGACTCCTGTGACTAAGGGAGGAGGATCTGGGGTCTGCACACCTTGAGTCTGAGAGAGGAGGGACAGGACCTGGTTCTGGGGAGGAGGGTTTTGGCTCCTGCAGCAGGAGGTAGCGGGATGAAGTGCATCTCTGGCCAGGATTCTGGAGACCTGGAGGACGCCTGTGGCCCGGGGGAGGGCGGGGGAAGGGCCGGGCCACAGTAACAAAGGCCTCTCCCTCCAACGAGCAATCCCCCCCCGGCCCCGCCTCCGCGGCCCCCCGCTTGCCCTGATTGGCCGGTCTCCCTGCCCGTCAGCGCCACCCCCCTCCCCGGGTCTGCAGCAGCTCAGGCCGCCTCGTCGCGCCCCCCCAGCCCCCTCCCCCCGCCCCCGCCGCCCCCCGGGCCGGTGCAGCCGCAGGCGGGGTCCCCCTTCCCCTCCCCCTCTCCCCCAGGCTCGCGCGCCCCGACCGCCCCCTCCCCTCCCCTTCCGCGCCGCCGCGATGCCCCCCCCTGCGCCCGGGGCCCGGCTCCGGCTCCTCGCCGCCGCCGCCCTGGCCGGTCTGGCCGTCATCAGCCGAGGTACCGCAGCGCCGGGGGCGGGGGACTCGGCGGGGACGCCGGGGTCCCGGAAGGGGATACAGGGTCGGGGCGGAGGCGGGCAGGGAGGGACCCCTCGGGGTTGAGGATATGTGGAGGTCTGGAGCCGGGGACCGGAGGCAGTCCTTGGCTGGGCATGGGTCCTTGGGTGCATGGATGCGCGGGGTTTCAGGGGTGCACGTTCCCATCGTCAGCTGCTCCATCACTAACAAGAGGGTCGCCGACACCTGCTGCCGGCCTGGGGCGGCAGGGATGTACGGCTTTAGGTCAGGGAGGGGCTCAGACATTGGGGTGACAGTTTCCGTCTGGGCAGAGTCTCCAAACTGAGTTGGGGTACCAGGCTGGAATGATGCCCCGTGTGTGGAGGGGGTCTTGTCTTGCGTTTTGGAGAGGGTCCCCTGCGCAGTCTTTGCCTGGGGACAGGGCACTGCCTCTGCGTCTTTAGGCAGAGGTAGAGGAGGGAGTGTCTTCCAGGGTCAGCAAGCAATGAGGACAGAATGTCCACAGACTGAAAACCCAGACCCAGGGAAATCAGAGAAGCAGCTGGAACTCACTATCAGGATTTCCCTCGCACTGAAAGTGTAGGAATTTGGGGTGCTGCCGTTTACTGGGGGATGATCTTGGGAAGCCAGGAAGTTGGGGTACTGATCTAGTCTTGGATTAAATGAAATTTGGATGGAGAAATGGACAGGTGAAGGGCAACAGTGGGGTGGAGAAGGTAGGATAGGAGAGCTAATGCCAGTTACACGGGTCTCAACCGGTCCAGTGGGCCTAAAGACCCTCTAACAGCAGCTGTGAGTCGTGCCTTGAGAATGGATGTCTGAACTGCTTTCCCTGCCGGGCCTGTCAAGGAGAGTATGGGCAAGGAAAAGGCCCTGAGGGCACAGAAGGGAGAGGGATGGGGTGAAGACTGAGCTCTGGGTACCTAGGAAGCCAAGAAAGTGTTAACCAGGCGGTTCCACATCACTTCCTCCAGGCTCTGTCCAATCAAGCATCACAGAATCAGGGACACGCTCTGCCATCAGGGACCCAACATTGTACCCCAGCAGCCCCCAGGGAAGCAGCTACTCTGGGTCTCCAATCAAGTCACCCACAGTCACATAAACATCACAGTATCCCAGCCAAGCCACACCTGCAGACTACAGTCACATAAACAACCCTGCCCACGCAGGATGCGCCCACGCAGATCCATCTGGGGAGGGCATGGGATCGGGCAGGAAGGGAATGCGCTAAAAGTCCACACCTGAGCACGTACGCGACTGAGCGCTGTCTCACTTGCTGACTACTGGCCGGGTCCACTGTCACTTGAGGTTTCTGCTTCTGACTTATTTGTGGACCCCCTTTTGACCATCTCCTTCCATCCCTGCTGGGTTCAGCGCAGTAGCACATCTGCCTCTCAGACTGATCTCCGTTGACCCCTATGTCTGAGTCCCTCTTTGCTTACTCCCTCACTCAGACTGCATCCCTTGCTCACTCTGCATCTGTTCCTGCCTCCCCTTCACTGTACCTCCTTGACCCCTGGCCTCCACCCAACTGTCATCTTAAGGTACAGTCCCATTTGCCTCTCAATGTGCCTCTCTTAGGGTCCTCCCCTGGGGCCGGGGGTGGTGGCTCTGGCAAAGCCATATGACCTTGATCAGTGAAACCTGAGAGTGAGAGAAAGTGGGACCCAGTGGGTTGGACCAAGATAAATCTACCTGTTAGACAGGTGCCTCATTCATATCCTACTGCTACTTGGGGGCGGGGACACACCTTAATTTGTAAAGTATGAAAAATAATACCTTCTTTTTTAAAAACTCAAGTTTTTCATGAGGAGCATGGAAGAACCAAGCCCCCAACCCCAGCTTTCTCTCGTGTAGTCACAGATTTTTCTAGTCAGAGTCTCACTACGTAGTACAAGCTGGCCTTGAATTCAAGGTGATCCTCCTGTCTCAGCCTTCCAAGTGCTCAAATGCTGTGATTACAGGCATAGGAGTCTCCCTTCTCCCACAGTTTTTTTTCTTCTTCTTCTTCTTCTTCTTCTTCTTCTTCTTCTTCTTCTTCTTCTTCTTCTTCTTCTTCTTCTTCTTCTTCTTCTTCTTCTTCTCCTTCTCCTCCTCCTCCTCCTCCTCCTCCNTTCTTCTTCTTCTTCTTCTTCTTCTTCTTCTTCTTCTTCTCCTTCTCCTCCTCCTCCTCCTCCTCCTCCTCCTCCTCCTCCTCCTCCTCCTCCTTTTTGAGCAGGGTCTTAATATGTAGACATGGTTGGCCTGTAATATGTAGACCAGGCTGGCTTTGAACTGAAGGCAGTCCTCCTGCCTCTTTTTCATAGACTCTGGGATATGGATGTGGGCTGGCATGCCCAGGTCTCATGCACACCCGAGAGAAGCTGGTGGATCAAGAGCCAGGCAGCAGAGGAGCAAAGTCCCCCAGCTTTCTCTCTCTTTCACGACAAATTCATTCCACACAACTTTCTTCAATCCAAAGCAAAGAAGGCCTGGTTTGTTCTTGGCAGTGTTTTCTTCTTAAAACAGAAATAAAGTCAGCCTATTTCTTTGGCTTACTTACACTTAGCAAAACCTTCCTGGCTATGTAACTATAAATGTACATTTAGTTCCCCACCCCCAAATCCTTTATGCCAACACTGTCCACACACTTACATATTCATTCACAAAATGAGGCTATATTGGCTGGGGATGTGGCTCAGTTGGTACTGCTTGCAGGAGGCCCTGGGTTCGATCCCCAGAGCTACATCAGCTGACGCATAAGCTGAGCATGGGGGTATGAACTGTATCCCCTGCATTGGGAGGCAGAGGCAGGAAGATTAGAGGTTCAAGGTCAGTCTTTACTACTGAGCTAGCCTGGGCAATCTGAGACCCCGTCTCAAAACTAACTCCATCAAAAAACTCAGCAGTGAGTGAATTGGTGGAGAGAGGGGGATGCCCTTTGCTCCTGGGGCATCTGGAGGGGAGGGGGCATGCACACTGCAGCCAGGACTGAAGCCCATTCCACGGCCTTTGCACCCTGTACCATAGTCTGACTCTTGATCCTTTGTTTCCTTGCCATTTTTTATATATTACATTTTTTAATGTTGCATTTACTTAATTTTTAGTGAGGGTCAGAGGAAAACTTGTGGGAGTCAGCTGTGTGGGTCCAGGGGCTTGTACCCAGGTTGTCAGAACTCAGAAGGTATTGTCCTGCCTTGTGGGTAGCGCAGGCTGGCCTCAAACATGCCCTAGTGTCCTCAGCACCAGGATCACAGTTGTGTCCCGCCACACCTGAGTGTTGTGTACACTGCCATTCTGACACCCGAGATATGTGCTGTGGGCTGGGGTACGGAGCAAGCCACACTAAGCACCCCCTCACAGAAGCTTACAGTGAAAACACAGAGATCACTAAACACTCCCTCACAGAGCTTACAGTGAAAAGACAGAGATCAAGAATCAGCTGGGGAAAAAACCCTGGCAAACAATTCGATAGGTCACCTCAGAGAGTGAGGGAAGAGGCTAGAAGTGCCGTGGAGGACGCGTTGTCCATTTTGGAGGAGGCTGATCCAGGAAGCCACTGCTAGGAAGTTGAGAAGGGGTTAAGGCCTGAAGGAAGAGAGAAGCCAGCCTTGGTTTTCCAGGTCCCAAGAAACGCAGTGGACGTAAAGGCCCTGAGCTGTCGACCGCAGAAGGGGCTGCCTGATGTGTGGTGCAGCTTGCAGGCCTCACGTGAGTTCAGCAGAGAGGTGGGCTTCGGTGCTGGTCAAGCCAGAGATTATCCCCCTGCGGCCCTCCTCGGGCAGTCCTCATCCCAGCTTTGCCTGGGGTTCATCCAGGATCCCTAAAGACTCTCACTTCTAATTTCTGAACATAGGGCTTGTTAGAAACCTCTTCCTCCCATGACCTCTGTTTATTGATTTATCCTGTGAGTCTAGACTGGAAATCTCACGAGAGCAGTGGCCTAGAGAACCCTATCCTCACAGGATTCCTCCCTTCTCTATCCCTCAGCTCTCCTCCTCAGCTTGTTATTATATATTTATATACACATATTACACATAAATGAATGAATGAATGTTATTACATAGAATGCACAGTCTCACTATGTTTTTAAAACTGGCCTGAAACTCACTGTAGTCCAGGCTGGCTTGGAACTCTGTAGTCAAGTTGGCCTCAGATTTGGGGAACTCTTCCTGCCTCACTTTCCAAGTGCCAGGGTTACAGGCATGAGCTACCAGGTCTGATTTTCATGATGTCTCTCTAATCTACTCTATCCAGCAAGAGAGGCTAATCACCATTTTAATTTGTCAATGGGGAAACTGAGTCCCAGAGATGGAGAGACTTTTGTACCTGAGGGACAGAGGTGAGCCTTGATGCTGGGACTCTGCCTTTTCTCCTAGGGGAAGCTGAGGCAGGGTTGCTAGAACATATATTGGCAAGATGTCTGACAGGAGTGGCAGATCTCAGAAGTGTCGGCTGACCGTCCTCCCCTCGCCCCAGTCAGCGAGGCTGACACCAGGCCAGCTGACCGGACAGTCCGCCCCTCGCCCCAGTCAGGGAGGCTGACACCAGGCCAGCAAGAGAAGTACGCAGTTCTTTAAAAGGATGCGCTCTGGACACATTCTCAGCCCGTGCTACACGTCAGCTGCTGAGCTCAGCATGCCGCCTGCTTGTGTACTCTCAAGGCAGCGTTCAGAAGAAGTTGCACTAAATTCTTATTCTTTGTTTTCTCCAGAAGGGGAAACCGAGGCTCGACCCATGGGGATGTGTAGTCAAGATATGAAAGGGTAGACGCTGGGCTTCCTAGCCTTTGAGGTCTGTTACATGGCTTTAGAACCCTATATTTCCTCTCCAGACCCCTCCCTGACCTAAGCAAGGCACATTTCTGGGTCAAACAGATAAAAAACATGTGGACTGAAGAGACAGCTCAGTGGGAAAGAGCATTTGCTGCTCATGCAGAAGACCTGGGTTTGGCTCCCAGCACTCTATGGCAGCTCACAGTTCCAGGAAATCCAACACCCTCTTCTGGTTTCTGTGGAGGCCTCTGCATGCACATGGTGCACATAGACTCACACAGGCACACACATGTACACATAAAGTACAAATAAATGCGTGTTTTTAATCACAGCATCCAGAAATTCCAGGTCAGGTGAGGGAGGTGCAATAGACGGCCAAACTGGCTGCCTAGAACAGGACATGGGGTCTCTTCCCTGAGCAGTCACAGAGCTCTTCCTGAATGGGGTCTTGAGGAATGAGAAAGAGTTCAAGAGTCAGACGCATCCGTTCATTTTTATTCGGACAACAGCTGTTTCCAAGAAGATTCCCGGGGGAGCTGGGGGACACTAGGGACATAGATCTGAGTCACAATGAGGCTCTGCCCCCAGAACGCGTCCAGTCTGTAGGAGAGATGCCGTGTCATGTGTGAGTTTAGTGATAATGGAGAATGCCCAGACTCTGTGGGAAGGAAGAGCAGGCCTGACAGAGTGTGGGGGTGCTCCTACCTGGCTTTCCACATCAATAATTCAACATCTGAGGCTTTCTGCGGGCCAGGCACTGCACTGTATTGTGCTGTAGCCCCAGAGGAGTCCCACACATGGCCGCAATTGAGAAACTCAGGCAATATGGAGAGGAATCAGGTTGTAGAGTTTTAACATTGACTTTGGGGTCAGGCGAGATTCATGCCTTTAATCCTAGAGAGGCAGGCAGATCTCTGTGAGTTCAAGACCATGCTGGTCTACATAGTGAATTCCAGGACAGCCAGGCGTGGTACCAAACATGGTTGTGCTCCTGGACTGGTTTGTCAGAGAACCTGTTTCAAGAAAAGGAGAAAAAAAGAAAAAGGGAAGAAAAGAAAGATTTAAAAAAAAATTGTCTTTGGGTAAATGAATGCCTGCCTGCTACGCTCTTTAAATGAAGCCCAGATTGCACAGCACCTGATTCCAGGGTCAGTTTTTAAAAATACATATATAAAGGTCTGTGGTCTGTGGTGTCCATATTCATAGGCAAGGAGCTAAAGGCTCATTGAGGGACAGGCTCATTTATCACGTCTCCTAGGACCGTCCACAAGACCACCTTGATTCAAGATTATGACCTGAGCACAGAGGCTGGAGTTCACCTGAGCCACTAGAAGAAGGGATTTGAGGTTTAGTGGATGGAGAACCAGAGAGGGGCACATCTGGGCTACACACAGCCCTGGGGCCCGGGGCAAAGGGCGATGCTGACTCTAGGACTTGACAGGAAGCCTTGGTCCCAGGGCTACTCAGGGCTTCAGAAGTGACAGTACCAGTCTTGGGAAGAGTTCCATGGCAAGGGGTGCCTCTGCAGGTCCCTCTGTCTGAGAACCTGTGGCCGAGGGCTCCCCTGTGGCTGAGGGCTCCCCTGTGGCATGGGCCTCCACTGTTCGCACACTGAGCCTATGTGAGTGGACATACCAGCTCTGAAGTCTTTCTCTCTTCAGAGCTCTGGGATACCAGCAATCTCTGTGGGTGTCCTGTGTTGTCACTACCGTAGGGTGGGGTATCTAGGTACCCTACAATGCCCCAGAAACTTCAGCCCTTGATGGGCCAAGGTTGAGGGCCCTGTCTAGGACACTACAAGAGTTTGGCATGCTGCGGGGTGTATTTGTGTGGGTCAGCTTATGAAGAGATCGTGGTACCAAACATGGTTGTGCTCCTGGACTGGTTTGTCACATTCCCTCACTTCCTTTGGTCTGGATGTGTATTTTGATCTGTGACTTAGAGTAGGGGTGTGTGTGCGCGCGCACTCATGTGTGTGTATGTGTGCATGCATGCGTGTGTCAGAGGTGACAGCATGATTTACTATGTAAGAATTACAGATTCTTAGACAGGGCGGCACCTGTCTGTTGGAGGGGTGTGACAGTGAAGTGGTCTGTCCCCCAAGTGGTAACTTTGTGCAAGAAGGACCCAGCGCCTTCCTAAGTGGGTGCAGGGACTGTCTGCTCAAGCTGGCAATGCTGCGCTCTACAACCTGAGAGGACCTTACAGCTGCGAATGGTGTGCAAGGCTGTTGTGAGTGGAACCGTGAGGGGACAGCAGGGTAACTCGGTGCACCAGCGCGGTTTGGCCTTTGGCATTCTGAGTGTGTCTGTCTGCTCCTGATTTCTGCAAGTGACCTTCTGCCAGACTTGTGTCTGGGGCTGTTGGGAGCACCTTTGACCTGGGCCATAACCATGCGTATCACAAGGCTTAGCCTTGGCCTTGGGTTTTTCCTAGTCCCTGGTGGGGCCCATATGCGTGTACACATCCCATTGTTACCTGAGCATATGTGACAAGTTCCCTGCTTGGGCTTCTTACTGAAGGACAATGGCTCTGGCCTGGATGACCCCAGGCTGAGAGGCTTCTGGGCTCAGACCCAAACCCCAGGCCTAACCAGCCTGCTACATTGTTTCTGTCCTAGCCCCATCCTGAGGGGCTGTTGATTGAGAGGCCCCCAGGGAGTCATTGGGATACCACGGGCAATTAATTCATTAGATTAATTAGCTCCTTTCCCCAGCTGGGGGCAGGGCAGCCCTCAGGGCCCTCCTGCTCCAATCATCCAAGGTCATACAGCCAGACCTCCTCTTAGTGCAGTCTGCTTTGCCCCCACTTACCCAGCCCCCACTCCCTGGCCCTGGTCCAGCTCTGCTGGCCCTAATTTACAGAGACTTGAATGGTGGTGTGACCAGGCCACACTGGTGCATGCAGGCAGGCCCGTGTGTGCACTGTGAGCACTGGCATGTCAACTGTGTCTGGCAGCTGTGTGTGTATATGTGTGAAGGTCTGTGTTCAGCCACACGGGATAGCTAAAGGTGTGGATACAAGGCCATGTTTAGCATCTGTGACCCTCTGTGTGTGTCTGCACATATATGTCTGAATTAATGTATGTTATGTGCATCTTGCTCACATGTACATGTGTATATTTGTTGCAAATATATTTGTTGTGTGCATGAGTGTCAATGTACTGTATGCTCAACAGTCTGTGTGTGTGACTGTGAACAACGTGTCCCTGTGTATGCGTGTGTGTATGCCTGTGAGTCTTGAGCACTTGTATGTGTGCATGATACCTGTGTCTGTATATACCTCCATACTTGTTTATTATATCTATGCACTGTGTGACTTTATCTGAGGAGACTTGAATAAACGTCTGTCCATGGCGCTGGAGAGATGGCTCCGTAGTGAAGGCAGTTGCTACTCCTGAAGAGGCAGGAGGACCTGATTCAGTGCCCAGCACCCACATCAAACAGCTAACATTTGCCTGTAACTCCAACTCCAGGGGATCCGATGCCCTCTCCGAGGGCACCCCTGTGCACATGCACATACCACACAACAACAAAAGGAAATGTCTACTCACCCCAGAGAGGGCACAGCAATACACCGAGGAAATAATTCTGAAATGCAAATCTAGCTTGGTGGAGCAACAAGTTCAAATGGGCTTTCTCACAGGAGTGTGGGACAGAGTGACTCACAGGCATGTGGGCAACATGCAGGCAGCTACACCGTCAAAGAAGAGTTGCCCCTGCACACCCGCAGCATAGTTAGCAACGCTCCTGCTGTGGGGCTTCTCTGTGCTACCTCGTGAGCTGGCATGACCAGTTCCAGTGCCACCTCCAGTGCTTTGAGAGCACCATTTCCACAAGTGCAGTCCTGCAACGCCTCGTGTGGAGCTCTGCTGTCAAGACAGCAGTCTTGCCATCACACTATGTAACCAGGAGTCTCTGAACACTTTGCTTTGCATGTGTATGTGGTCTGTAGCTGAGTGCTTAGATGTGTCTGCATGTCAGTGGCACTGTGTTTGATATGTGCATACATATGTCTGGGTGTGTAGATGTGTCTGTGTGTACATGCACCAATGTGCATATGTTTCTCTGCGTGCACATTTGTCTGTGTGTATGGATTGGGACTGGGCATCAGCTCTGTAAGTGAGCTGTTCCACAAGAGTTCCATTCTGAGTCAGAGCAGACCCAGAGGATGGGACATGGCATATTGGTCTGGTCTGAGTGTGTCCCTGTGTGTGGATTTCTGAAAACAATACATTCTGTAGCAGTGGATGCAGGTGTCTGTGTAACCAACACCGTGTGCACGCGTCTGTGTCTGTGAACTGAGTATTTGTCACAGCTGGCCCCACCCAGCTGCCAAGGCTGAACAACCCCTCCCTTCTGCAGGGCTGCTGTCCCAGAGCCTGGAATTCAGCTCACCTGCGGACAACTACACTGTGTGTGAAGGTGACAACGCCACCCTCAGGTATATCCCAGTTGGGGCTCGGCTCAGGCAGCTTGAAGTTCCACCCACCTTGCATGCACAAGCCCAGAGTGACATCAGCTGCATCTGCAGCCAGCTGTGAGGGATGCGGACACTAAGCCCAGCTCCACCTGTGAACCTTACTGTCCTCTTAAAAGTGGCGAGATGGGAACTGCAAGGATTCAGAACCCTGTAGACCATGATTGCCAGGGAAGAGCGAGGAGTATCAGTCTCTGGGATCTTCTCCTCAGTGGGGTCTCTCTCCCCACCTGGGTCTCTCTCTCTCTCTCTCTCTCTCTCTCTCTCTCTCTCTCTCTCTCTCTCTCCCTCCCTCCCTCCCTCCCTCCCTCCCTCCCTCCCTCCTTCCCTGTCTCCTTTTTCAGGATCTCTGCCCCATCTTTCTTGCTTTCTGTCTCTCTATCTCTCCCCACTTGCCTTTGTTTTTCTCTCAGGGTCTCTGTCCCCCACCCTTTTCCCACTTCGGAGTCAGTCCTCCCCTTCCTCCCTAACACACAGCAGTCTCTCACAAGTCTTACTTCCAGGCCTCTTCCCTCTCTGAGGTCTGCCTCCCAGGGTCCTGCAGGTGTAGTGGCAGTTGATGGGGAAGCCCTTGCCTTCTCTTCTTATTGTTGGCTTCCTCCCCAGCTGCTTCATTGATGAGCATGTGACCAGAGTGGCCTGGCTGAACCGCTCCAACATCCTGTATGCAGGAAATGACCGCTGGACCAGTGACCCCCGAGTGCGGCTGCTCATCAACACCCCTGAAGAGTTCTCAATCCTCATCACCCAGGTGGGGCTTGGTGATGAGGGCCTCTACACCTGCTCCTTCCAGACCCGCCACCAGCCCTACACCACTCAGGTCTACCTCATCGTGCATGGTGAGCCCTGTGTGAAGAGAGGAAGACAAGTGGGGAGGGACAGGAAGGCAGGCCTGCAGAATGGTCAGGGCTAGGCACACTGTGTGTACTCATCCCAGTGCTGATCACTGCCCTGGGATAGAAGTGAGTGGAGCCTGAGCCGCTTCGCCCTGCACCACAGCGGCTCTCTAACAAGGTGTAGGAGGGGTACTCAGCTACAGCTCGGTGCATTTGCTGAGCCGTGTGGAAACAAACCAGCCTGCCTGTCTCTCCCTGTTTGCACTCTTTTCCCCGGAGGAGAGGCTCAGGAGGTTCCTAGACATGAAGAAGGAGGGTTAGGGTATGCACTCCTGGGTGTGAGGGAGCAGGGCTAAAGTCTGGAGTCCTGGATCAAGGAGGAGCTGAGGTCTGCACCCCAGAGTCTGAGGAAATGAGCTTGCGTCTGAGTATGACTCTTGGGTAGGAGGCAGGGCTGACATCTGGACCCTGGATCTGAGGGTGAAGGACTGTGGTGTGCAGTCTACACCCATGGGTGAGTGGGGAGGGTTTGAGCCCACACCCCTGGGTCTAATGGGGTGGAATCTGTAATCCTGGGCCTGATCTTGGGTCTGAAACAGTGGAGCTTAGGTCTGGGTGGCTAGGGATGCACGATCACCCCAACTCTCCCTCTGTCTCCAGTCCCTGCCCGCATTGTGAACATCTCCTCGCCTGTGGCGGTCAATGAAGGGGGCAATGTGAACCTTCTCTGCCTGGCTGTGGGAAGGCCAGAGCCCACTGTCACCTGGAGACAGCTCCGAGGTGAGAATCCTCCCCTCGCCGTGATCTGGGCCCCTCTATTCTCCCACATCCCTAGCTGGACTCCCTCACTCTGAACCCCTGGAGCCCTTCTGGTGACTTGATTCCCCCTACCCTGGCCCCCATTTCTTCCCAGGCTAGGCTCTTATTCCCAGGTCACCTGACACTCCCTGCCCCAGATTCCCTCCACCAGGGATTCTCCTAACTCAGGCCCCAGGCTGGGCTGCATCTAGTGTCCGGCCATTCCACCCCCCTGCAGCAGTTCTAGCCTCTTCTCTTCTGGATCTCGGCATCAGCAGCTCCTGGGAATCTTCCAGAAATGCCCGTTCTTAGACCCCTGCCATAGATCCAGAGCCATCAGGAGCTCCCCTCTCTACCCACAACATGCTTTATGAGTTCTGAGATCCAGTTTCCCCCAAAGGTGCTGCCAACCTGCCTGACATGTCAGGTCAGAACAACAGCACTTCATCCCCACGCCTCGATAGCCCAGTCCCTTGCTCTTCCTGACTCTATGCAAACCCATAATCACCATCACTGGATCCCATTCCTTCAATGCCCTAGGGCAGGAAACCCATTCTAGCCTCATGGTCCTTCATCCTGACCCTTGGTGACTTCTGATCTGAACCCTAGATCGTACTTGCCCTAAATTTTATCTAAACGGTTACTTATGACCTCGTCTGTAAAAAAAAAAAAAAAAAAAAAAAAAAAAAAAAAAAAAAAAAAAAAAACCAACAAACAATAACAAAAGATCCCAGTTATCTGGATTACCAATCTCAATCAGCAGGTCTGAATTTCTTGAATCCAAAAGAACTCTAGACCCTCCCTCATTGTGTCTGCCTTTTCTGGATCCTTGAAAACCAAAAGCCAATATCCTGGCTTTACTCCTTACTCCCAAGTGGGTCCCCTGAGCACGACACAAGATTCCAGATCCCTAAGATCTCTTGCACAAAATTCTAGGTCCTTTGCTACTGGGTTCTGAGATTCCCAGTCCCCCACCTCAGTCCCACCCTGCCCCCATAGGACCTTCCCGGCTCCTACTGACCCCGGGCACTCCAGGCCCTGCTGTGCCCCGCTGATGTGTGTCCGTGTTGTGCCCGTGTTGTCCCGTGTTAAGTGTTTGTGTCCGGCCCTGCACCCCCTTCCCCACCTCCCCCACAGACGGCTTCACCTCAGAGGGCGAGATTCTAGAAATCTCCGACATCCAGAGAGGCCAGGCCGGGGAATACGAATGCATTACTCACAACGGGGTGAATTCGGCGCCTGACAGCCGCCGTGTGCTGGTCACAGTGAATTGTGAGCATCAAGGGGGAGAACTGGCCAACCCTGATGATGGGGAGGAGGAGTCTGCCGCATGAAGCTGGCAGCTGGGTGGGAATTCGGATCTGAAGGAGGGTGCTGAAATGGGGCCCTGAAGTCCCCATGCAGCAAGGACGTGCCTCTGTCCCCCATTTCTCTAAAGATCCCCCGACTATCACCGACGTGACCAGCGCACGAACCGCCCTGGGCCGGGCGGCCCTCCTGCGTTGCGAAGCCATGGCTGTGCCGCCTGCAGATTTCCAGTGGTACAAGGATGACAGGCTGTGAGGACTGCACTGGGCAAGGCCAGGGGAAGAGGGGAGGGGAGGGAGGTCCTAAGTCTCAGATCACAGAGCTAGGATGGAGAAACTGGCAGTGCAAAGGTGCGGAGACCTGGGTCCTGAGAATCTAGGGTCCACTGTGTAGGTTACTGGGTCTGTAGGCTCCTGGAAGAAAGACTACTTCAGGCACCAATATAATGAATGCTAGGATTACTCCCCGCCCTTCCCCCGCGCCACGCAAGGAGGTCTGGGGTCGAGGGTCGATGCTAAAGGTGTGGAAGAGAAATTAAGAGACCACCAGGGCTGAGTTTAAGAGGCATTGGAGATTAGGGACGCATGGTGGGAATGTACTAGAGTGGCCCTGGTGCTTGGAGATGGGATCCGCGGGGAGGCTTGGGGTACATGGGTTACGTAGAGTTCTGAGTCTCTTGGGAGAAGAAAGGAGCCTGGATGTTTGAGGGGGAGCTGGGCACTGCACCCCCAGGGAGGCCGAAACCAACCCTGATCCGGATCCCCGGCAGGCTAAGCAGCGGCTCGGCGGAGGGTCTCAAAGTGCAGACGGAGCGCACCCGCTCCATGCTTCTCTTCGCCAACGTGAGCGCTAGGCACTATGGCAACTACACCTGTCGAGCAGCCAACCGACTTGGAGCGTCCAGCGCCTCCATGCGGCTCCTGCGTGCGTCTGTGCTGGGCGGCGGGGTGGGACAGGGCTGTGGGGGCTGGGCACTGGTGGGGCCCAGATGTCAGTGGGTGGGGTAAGGAGGTGAATACATAGGACTAGCCCCAGAATTTAGGAAACCCCAACGATGCCGAAGAACAAACTGATTCTCAGAGAGTAGGGTACTTTCCTGGCATTCACAAAGTTCTAGACACAAATCCCATTACTATTTGAAGCCAGGACAGTGGTGCACACCGTGATCCCAGCACCCAGGAAGAGAAGGCAGGAAGTTACATAGTGAGTTCAAGGTCTGGGGACTCACGGGGTCTAGTAGAAAAACACTGAACAAATGGACTGATAGATGCATACCAAAGAAACAGATGCATGTGCAGAAATATAGACAGAATTGGGGTGGTAGGGCTGAGATAGGATTGCTGGAGAAAGGGGAGGCCTGTCTGACAAGGAGGACAGCCTTCAGCTGCTCTTAGAGACAGGGAGCTCAGAGCTTCCCAGCGTTGGTGAGCCACTCTGGACTGACTGCACTTCATGCCAAGGCCACTGAAGACTGTTAAATAGTGATTGACACGTGACTGACAAGCACTTTTCTGCTTCAGGAATCCAGTTCCTGCATCTCAAGCTGTTTGCGGGCACAGCCTGCAGGCTGTTATTGGCTGGGTGCAGAAGTGTGAGCAAAGAAATGAGCTGGGTCAAAGTGACTGAGCCAGGGACTTGTATTGCAGGGTGTTATGGCAGGTGTCGGGGAGGCTAAGGAAAGTGCAGGTCCAGCCTAACCAGCTTAGTGAGACCCTACTGTGAAACAGAAAGTAAAGAGAGGTCTGGGCTATAGCTTAATATTTGCTTAGAATCTCCCAGCGAGGGGCTGAGGGTAGCTCAGCGGTAGAGCCCCTACCTAGAATCCCCCACTGAGGAGCTGGGGGTAGCTCAGCGGTAGAGCATTTCTTAGCATGTGCAAATTAGCACAGTCCATTCCCAGCAAAACAAACAAGGTGATAAAAAAAAAAAAACTCACAGTCAAACATGCATAGGCTTCCTGAAGTTTCTGGTGGGCTTAGAAGGTAGAAATGCTGACAGAAATTTTAACAGGAACAAACAAACCCCAAGGATCCAGACTAATCGGTAAAAAGGAAATGGGGGGAACCTGGGAGTATATTGAGACCCAAAACAGTTCTAGAAGAGGCAGACACAGGGACCCCAAACCCTAGACAGTTCTGATCACAGCAGCCCTTGGAGGCTGGAGGGAGAGGAGGCACGTAGGAGAGACCTGCAGGGCCTCCCCATCTCAGCCTCCCTCTGTGACTGTTTCTTTCTTGCCAGGCCCAGGATCCCTGGAGAACTCTGCTCCGAGGCCCCCGGGGCCCCTGACCCTCCTCTCCGCCCTGGGCTGGCTGTGGTGGAGAATGTAGACACCACCCAGTACAGCGCACCTCCCCCTGCAGGGGGCCTCAGGCCAGGAGCAAGAGAAAGGGGGTGAGCAAGCGCCCTGGGTCTCAAGTGGGACAGAAGAGCTCTCAGCCACAGAGGAAGAAAGAAGAGGAGGAGGAAGGTCTTTTAGAGAACCCATCACTGTGAGGGATAACGCAAAATTATGCATCTTTCTACAGCCATTCTCGCCACCTGTTCACGATTCCAATTGTGACCCACCACCCCCAGCCACTCCACACCCCTCTCTTAGCTCAGGCTGTCAACTGGCTCGTGTGTGTGTGTGTGTGTGTGTGTGTGTGCACGTGTGCATGTATATGAGTGAGTCTGCATGTCATGTATGTGTGTATGTGTGTGAAGGTGTGCTGAGGGAGGGAACCACGAGGCCTCCCTCTCTGGACCCAACTCTCCCATGGTCCCTGCCCATTCCTGCTGCCTCTCTTCCTCTGGCTGGAGGTAGGTAAGGGGGCTTCAAGGCGGAAGCTTTGGCAAGAAGCCTGCCAGCTTCCCACCTTCCCATATATGCACGAACCCCTGCCCCTTTCCTCCCTACTCAAGGGGCGGGCGGGCGGGTGGCATCACTCAGCCTTTTTGAATAGGTGGGGATCTTTGTCATGGCTGTTCTCCCTGCTCTGTCACCTGCAGCTGCCTGCAGCCAGAGGCTCTATCACTGACTCAGTGGCTTGAAACCTCCCTTGCCCTATTCCTCCCCCACCCTGGACTTTCTGGCCCCTGTCCTGGGCCAATCGGTGCTTCCATTCAACTGACAGGCAGGCTGGTGGCACTTATCACCTGTCTGTCTCAGTGCTTTGTCCCACTCAGACCCCCAGACTCCCCTTGGCCACAGTGGCACTCTCCAGTTGCCCTGCAACTGACTCACAAGCATGGGCTCCCTGGCCGCCTGCTTCCTTGCCTCTCAACCCCTAGTACCTCCAAAGGCTGCTGTGACACACAAACACACGCGCGCGCGCGCGCGCACACACACACACACACACACACACACACACACACACACACACACACACACACCAGCGATTGACCAGCAATAGCTCCTGGCTTCAGCTGCCCCAGAGTTTGTGACTAGCAGTAATTCCCTCAGAGTAGACCACTATTATCCAACAGAGGAAGCTTCCAGGCTCTGTGTGTGGGAACACCCTGCCCTGATCCACCAGGCCTCACAGAGTTGAGGAGAGAGGAGACTCGGGCATCCTGAACCCAGGCAGAGGCACCATGCCACCAGCCCTAACTTCAGTAACCACACACCCCAAACCATACCACTCAGAGCCTGGTGAAGACGAGGGCAGAGAGGGGCAAGGAGGCAAGGGGCAGTGACTGTACCTCAGACGGGGGCGTGGGCCCCATCCTACATTGTCTTCCATTCCCAGGGCCTGGGATGGGGTGGGGAGGGGGAGGGCATCTAGGGGAGGTGGGAGGGGGGCCCTGGGAGCCGTGTGTTCCAGTTCATGGGGAGTGTTGAGACCACCACACCAATAAACGCCTTTTTCCAAAGTCCCTGCCTGTGGAAACCAATGTCACTGAGGATTTGGGCAAGTGGATGGCAAAGGAGGTGTGGCCATTTGGTAGAAAATCAGCAGCGCCATTCCCACCTCTGCCTGTTAGGGAGGTAACCGCCAACTGACCTAAGCTGCCCTGCGCCCATTCATGTTTGGCTCAATGGGCACATGGACCCAGTGATGCTAAGTAAGGAGAAGGGGCACTGTCTCCAGGAAGGGCAGGTTCTCCTGCTGTCTCAGCCTGAGCATGCAGTGTGGCCTCATTATGTGGACAGGGAGGTGTATGGGGGTAGCAGTGAGGAAGAGGTAGAGCAGCTGGACTAAAACCTTCCTGAGCACACTCTCCCACACACAAGCAATAAAGCCCGTGTTTGTATAAGCTAACGTATCAGGCTTTCTGTTGGCAGTGAAAAATAGGCAGAAACTCTTGATTTTTCTCCCCTTTTGTATGTACAGTATTAGGGATTGAAGCCCATATTCAGTCCTCACTGGGATCTAGACAGAAGCTCCACCCCTGAGTCACATTCCCGCCTCCTCGCTGGGGGATTCTAGGCAGCTGCTCTGCTACTGAGCCACATCCCAAGTCCTTAGTGTTCTGAGACAAGGTCTCCCAATGAAACGCTGACCTTGAGCACGTGATCTTCCTACTCAAGCTCCCAAGTGTTCGTCGCCCTGGACTGGGCTGCCTGGCTGCATGCATTGCTACTTGCAGCCATAAGATCCTCACTGCTCAGTCTGGGTTTCCCACGAGAATTCTGGTTGAGAAAGGAAGCATGTCTGGCCAAGGCCAGCAGTGGCGGTGGCAGCTCTCCACAGGCGCTAGACCATCTCGTCAGTCCACACATGTTTATTGAGTGCCTGCTGGTGCTGGGCACTGTTTCTGCTGGGAGAATAGTGTGGTGTGTGCCTCACTGAGCTCTCAGTTCAGAGACATCTGTGGTTGTACGCTTACGGGACCAGAGGGAAGCTGGGGACGATGGGACTTCACTCACACTCTAGGGGCAAAGAGCGGGAGAGGAGGAAAGTATGGTCGGCAGAAGGCCTATGGAGGAGTCTTGGGAGGAGAAATCACAGGGGTTGACAGAAGCCAAACCACAGACCTCAAAGGTTAGATAGCAGAGACTTAATGATGTCTAAACACTATGTGCAATCATAGAAAAAATTTAGAAAGAGCTGACAGAGAGAAGCCATGACAGTGTATTGCTGTCGTTTCAGCACCCAGGAAGTTGAAGCAGGAAGACTGGGAAAGTGTGAGGCCAGTCAGGTCTGTGTTAGGAGAGCCTTGCTCAAAAACACAAAACAAATAAAACCAAAAACAAAACAAAAAAACAAACAGAAAGGGAGGTATGTGAGGTGGCCCGTGCCTGCAATCCCAGAACTTGGGAGACTGGGACAGAAGAGTCAGGAGTTCAGGGCCAGCCTGGGCTATCTAACAAGTCTGAAGCCAGCCTGGGCTACATGAGACTCTGAGTCAAATAAAACAAAGCACAAAGGAAATCAAGAGATGGGGGAGGAAGTGGGGAATAGGATATGTGGGAGATCTCCTGTGTTGAATGACGGGAGTCTCTGGAAGCTGAAGTGGGTGAACTGGATGAGGCAGGAGAAGGTAGCAGACCTTTGCGGAAGCTGTAGCCAGGCTTCCCTTCTGCTTGGGTCTAAAGAGCAAGCCCTACATGTTAAAGGTTCTGAGTTTGTGCCAACCACATAGGTCCATCTGTAGGTGGCTCTCCTATCCCTAGAGTCACATTGATATCCTCAGATGCAGACGTACAAGTTGAGTCTTCTGAGACAAGAGGGACATAGGATGTCCACCCTAGGGTCCAATCCTCAGTCATAGTAGGTCCCATGTTGCTGGGCCAAAGAGGAAGCTGCACCCCAAAATGCTTCGTGGAGAGTGGGCCAGCAGCTTTTGTCATACCTGGGTGACCGCCCGAACAGTCCATGAGCTGCCACCTGGACCGAAAGTTGAACTGGGGCTGATGACCTGGAAGAGAGGCAGGGTAGGAGGCGACTTTAGGGGGTACCCTGCCTACAAAATGACATACCCCCCCTAACCTTCCAGCTGGAGCCAGAGCCTTTCAGAAACTAGCTGAGGGGCTGGAGAGATGGCTCGGTGGTTAAGGACACATGTTACTTTTGCAAAGGACCTGGGTTTAATTCCTCACAACTGTCTGTAACTCCAGTTCTGGGGGATCTGATGCGCTCTTCTGGCCTCTGTGAGCACTGCCTGCTTGTGGAGCACAGGCATACAATAACACACATAAAATAAAAATAAATAAATCTTAAGGAACCTGAGTTCCTTTTCCTTTGCCTCCTCATCCCCCTTCTTTTCTTTCTTTCTTTCTTTCTTATTTATTTTGTGGGTATTTTGTTGTTTTTTTTTTCTTTTCTGTCTGAGACAGGGTCCTGCTATATCACCCAGGATGACCTTGAATTTGCAATGATCCTCCTGCTCAACCTCCCAATTGCTATGATTACAGGTGTGGATCCTCTGTGTGCTAATAAAAAAACTGCTTGGCTATCTGTGGGAGAGCCAAGGCACTCAACAGCTCAACTCTTACAGGAAAACAAGGATATTCCATCTACCTCAGAGTTTAAAAATAGAAGTCTGGAGTAATTTTTCTGAGAAAAAGAAGTCTCATCTCACTCTCCTTTGGAAGATAAACTGTAATTTATATTCTTTTAATATACATAAGAGCTGGGCAGGAAGTCTAATTACCAGTATTCAAAACAAAATATGAGAGGCTGAGGCTGTAGCTTAGTTGGTAGAGTGTTGCTTAGAATATATAGGTCCCAGGTCCCATCCTAGATCTACGTAAACAGGTGTGATGTCACTGAACATAAGAGGTAGAGGCAGGAGGATTCCTGGTCATATAGTTGTGATATAGACCAAGGCCCTGTTGCCAATCAATCAAGCAATGCATAAATGGAATCAGCTTTATCAACCTTTGTGTGCTGACTAGTTTTATGTCAACTCGACACAGCCTATAGTCGTTTGAGACATGGGAACTTCAACTGAGAAAATGCCTCCATAAACTAGGGCTGCGGGCAAGTTTATGGGGCAGATTCCCAATTAGTGATTAACTTGGGAAGGCCCAGTCCACTGTGGGCGGGCCACCTCTGGGCTGGTGGTCCTGGGTTCTATAAGAAAGCAGGTTGAGCAAGACAGTGAGCAGCATCTCTCTATGGCTGCCAGGTTCCTGCCTTGTTTGACTTCCTGTCCTCACTGACTTCCTTTGAAAAGGAACTGTGGTGTGAAAGTGAGAGCCCAATAAACCCTTTCCTGTCCATGTTGCTTTGGTCGTGGTGTTTCATCACAGCAACTGCAATCCTAACGAGGACACTTTCTAAGTCATGAATAAAAACTAGGAGGAAGACATTAGAAAATGGCATTAGAATACCCTCTTCTTTCAGGCAGCTACTTGACCCCCTTGGCAGAAGGAAACGATACCCACACTCACTTGTTGGGCCTTAACTGGGCGAGGGCTCTGCAGCTGGCTTTTGATGGGCAACGGCTGTGGTGTCTGAACTGGGGTCAAAGTCGGCATCTTTTTTCCTGGTGGGGCAAGCGCAGGAGCCAAGGTCAGGGGGTGCGGCTTTTTCACAGAGGTCCTTCCTATAAGAGGATGTCAGGAAACACATGATTGATTGATCCACCATGCCACTTGGTCAGTAGGAAGGGAAGCCGGTCCCAGAGGCTGTTAGGGAGATGGGACTGTTATGTAAGGCACTGATTGCCATGCCTAGGCCATGGCTCAGCTTTTGCCTAGGGAAGCTCCCAGTTGGCCCCAATTGTACCAGGTCCTACCCGCCTCACCTGGAAAATGCCTCAGGCAGCAGATACACAGGAGGAGAAGGCCAGCCAGCAGTGCCAAGCCCAACAGAGAGCCAAGGACAATGCCTGCAATGGCCCCTGGACTCAGGGCAGAATCTGGAAGACACACACCAAAGGGAGATGAGAAAGCAGGCCCCAAGAATGTACTTAAGTTTGTCTAAGCCCCCAACTCATTCTTCTCAGGAAGACCCATGAAATCTGAGTTCAATCCCTGGGACAGAACCAACTCACTCAAGTTTTTCTCTGAACTCCATATACACACATCATGACACATGTACATAAATAAATAATCAAATGAATAAAATTTGAAATAGATGCTTGTTTTTTTTTCAAGTCAACCAGGTAGTGGGACATTGTTACAGGCGCCCCCACAACACTAACGGAAGAAGAGGGTCTGATGGAAAATCCTAAGAATGACTGGCTAGGTGCTAAGAGGAAGGTAGGAAAAGGTACCACAGTCCAACTAACCTGCTTGATAAACCCGGCTTTGGGATGGGGTCCCTGGCAGAGATCCCAAGATAGGCAGGATGCGAAAGGCCCAGGTCCCAGGGTTCCGAGGAGGGAGTGGAACTATGGCTGACCGCTCCTGGGGGCCCAGAATGAGCAGGGAAACCCATTCCCTACTCATGGTGAGTCGGTCCCGGTCAGAGCCGTCTGTCCACGCCTGGATGTGGAAGCCAGTGAGGAGGCAGCCTCGCTCCACATCCCAGGTGAGCACTGCCGCGTCTTGGGCTCTCTGCAGCCTCCATGAGGAAATGGAGGGCCCTAGGAAGAAAACATGCTAGATGCTGCGGTCTGGCAGGAGACAGTGAGGACGGCTGGATCTGAAGGGGAGGGCTACGATCTGGACCCCTGGATCTGGGGAGCGGGAGGAGGTCTGGTTTCTGGTATCTTAGTTTGGCCGGAGCTTACCAGCAAGGGTGATCTGGTTGCCTCCAGCGCCCAGTGCACCGCTGCATAGCACAGAGTAGTTCCCCAGGTCCCAATCCAGGCTGAAGTTTCTGATGAGGAGCTTTCGGCTGTCCTGGCTAAGCTGCAATCTACCCCCACTTCCTGGAGCCAGGGGCCGTCCTTCCCGGGCCCAGGATGCTCTTGAGGGTGGGGGACAGCCAGTGACCTCCAGTGCTACCAGCACATCCCCTGGCTGTGTCTCCTCTACAACTGGCTGGAGCAGCACTTCCTGGGGGGCTTCTGTTGGTGGAAGAAGCCCAGTTAAAAGAAACAAGACCTTGTGGGATGTGAACAACCAAGTTCTGTGCCCTTTGTTAGAGTAAAAGGTGGCAAATGGCTCCTCCTGCTCTGTACCAGATGAGGTCACATTCTGTGTTCACTTGTTCATTCATTCATTTTTGACAGGTTTTGTTTTACATTTATTTACAATATGTGTGCCCACCATTGAAAGTATGCAGGTATCAGAGGACAATCGTTGGGACTTGTTCTAGCCTTTCACTCCCAGGCTTGGTGGCAAGTCCCCACTGCGTCATCTCACCCACCCATTCATTCTCCATTCTTCAGCACACATTTGTTGAACACATACCAGAGGACCCTAAGCTGGGAAACTCATTGTTAGCTATCCCTTACTTTTTTCTCTCTCTAGGTACCTGGGAAGATGACAGCCCTTTTTCTGAGCCCAGGGGTTCGGGATGGAACACCCTGTTCCTACTGGCTTCCTGCCTTGAAGCGCAGGGTAAAACTTTGTTTCTCCTATAGGTTCAAAGAAAAATGAAGTTTGAGGTTTCAGGAGATGGCTTAGCAGATAAAGGCAATTGCCACCAAGCCTGACGACCTGAGTTCTATCCCTGAAACTTACATGATGAAAGGAGAGACCCAACTCCCAAAGAAAGTGAAGTTTGGTTTACGTAAAATAAGTAAAGTTCTCGCTGGCCCTTTCCTTAAACCCAAAAGGACCAAAAGTCACCCACTTCCCTTAAAGAGGCTCAGCTCCTCTCACCCGGGATGATTGTGCAGGTGCGGGTCGCCACCAGGTGGCGGGCCAGACAGGTGACTGCAACGCCGCTGAGTTCCGGGCGGGCGGGTACAGCTACCAGGAGCTCAGATGGCACCGGTCCAGCGCGGACGCCTTCGGGGAGACCCTGGAACTGCAGAGAGGCGGCAGGGACCCCGCCGGGCCAGGAACAGCGAAAGCGGAGGCTTCGATCCGCGGGACCCCCTTCCACTGAGCACTGTGGGGACTCGGGGGGCAGATCTGCCACGGAGAAGAGACCATCCAGCCTCTGTGCGGGATGCCCCACTCCTTCTCCAGGTTTCTCCCCGCCTCTTTTCCTAGATAGTTCCACCCTCCCGCGTGCACGGGACCCTTTATGACCCACCTCCCTCTGCCTTTGTAGGTAACTTCAGCCCTCCCTGATCCTACTTACCAGCTTAAGTGGCTAGTCCCTTCTCTTTCAAATCTAGCTCCATCATTTAACTTCGCTGCACACTCGATTGAAAATCCTTCTTTCCCAGGACCGCCCACCCTCTCCTCCTGCAGGCTCTTCCCCTTCTCCTTGGCATCCTCACCCCTGCAATCTGCAAACCCATGGACCCCGCCCTAAGCACAGGTGTCCTTATGCACTTTGCTTGTCCCGCCCATTAGCAATTGGTGGGGTGTTCTACTCTCAGATATCCCTCCTCCTACATTCTACGCCCACCTAAATTGTCCCTCCTCCTCCCGGCTGGACTCTCCCTTTGTCCCGCCCCAACATTACGTTTCTGTTCCGCCCTGATGATGTCTCTCTTCCGCTGGTGATCCCACCTCACTCACAAAAGTCCCTGTACCTTCCTGGATAGCTTTACTTTTTCTCTGGTGGCCATGCTTACTTGAGGTTTTCTCAGAAACTGCTTGGTAGCGCCCCATCTTCCTGGAGGCCACGCCCTTAGCAGCTATTTCCCCATTCCTCTCTGCTAGCTCGGCTTCTTCTCTGGCAGTCACGCCCCACCTGTAACTATCCCAGCTCCTTCTTGTTGGGTCTTACCTCCCTAAAGGGCACAGTCCCCTTCCCATTGCTGTCTCCTCACTCCCCTGTTACCCACACCTCCACGTGCTTCCGCTTTCCCTGCTGGATGAACCCATAGCTCTTACCCGCCACAGTGAGGTTGAGCACAGAACGCCTGCGGCGGCCGGTGCGGGGATTTGCAGCGATGCAGGCGTAAGCGCCAGAGTGCCCTGGCCCCACGGACGGCAGCAGGAGGCGAGGACCCGCAGGCACTGCGGCTTCTGTGGGGTCCGCCAGACTCCATGCAATGTCCGCAGACGGACGCGAGGAGGCCGAGCAGTGCAAGGTGACATTGCTGCCCGCAGTAACGTAGAGCTCAGGAACCGCGTCGCGGTTCGAGGTGACCCTGATGACCGGAGCATCCGGGCCGTCTTAGGTGGAGGTGGGGGAGCGAGACAGGGTGGGGAGGATAGGACTGTAAAGGAGCCACAGACATTGGGCCCACCTCTCCCCTGGGACTCAAGACTCGAATCCTCACTGGAGACACCCCCCTACTCACAGAAGACACTAACGTCAGCTGCAGCCTCAGTGTGGCCAAAGGGGCTGCGCACACGACAAGTGTACCGGGCGTGGTCGCTGCGTAGGGGATGCGAGATGAGCAGCTGGTCCCTTTCCGTGCGGATGTGAGGTGGCTCTGCGCCTTCAGGGTCTGGGGTGTCCAGGACACGTCCATCTCTGCTCCAGCTTAGCTCCCCACTAGCTGGAGTCCATCCTATGCAGCGCAGACTCAGCTCTGCTGCGCCCTCCTCTGTCTCTGGAGCCCTGGGCTGTACCGACAACTTGGGTAAGGGCTCTGGAGATCCAGAACAGGCTCTGGTGAGTCGGAGAGTCCATACACCAGAACTGCCCCCCCTGTGCCCCCAAGTCAGTCCTTCCTCGCTCCCTAGGAATCTGAACTCTCAGTCTTTCTCCCTCAGATACAGAGATACAGAGCCCAGGCCTCCTCCCTCCTACCTAGATATGTAGGCCTCAGACTTAGGTGTGCAAACCCCAATCCTATTCCATTAGTCCCGGGAGTCCAGACTCCAAGCCCTCCTTCAGATTCAGAGGTCCAGACCCCAATCTTATTCCCTCAGTACCAGCGATTCACGCTCCAGGCCTGCTCCCTTAGACCCAAGGGTCCAGACCTCAGGCCTCCTCCTTCAGATGAGGTGGGGGTCTGGTCCCTGCCTTGGCTCCTATCCCCCCTCCCAGGCTCTTTCCTCTAGGAAGCAAGCATATTCACCCCGCACAGATTTGCCCAGATGTCTGTGAGGCGAGCAGACTATAGCTTGTGTTCTGCACACAGAGTCAACTTACCATACACACCCACTGTGAACTCCCGAATCTGTTGGGAGACGCCTCCCCTGATGACCTCAACTGTGTACACCCCTGCATCATCCAGTTGTGCAGAGGTGAGCTCCAGACCCCCTCGAATCTGATCAAATCTCAAGCGGGCTTGATGCATGGGATCCAAACTGATCAGTGGAGCCTGTGACCCCAGGCCCCCAGCTGCTAACACCTTGGAGCCCCGGCGCCAGACCACCAGAGGAGCAGGGGGCCTGGGGCTGGGGACTGGAGTCAGGGGGAGCTTGATGGTGGTTCCCACTAGCACAGCTAGGGGTCCCCCCATCTGCTGGGGGAAGCTTGCAGCCTGGTGACTCTCCGAAGAATTTTTGAATTCCGGGTTCTGGACAGAAAGTTCAAGATTGTGCTGATCCAGGGATAGCTTTGAACCTGGGGCCTTGCTGGGTACTCTGGTGTCTGGGACTTGAACAGAGAAGAAAGTCCCAGGGTCTTTAGCAGAATCGTGAGAATGGAAACCATCAAAACCCATTTGTGAAGTAGGGATTTTAGAGATGGTGACATCAGGGTTCAGATATTGTCCCCCAGAAGACACAGTTGTCCAGAACGACCCAGGAGCATGGCTTGAATTCAGCTCTTGAAGAAACCTGTTGGAATCAGGGATTCTACCAGAGGCTTCTGAACCTGGAGGCTGATCTGGAAAGTGGCGGCTGGGGGGCTGGCTGGAGACTTTTGAAACAGAGCCCTGAGAAGAGCCCACTGAGTCTGAGGAGGAGGCAGAGGGTCGCCCAGGACGAGAAGCTGGCTGGAGGGCGAGGGGCCCTGCTCTGAAGGCTGCAGAGAGGAGGGAGGGGACAGCATTGAAAGAGACTGCCAGGGAGCAGACTGCTGGGGAGGAGGGTGGCTGGGGACTTACCCAGGAGAAGGGAGAGCATCAGAGCCGACGAGAGGCCCATGATGATGGTCGCACTCTGGACAGGACAGTACACTGAGATCCACAGCTTGCATCGTCCCACGTCTGACAAGTCCAGCAGGAATGGTGGCTTAGCTTCCTGGGTGGGGAAGGAGGACAGACCTGTGGGAGGGGCCAGGGTCCCCTGGCGTGATATAGTGGCTAAGTGACCCACTCCACCCTTCTTGTCTTCATCAGAGGATGTATGGAGAGGCCGAGGCTGATCCTCCACTCCTCACCCCCAGGGGAAGGTGGACTCCCAGCAGGAACTGTGGGCACTGTGCAGGAAGGCTTCCTCCAGGAGTGTCTGAGAAATCAGAGCCCCTCCTGTGAACTCCCTGCCTGGCTCAGGTTTCTTGCTTCCCAGCCCTGATTGCCACTGTGTTTTACCTGCAGCTTCTTCTCTGACCCTGGCCCCTTCTCCAGATCCTTCTGTGACTCCCTGATGTCCTCAGAACCAAGTCTCCACCTGATGTCTCTATTGAGGCCCTCTCCTCTGAGACCTAGAACTCAGTTTCCATTGGCCACCACCTGCTAAACTCAGCATCTGCCGTCTGACCAATACTTTCGGGATGGCTCTGTCAGCAATCTCCGATGCTACCTAGATCTCTCTCCCAATTCTCTCCTCTTGGCATCTACTGCTCAGACCTTATCTTCTTCACCCGCCTCTCCCAGCTACTTTCTGCAAACTCCTCCTCTGGCTAAGACCCCACCCTGGCCAGCTGAACCTTCCCTCCTCCATGTCACATCCCTGCCCTCCATCCTTCCCCCCTGAGCACGGTGCTTTTCTGATACCATCTCGCCTCCCAGCCTTTGCGAGCAGTCTGCCCTCTACCTGGATTGCTCTTTCCCTCTCCAGCCTGGCTGCCTCGTAACTGGTCCTTCAGGTCTCACCTCATTAATAACCACAGTAATAATGACAACTTAAGCTCAGTCGGGAACTGTGCTAAATATCATCAGGCTGATTTCTTCTAAATGTCCTCTGAGCGGATGTTTGGTCTTCACTTCACAGGCCAAGAGGTGATGATGCAGAGAGGCCAAATTTCCTGTGGGAGGTTGCACAGCCAGGAGAAGAGGCTGGACTCGGGTCAAAGCCCGTCAGACTGCTTAGTCCTTCGGAAATCTTTCCTTATCACCCCTTGTAAGGCTTCAGGCCTCTGCTCAGCTCTGAACCCCCAAGAGCCAGTATAGTGCTCACAGTGCCAGTGGGAGGCACGGTCTGAATGTACCAAGCACACTGTGTGTATCACATACAGCTCTTAAGTGCTAAGTCAGAAAACTGAAAAAAGTAATGTTTTGCTGGGCATGGTGGCACATGTCTTTAATCCCAGCACTTGGAAGGCAGAGGCAGGTGGATCTCTGTGAGTTCAAAGCATCCTGGTCTTCATAGGGAGTTCTAGGACAGCCAGAACAGTCGAGAGACCCTGCCTCAAAAAAAAAAAAAAAACCCAAATAATTAATGATAATAATGTTTTAATTTATTCTTTGAGAATTTATTATATTTTGATCATATCTTTTCCTGTCCCATAACTCCTTCCAGATCTTTTCCAGCCTCCTCACACCCCATCTTCATATTCTTTTTTTCTCATATAATAAAGTAAAATGAAATAAAGCATGGAGTCCATTTGCGTGGGCTGACTGTGCTTGACCACAGGGCCTGCCTGGGATGCAGTTGATCTACTACCCAGTGTTGGACATTGAAGAACGAATTCCCTCTCCACAAAGTTGCCAGTTTTGAAAAGCTTCTTGACTAGGGCTGAGACTCTGCGTGCATTTCCTGTTGTCCACGCTGGGATTTTGTCTGGCTCGAGCCTGGACAGGCTCTGTGCTGCTGCTTGTGAGTTTGTAGTGCGTCAGTCCTGCTGTGTCCGTGGAGTCATCCACCACTTCTGACTCTCCCAGTCTTTGCACCCCCTCTTCCGATGGATCCCTGAGCACTAAGAGGAGGGGTGGGATATACATAATCCCATTTAGATAAATGGATAATGAAAACACATTTACACATTGGATGATTGGAAGACAATCCAGCAGCTTAGAAAAATGGAATTATGAAATTCGTAGGCAAATGAATGTACCCAGAAACAGTCATCCTGGGTGAGGTAACCCGGAAAGACAAACAGTGCATGCTTCCTGTCATATGTGGTTGTGAGCTTCAGCTGTGTGCTTTCCATGGGGAGCTGCCACTCCACCCAGCACTCAAGAGTCTGAGACAAGAGGACATCCTGCTCCAAGTTCAAAATTCAAAGCCTGCCTGGGCTACAGTGAGTTCAAGGTCAGGATGAGCCATTTTAGTGAAACACTCAGAGAGGGTTGGGGTGTGGCTGGGTGATGCAGTGCTGGTCTAGCATGACTTGTTCAAAGGGCTGTGTGTGTGGCTCAGTGGCAGAGCTCTTACCTAGAATCCTCCATTGAAGGGCAGGACTGTGGCTCGGTGGTGAAGCCTTGCCTAGAATTCCCTACTGAGGAGCTGGGGGTGTGGCTCAGTGGTGGAGCCCTGCCTAGAATCCCCCAGTGAGGGGCTGGGGCATGGCTGTTCCTAGCAAGTATGAGACTCTGAGTTCAATCCCCAGAACTAAACCCAAACAGATAAACACAATGAAGCTTGCCTGGTAGCACACACCTGAAATTCCAACACTTAGGAAGCAGAGGACAAATCTGGACTACATAGCAAGTTTCAAGTCAGCCTGGAATAATATCAAGGCCCTATCTCACCACCAACAATAATACAAATAAAGGAGGTAAAAGAAAAAGAAAATAGAAAGAAAGCAGGGTCTTTACTGCATCCTCAGATCTAGTAAATTCTATGATAGTTATACCAAGAGAGTTAGAGGAAGTTCCCAGACCACTTTCTGTCCTCAGACTTGTTGCAGTGCACTTTGCTGTGTGGTCAAACAACCTTTGGAACACAGCTGCTATTGCTGTGTGACTTCTGGAGCAGCCCCTTCGGAAGGAACCATAGCTCTTGGCCCACAGCTTGGCTGAGGCCCTAGGCAACTGCTAGCTTGGGTCACGAGCCCCAGCCTGCCAAGCATTTCACTGCACGCCTTTAACCTCAGCATCAGAGGAAACTGAGGTAGGAGGAACTTGAGTCTGAAGTAAGCCTTGCTTATATAGGCAGACCCTGACTCCACATGCATGAGGTTGTGTGTGTGTGTGTGTGCCACTTACATACATGAGGTTGTATGTGTGTCCATTTGCCACTTACATGCATGTGGTTTATGTGTGTGTGCCACTTACATGCATGCAGTTTGTGTGTGCTGCTTACATGCATGTGTTTGTATGTGTGTGTCTGTGTGCTACTAACATACATGTGGTTATGTGTGTGTCTGTGTGCCACGTATGTGTTTGTGCCACTTACATGCATGCAGTTGTATGTTTGTGTGCCACTTACATACATGTGGTTTGTGTGTTTGTATGCCACTTACATGCATGAGTTTATATGTGTTTGTCTGTGTGCCACTCACATGAATGTGGTTGTGTGTGTGTGCCATTTACATATATGAGGTTGTATGTGTGTCCATGTGCCATTTACATGCATGCGGTTGTATGTGTGTGTTTGTATGCTACTTACATGCATGCAGTTACCACAAGCTAGAAGAGAACATTGGATTCCCTGGAACTGGAGTTACAGATGGTTGTAAGCTACCATGTGGGTATTGGGAATTGACCCTGGTTCTCTGGAAGAGCAGCCTGTGCTCTTAACCTCTGATTAATCTCTCCATTCCCACCCAACCCACACAGACACACACACACAGACACACACACAGACACACACACACAACCGCATGCATGTAAGTGGTACATAGACACATGTACACACATAAGATTTAAAAATAAGGAATCACACTTTCCTTGAGACAGGGTCTCTCTTTAGCCCTGGCTGTCCTGGAACTCAATCTGCAGACCAGGCTGTGATATGGAATCTGTGTGCTGTGAATACCATTGGTTGATAAAGAAACTGGCTTGGCCTGATAGGGTAGAGTAGAGCTAGGTGGGGAAAACTAAACTGAATGCTGGGAGAAAGAACGTGGAGTCAGAGGGAGGCCATGTAGCCCTGCCGGAGACAGACACCTGAACTTTATCTGGTAAATCACAGTCTTGTGGTGATACACAAATTAATAGAAATGGGTTAAACTAAGATGTAAGAGTTAGCCAATAGAAGATAGAGCTAATGGGCCAAGCAGTGATTTTAATTGGTTTCTGTGTGGTTATTTCAGTTCTGGGCAGCTGGGAACAAATAAGAGGGCCTCCTACAACAAGGCTAGCCTCAAAATCATAGAGATTCATCTGACTCTGCCTCCTGAGTGCTGGGTTAAAGGTGTGCACCACTATGTCTAGTAATAAATCTGTTTTAGAAGAGCATTTGGCATAAGTTAATGTTGCTCTTACTTGGCCAGAGACGCCTTTGTGCGGTGAGCAGCAGCTAAGGAAAAGACCCCTAACTGTCTAAAGTGCTTAGATTAAGTGACTTTTTTCTGATATAATATTTTTTATTGATTATTTGGGAATTTCACACAATATACCCTGATCACACTCGCTTCCCAATCTTCCCAGGTCCACCCCCAACTTGGACCCTCCCCCAAAAAAAGAAGAGAAAGAAGGAAGAAAAACACACTAAGTCCAATTTATGTTGCCATATACTCATTGGAACATGGTCAGACTCCCAGTTACCAGCCCCTTAATGAAAATGGAGTCCTTCCCCACCCCACCAGATGCCACCAACTGTGAAAAGATATACTTTAGCATTCCTATCACAGTTTTAAGGGCTCTCTCCAATGGCTTTCTGAATAGAATGTTTCTTTGGGGGTGTCACATAAGCCTTCATTGTCTCTCATCTCAACTCTGTTCTGCAGTCATTAATGCCACTGCAAAAGGAGTGTTTGTTACTTTACTTAGTAGTAGCTACTTCCACATGGTTTCTGGCAACAGCGTGGACCACAGATATCAACATGGCTCTTGGAACGAGCACAGACCTATTGTGGAACATTATATTAACAGGGGGAAATGTGTGTTACATTTGTTTATGTTTCATTTAATTATAGAAAGATGTGTGGCTGTTTCACCTTGCCTGCCTAAGGCACCTGATTGCTCTAATAAAAAGCTGAATAGGTGCGGCGGTTGGATTAATGAGCACCAATGATACTAGGTATTTGAACAAGTTTAATAACAAAACCAGACTCACGAAACCAAGGTTCCAGCGGAGTACCCAGCGGAGGCAGGAAGGGGCGCACAGCCTCTGCCCGCCCAATTTATCAGTAAACATACGCCCGAGGGCAGCCCGCCCCCAAGGGGAGGGCTTATCCCTACATCTCCCTCTTTTTGTCTAAATAAGACAGAACTAACCTAAATACAACTATAAACAATAATAATAAATAATAGATATAACAAACAATATTGAGAATGAAAGTTTTGCCAGACATTCTATCTCAAGGAGTCTAAATAATGTAGAGAGTAATTACAATTATATAATCTTCAACTCCGTCAAAGATCCGAGAAGGGAATAAATATTACTTAACAAATGAGCGATATCCAAAGCGTGCCATAAATGACAGAGACAACAGACTACCTGGGCAATCACCCAAATTCTCGTTCGCAATGTTGAGTCAACCAACTTTGGCTAAGGCCTAGCATGACTGACATACCATTATCAAATGCAAGGAATTTTCTTAGAATTATCCTACCCTGTCTTGGCAAGATAAGAAAATCCTGTTTCATATCTTTGTCAGTAGATGAGGTATGGGCTTTTCTTAACCCAAAGGCCAATTCTGCCAAGAAGACAAACTCCCAGTGGAGTGTCTTTGGTGCTCAACGTTCTCTCGGGAGTAGAGTGGTGTCGCCAGGAGTAATTGTGTCTCGGCACAGAATTCTAGGTTAGCTTAAAGGCCATTTTCTACAGCTCTTTAAAGAGGCTGAAGATTATACTATCTATACTAAATATAATCTCTATGTATCTAGAATACCTTATTAACCTAAAAATAAACATGAACAACATAAAATTCTCAATACCTATCTAACTTGAAGACAAAAAAAAATAAACAACTGTGCAATACATGAAGACAATGATCTTCATCTGTAAACAATGTCATTACATATCAAATGTAAACAATGTTATTACATAAATAGTATCAGAGGTAGAAATGTACATTGTGATATGGTAGATGTATCAATACAATATAAGTATACTCTTATACAAAAATAGAGGTAGGAACACTCACATTCAATATTCAATATGTCAATATACAGGAAACAGTACCAATACAATTTTCTAAAAACAGTAACTCACAAATACCAATCATCCCATCAAACCAGTTAATCCCCCTTTTTTTTTTTTTTAACATACCCCTAACTCCATAAAACATCTCCCCATCCCCTCAACCCCAAACCAACCACTAAAAGATGTCCCTAACCCTGAGGGCAAACTCTGTTGGGGGAGGGGACGCCGTCCTCTAAGATTGCTTCAAGCTGACATGGGGGCGATGTTCTCCTTAGGGGCTCCTGTGAAAGCAAATGATGGTAAAATTCCCAAATTAACCTTTGGCCTAAGAAAATTATAACTAGTCCCTGAGCGCTTTGAGAAGGTCCGGCCAGAGTGTCGTCAAAAAATGTGCACCATTCGAAATTGTCTTGTGCAGTTGGTACCAAAAAAAATTATTAGCACGTAGAAAAGAGAAAAAAAAAAAAAAAAATATATTCAATATATTCATGACGTCATAAAAACCAGGTTGAGTTGATGTTGTGGGGCCCCATCTTCATCCTGGAAACTTCAAAAATTACTGTAGGAAAATTTGTTGCTTGTTATGGGAAATTTAGACACTAACAACAAGGACATATACTGACATATAAAGAAAGACACAGATACGAGGAAAAGCAAAAACAAAAAACAAAAAACATATATACATAAATATATAAAAAATCAATACTTACGGTATGTATATAATGTTAGTTGATCCTTAGTAGGTCGTAACTATTATCCATCCATCAGTAATTAAATATTCAGGGTCCCTTAAAGTCTTTGAAGATCAATATTTTCCTGTGGAGATAAGAAAAGAACCCTGCCCCCAACCTATCTGTATTCCTTACCATCAGTATGCTCGCCAACCTTGTGAAAGAATTGTTATTTATCTTTTCCAAATGGCTTTTCTTCTTCATACCGAACCTTTATTAGTTTTGTCGGTATCCACAATTGTTCCTCACCTGTGGAGATAAGAGCAAAACCCCTTCCCCAACGCAGCACATCTCCTGGTTTCCATTGTGAGGTCAGCACATCCTTGAAATAAACTGGTTGATTTAGTTCAGTAGACTTTTCCATTATCCAATGTCTTTCTGCAGCCGTTGTCCCCTTCTCATTAGCGTTAAGAAAATTCAAGGTTAACAAAGCATTATGTAACCTATTTCTGGGGGTGTTTTCCACCCCTTTCTGTTTATTCAACATATCTTTTATAGTTCGATTTGATCTTTCTATGACTGCTTGACCTGTAGGATTGTATGGTATACCTGTAACATGCTTGATATTGTAATAGTCAAAAAACCGTTTCATTTTCCTAGAGGCATAAGCAGGACCATTGTCCGTCTTTATTTGTGTAGGTATACCCATGATAGCCATGACTTCTAATAAATGAGTGATTACTGAATCAGCTTTTTCTGAACTTAAAGCAGTTGCCCACTGAAAGCCTGAATAAGTGTCAATGGTGTGGTGAACATACTTCAATTTGCCAAATTCTGCAAAGTGGAACACATCCATCTGCCAGATTTCATTCCTATGGGTGCCCTTTGGATTAGCCCCTGCTGGCAGTGGCGTTTGGTTATAGAAAGAGCAAGTAGGGCATTTCTTTACAATCTCCTTAGCCTGTTGCCATGTAATAGAAAACTCTTTCTTCAAACCCTTGCTATTAACATGATGTTTTTTATGAAATTCAGAGGCTTGTAGCACACTACCAATCAATAACTGATCAATGTCTGCATTACCTTGTGCTAGAGGACCTGGCAGACCCGTATGGGATCGGATGTGTGTTATGTACATAGGGCAGAGCCTGTTCCTGATCAAATCTTGAACCTGGATAAACAATGAGGTTAGTTCTGTATCATCAGGTATAAATTCAGCAGTTTCAATATGTAAAATAACTCTTTCTGCGTATTGCGAATCAGTAACTATATTAATAGGTTCTCTAAAATCCCTTAGCACCATAAGAATGGCATATAATTCTGCCTTCTGGACAGAATCATAAGGACTTTGTTCCACCTTACCCAAGTCTTCCGATTTGTAACCTGCCTTCCCTGTTTTATTGGCATCAGTATAGAATGTACGGGCTCCAGTTATTGGAGCATCACGGACGATTCGAGGAAGGATCCATGAAGTTCTCTTTATGAAGTTAAGCCTCTTGCTTTTTGGATAATTGTTATTAATATCTCCCAAAAAACTAGCACAAGCTCTTTGCCATGGTTCATTATCTTCCCATAATTTCTTTAGTTCATCAGCAGTGAAAGGCACTATAATTTCTGCTGGGTCTATGCCTGCTAATTGACGAAGTCTCAGCTTTCCTTTTATAATTAACTCGGCGACTTTTTCCACATAAGTTTTCAGTTTTTTACTTGGTTTATGTGGTAAAAAGATCCATTCCAAGATAATATCATCTCTCTGCATTAAAATTCCTGTAGGAGAAATTTTGGATGGTAATATGACGAGAATACAATCGAGCTCTGGATTCACCCTGTCCACATGTGCCTGTTGTAATTTTTCCTCAATCATCGTCAGTTCCTTTTCTGCTTCAGCTGTTAATTCTCTGGGACTGTTTAAATCTTTATCACCTTCCAAGGTTTTGTTCAGATGAATTATTAGATCAGGTGTTATCCCAATAGTTGGTCGTAGACTGGAAATGTCTCCTAACAGTCTTTGAAAGTCATTAAGAGTCCGTAAGCGATCTCTCCTAATTTGTGCCTTTTGTGTCTTAATTTTTTGCAAACCTATTTTATAACCTAAATAATTAACAGAATCTCCCTTCTGTATCTTCTCAGGAGCAATTTGCAATCCCCATTTAGGTAAAAGTATCTTTATTTCTTCAAACAGTCTGTTCAAGGTATCCATGTTTGAATCGGATAACAAGATGTCGTCCATGTAGTGGAATATTATAGATTCAGGAAACTTCTTGCGTACTATTTGCAATGGTTGGTTCACAAAATATTGGCACAAGGAGGGGCTATTTAACATACCCTGGGGGAGGACGGCCCAGTGGTATCTCTTGGAAGGTTGAGAATTGTTGTAAGTAGGCACCGTGAAGGCAAATTTTTCTCTATCTTCTTTTTGTAAAGGTATGGTGAAAAAACAATCCTTTAAATCAATAACTATAAGAGGCCATCCTTTTGGTAATAAAGAGGGCAAAGGGATTCCAGATTGCAGAGGACCCATAGGTTGAATAACTTTGTTGATAGCTCTGAGATCTGTCACCATTCTCCATTTACCTGATTTTTTCTTAACCACAAATACAGGAGAATTCCAAGGACTGGTAGATTCCTCTATATGTCCAGCATCTAATTGCTCTTGTACCAGCTGTTCTAAAGCCTGTAACTTTTCCTCAGCTAGAGGCCATTGTTTTGTCCATATTGGTTTCTCAGTCAACCATTTTAGAGGCAATGCTGTTGGTATCTCTGAAGGAGTTTCAATTGTTTGTTCTTGTACGGCCCGAATGGCCGGTTTTCTCCGTTTGTAATATCTTTTAATATTATTCTCAGAAATATAGGCTCTAGAATTAGCAGGAATGTTAATTTGGGTATTCCATTGTTGTAATAGGTCACGACCCCATAAATTCATTGCAATACTGGCTACATATGGCCTTAATTTCCCTATTTGTCCCTCAGGCCCTATACATTCAACCCATCTCGTGCTCTGTCTTACTCGAGATAGGGTTCCAATTCCCAGGAACTGAACATTTACATTCTGAAGAGGCCAATATGGATGCCAAGATTCTGGGGTAATGATACTTACATCAGCACCTGTGTCCAGCAGGCCAGTAATAAAAATGCCATTTACACACACTTTCAGCTTAGGTCTTTGATCATTTATAGAAGTTTGCCAAAACACACGTAACTCATCTTTCTGCTCATTATCGTTTGTAACAGTAGGCATGAGGTTTCCTAATTGTCCTGACGAGGCACGTTCTCTGCAGAAACTGGAAATGACTGGACCATGTTTGCCATGGGGGCCTGTGAGGCCCCCCCTCTCACGTTTCCCGTCTGTATCAGGTTTCCTTGTCTATCTCTTGTAGATCTGCACTCATTCGTCCAATGTCTACCCTTTCCACATCTTCTACATAAACCTGAAGGCTGAGTCCTTCTATTTCTGTTATTTCTAGAAGACGCATTATTATTGTTTCTGAAGGTCCGTTGTTTACAATTCCTTCTCATATGACCCATTTTGCCACAATTAAAACATTTGGTATTCTGATGTCTCCTTTTACCATTGGAAATTGCTTCCTCTACCCATGCTTCAGTGCCATAATCAAATGTATCAACATCCAGTGTATGCAAGACCCATTCTTCCAAGGGTGCTGATCTGAACCTTAAAGGCCCCAAAATCTTTTTGCATTCCACATTTGCATTTTCATAAGCCAAAGACTCAATCATTATACGTCTTGTGTCAGGGTCAGGTATCCCTATTTGTACAGCCTTAGTAAGTCTTTGTAAAAAATCACTAAAGGGTTCTCTCTGACCTTGTTTAATCGTAACAAATGATTCCATTCTCTGTCCTGGGTCTTGTACCCTGTCCCAAGCCCTTAAGGCTGCTGTAGTGCATATGGAGAGTATGCTTTCATCCAAATTAGCTTGTTCCTGAGGATCGGAAAAGAGTCCTTCACCTAGAATTTTATCTAGGGAGATGTCACTTCCCTTCGCCTTTTCTTGCTGTTCTAAAAGTCTAGCCTCTTGCCTGAATAAGCATTTCCATCTTAAATGCGTCCCACTCTCAAGGACTGCAGAGGTCATCTGGGTCCAGTCTAAAGGCGTTGGTCTGCTCATTATGGCCCAAGATTTTAGCATCTCTTTAACAAAAGAGGAGTGCATCCCGAAAGCCGTGACAGCCTGTTTAATTTCTTTGAGATCATTTATACGGACAGGCTCCCATGTATCTTCCTTAAGGATCCTAGGGTTTTTGGAACCAATCACCTTCTCTGTCGTTATTACTGGAAAGGCAGGTAGAGGTGTAGATAGAGATTTGTGGAAATTGTCCCGGAGGGATTTACCCACAGATGTAGTTAAAATTTTCCTTTCTACCGTTTGTTCTTCCTCATCAGAATCAGAATTTAGAAATTCCTCAATCTTTTCAATTCTATTCACCATTGCCTTCTGCAATGTCTGTATCTCCTGTCCAGAATTATGTTCCAAAGCCCTCATTGAGGATTCTAAAGTATGAAGTTTGTCCGTTAGAGATAAGTTCTCATCTTTGGACATGATTTTTATGGCATAAACCGTGCCTTCTTGTATTGACAATCTTTCCACCACTCTGTCATAAGCTTTAGACAAAAGTTGATTTTCCCATTCAACCGATTTAATTCTCTGAGATAATGTTTCAGTCCCTTCAGAAAGTGACTGATGAAATTTACGATTTAAATCAGCTGTTCCTTCTTCCATAGTAATAAATTTCTCCTTAATATCAGCCTGAACCTTTTCTAAATTTTTTTCAGTCACCATTGTCTTGTTAAACAAAGTTCTGTTCTCTTCCTGCAGAACTTTAAACTGATTCTTGAGAAGATCATTGTCATGCTTAATCGTTTGTAGATGTTCAACCTCTGCCTTAAGAATCCTGGATTCATCTCCAATAGTTTTTAGATGTTCAACCTCTGCCTTAAGAATCTTGGATTCGTCTCTTAAAGACTCTATCAGACTTTTGTCGTCAAACCACTTAATACCAAGGAAAACTACTAATCCCAGAAGGATCCATAGATGTGGGGTGCTAGACACCTCTTGTAGGATCTCCCACATGGCACACTCAAAAAGGTTATTGAAGTTGGGAACGGTGATATTGTCGGACATTTTATTTATAAAAGAAAAAATTTTTTTTTACCTGTAATGACTGGTTCCTGTCAGAGGTGGCGAAAGAGTCCACTTGAATCCACATGGAGAGTTGATCTGAAATAAATCTCAAGACCGAAATTTATTCAACGTGACCCCTTCGGGGCCAAATGTGGCGGTTTGTGTTGTAAAACCGCAAATATTTAAGCTTTCCTGTTCAGCTCCAAACGTCAAGGCAGAGAGGGAGGGGTTAACTCCTCTGGCGCTGCGAGAGGAACAAAGAGCTGGATGGGAGCAGCTCCGGACCGCCGCTGCCTAGGACCGGTGTGGGGGCGGTGCGCTGTTGTTGCTGTCTTGGCGACCGCGACAAGCGGGCAAGACTGCGGGCCTAGAGCGGCAGAGTTGTCGGCTGGGAAATGGCGGCTGCGGGCTTGGTGGCTGTGGCAGCGGCTGCAGGCCTAGAGCGGGCGGGCGGGCCGGTGCTGTGGCGATCCCATCTGCCCAGGACCTGCTGTAGGCACTGCGGGCTAACGAGCAGCGGGGGCAAATGGGCCCCACGTTGGCGCCAAATGCGGCGGTTGGATTAATGAGCACCAATGATACTAGGGATTTGCACAAGTTTAATAACAAAACCAGACTCACGAAACCAAGGTTCCAGCGGAGTACCTGGCAGAGGCAGGAAGGGGCGCACAGCCTCTGCCCGCCCAATTTATCAGTAAACATACGCCCGAGGGCAGCCCGCCCCCAAGGGGAGGGCTTATCCCTACAAATAGGTAGGCAGGAGAGGGGCAGGCAGGGCTGGTGGGCAGAGAGAATAAGGAGGAGGAGAAATCTAAGGCTCAAGAGAGAAGAAAGAAGAAGAGAGAGAAGGACATACCCAGGGCCAGAAGTCAGGCAGCCACCAGCCAGCCAGACACAGGCAGCAGGAAAGTAAGATAAAAAGAAAGAAGGTTTGAAAAAAAAAAGCCCAAGGCAAAATATAGATGAAGATAAACAGGTTAATTTAAGTTAAAGGAAAAAAAAAGCTAGCCAGAAATGAGCACAAGCTAAGGCCAAGCATTTATAACTATTAATAAATTTCCATGTCATGATTTGGGAGCTGGTTGGTGGCCCAAAAGAAAGCATGGTACACAGGCCTCATACATCACCATGGCCTTTGGATATCAACATGGTCCACCAGGAGCACAGACCATGGTCATCCATAGGGCCTTTAGCAGCAACAGGAAACACATACCTCAGCATGGTCCCCAGTGGCAGACTGACCAGACTTCCAAACAGCCACCCTGCTGCAGCACGGACCATGGATACCAACATGGCCTTTGGCAGCAGCATGGCCCACAGACATCAACATGGTTCCGGGAAGCGGCACAGACCATGACAACATGGCATCCAGTGGTAACATGAATCACGGACATCAACATGGCCCCCAGCAGCACACAGACCATGAAGGTCTTTCAAGAAGAGTCAATCCAAAAAATGACCTGTTCTCCATCTCTGACATCCTGTCCTTGCTCAGAGTCAGTGTGCATTTGGAGCCAGAGCCTGCTGCATACCATCCTGCAGGTCTTATTTGGCAATGACATGCTTCCTGATCTGCAGCACGCTCCCACACCTGTCTCTAGCTCCACCTCTTTTCTGCACACATGCCTATCCATTTGGCCATGTTTCCCTCCTTTCCATCACACATTTGTTCACGGACGTGACATTGCCCAAACAGCTTTACATGCAAATGCTTATTGCAACAAGTCATTGGTTTGGTTCAAGGTTTCTAGTTTCATCATAAATACTGAGAATCATCTCAGATCTCCTGTTGTTACCCAGAGTCAGGGTGATCTTGGAGGTTAGCAGGGCATCTGGGGACAGGATCCTTAAGAGCTTCAGACTACTGCAGACCTCCTTGCCCTTGGTGCCAGCTGCGCTGTGGCTCACTGGTATGACCTTCTGTGCTTGTAACCTGTGGGTGATGCCACAGCCCCGCCATCTCCTCTCCCCAGCAGGGTGAGCAGAATAGGCTGCAGCAGCATTGTCTCCATGCTGCGGACCAGCCCACGAGCCTGTGAGCAGCCATATTCAGTAAGGACATGCTTCTGTACCAGTTCCAGGCTGCTGGCTCCATGGTGGCGGTCAGCCTGTTGGCCAAGGATCGGCCCTGTTCAGTAATAACGTTCTTTGTCCACTGCATCCATGCGCCTTCACATTCCTACACCCTTCACAGCCGTGTCCACCGCAAGCACAGCTCTGCTCCTCATCTTCCCTTCCACTTCATGAGAGCCGTTTTAAAAGCGTCTCCCCATAAGACCTGCCTTGCCCGTTTTCAGCTGTCTCAGAGATGCCGCGGGCTCAGCAGACTACCCCGCTCCCCTCAGAGCCTCCGTGGGTCTCTCAGAGGCTGCCACCATCCTGGTGAAACTAAGTGACTTTTGAGCGCTCAGCCCTAAATGGGCATCAGTACCATTCCCTCTGCCACCTGAACACCACAGAAGGGGCAGAAAGAATGTAACTGTTGGAGGAGAGCGAAAGTGCCGTAACACTAGTAACTGTGGTTATCTGCACAAGAATTAACCAACAAGATCGATCCACATTACAGTGGGCAGGACTGACTGGAATTAGAGGGTTACAAACACTATTTAAAATAAGAAAATGTGAAGATAGGATGGGGACATACTGGAGGAGACAGGGTCTCACTATGTGGTTCTGGCTGTCCTGGAACTTGGTATATAGACCAAGATGGCCTTGAACTCACAGAGACCTGCCTGCTTCTGCCTCTGCCTCCCCAGGGCTGCAATTAAATGTCTGCATCATCATGCCTGGCAAGATACATTGTATATATCTATGAAACCTTCAAAAATAAACCAAAGATATTCTAGGGCTGGAGGGAAGGCTCAGGCTAAGTGGTCTCTTTCTGCTCTTGCCAGCACCCGTCGGCGGTTCACAGCCACCTGTGACCCTAACTCCAACAGATCCTTTGACTCTGGCTCCCAGAGGTGCCTTTAATCATGCACACATTCCCTCCTGCCACACGCACACACACTCACACACACTGTACACCTAAATAAAATAAAAAATCTCCTCTTAAACAAAATGCTTTGGGGAGAGCTCAAGCACCTCGATTACAGTGCAGAGGACCACAGCACGTGTTCAAACTACAGACTCGTGAGCAATCTAAGCCTAACACTGTTTGAAGCCATGAAGTCATAACTCGAAAAGCAACCTGAATTCACAGCTATTATTATTCTAATCCCACCTGATGAGCTGCAGCCTTGACTCCAAGATCATCTGCCTCAGGATCCTGGAGCTAGAATCAGCCAGAGGTGGGGCCTGAACTCTAAGGCTTAGACACAGAACCCATCCTCCTCACTGTGACAACACGCAGTGCCATGTGCTCTGGTCTTCTGGGGACAGCTAGGTAAGGACTAGTGTGGGCATCTAGAGTCTCTGTATCCGACTGTAGGGCCCTGGCCTCGTCATCTCACCTGAGAATTTGTCTGCTGTTTGCCCTGTGAGGCCCACACTGGCCTCACACTCACAGCATTCCTCCTGCCTCAGCCTGGCGCTGGGATTCTAGTCGACAGCCACCATCTTTGACTTGGCTTGAGTCTTCTGTTGCTGGAGTGGAATGCAGGGTGTCTTGATGCTAGACACGTTCTCTGCCACTGAACCACAGACCCAGGCCACAGGCTTTCAATGTCTTCCTGGCCTATGTGTCCCTCAGAAGACAACAGACTCTAGCCTCATTCCTTTTTGTGCCAAGTCTCAGTAGGGATCTGTCTAGCCAGATGTCGGACTACCCAAACCCTCTGCAGCTATGACCCCTTGTCTCCCCGATATTCTTCCAGCACTCATCTGAACACCATTTTCAAGAAGGTTCTCTGATCCCACCAGTCAGGCTAGGTATCCCAGAGAAGACCCAAAGGTCAGTGTGCACCTATGCCCAACCCTCATCAGCCTGTACTACAGTGGCTTCCACCAGCCTCCATTCCGTCACACTGAAGTCAGTGGCAGGCTGTGACTCAAGGCTCGCTCCTCAGCCTCACCCTGCACAGGGCCTGTCACGTTGCTGGATGACTGAATCAAGGGATGGACATCCACAGAATGAGGAAACAGAGGCAGTGTCTTGGAAAGGCACAGTTTTATTGCAGAGTACCAGGGAGGGTCTCTCAGATCCGCCCCACCTCCTTCAACTTAGCCACCAGGTCCTCTGTGGTCTCCACCTTGACTCCTGCCAAGCGTTGAGGGGGCTCCTCCACACTGATCACAGAGACCTTGGAGGTCAGGTCCACACCCAGGTCTCCAGGCTTCATCACTTCAATCTTCTTCTTCTTGGCTTTCTGCACACAGGAATTGGTGGCTCACAGGGCTAAGCCCATCCTGACCCTACCTCCTCTCAGTGAGTGGTGCAGACACAGAGGCTAGCTGGCATCAGCATCCCTCAGGACCTCCCCGCTGACCAGGGCTATGCTTTCTCACAGTTACACTGCAAGTAGTCTATTCCTACAGGCTGGGACGCCCTGGGATGCTCCATTACAGCAGAAGATCTCCCTTAGTGACCCATCCTAAGCTTCTCACGGAACACAGGGAGAAGAGGCTGCAGCTGAGCTGACCCACTGAATCCTCCTAATAGACAGGTGACACACTCAACCTTCCGTATCGGCCAAGGTGACTCACCAAACACCATTCTGGTCAAGTAGAACGAAAGAACTTATTCTGCTTACTGTGAGGATTTGGGATCAATTCCTTTTGACCAAGAGAGCTTAGGTCCCACCAAGATACCCTATACAATGGCTGCCAGCTGGCAGATAACCATGAGCCTTCCCTCGTGAGCTAAGGTGACTGGATGAAGCCGTGCAATTTGCCCAGGCTTGTCTAGTGAACTCCCACTGGCTAGGATGACAGGAAGGAACCCCGCTGGGGTCTGCAGAGACTTTCTACCAGCTGTGGCCCTGTCGCTACACTAGCCCGTTACCTTTACCACCGGCAGAGAAGAGCCTGGGAACCGTTAGCCAAGATGGCCAGGTGACCTCTCCTTCAGATGTTATATCCCGTGTGCCATCCAATCACTGAGGAGGCACCAGTCCTTCCCACGATAGGCCCCAGTGGCTTGCCCCAACCACTCACCATGATATTGGGCAGGGTGGCATAGCGAGGCTCATTGAGCCTCAGGTCGGCAGTCACCACAGAGGGCAGCTGCAGGCGTATGGTCTCCAGACCCCCATCGATTTCCCGCTCCACTTTTATCTTGTCTCCCTCCAGTGTCACCTGAGAGGCGAATGTGCCCTGGAGAGGACAGCGTCAGAGAAAAGTCAATTCAAAACAGGCGCTGAGCATAAGCAAAGAGGGGTGAAACAAGCAGGTGAGCCCCGAAGACAAGAGTCCGTGTGACATATAAATCAGGGGTGACAGACAGCAAGCAAACACGGGTGCGGGCTCATCTCCATGTTTTTATTCAAATGTGGCAATGGGGCTGGAGAGGTGACTCGGTGGTTAAAAGCACTAGTTGATCCTGCAGAGGTTGAGTCTGCTTCCCAGCATCCACGTGGGAGGCTTACAACTGCCTGTAACTACAGCTCCAGGGATCTGATGCCCTCTTCTGGCCTCTGTAGGCACCTGCACACATAGCACCCTTCCCCCACAACAAAATTAACAAAATAAATCTAGGAGCTAGAGAGAAGGCTAAGTTAAGAACACTTAGTGCCCTTCCAGAGGATCCAAGTTCAATTCCCAGGCCCCACACAGTGGTTCATATCCATCTGTAACTCCACTTGTAGGGGATCCAGTGCCACCTCTGGTTTCTGAGGGCACCCACACACATTCATACAAATACACACATATATGTAAATAAAAATAATAAAAAGTCTTTAAGAGATAGAGGGAGAAAAAGTCTTTAAGAGATAGAATACACTAGACATGTCACTTCCTTGACTCTGCTTTGTTTACCTTGTCTCAGCTATGGTCACCTTTGCTATTTTAACACTAGCTACATTCATCATTTTATTATGTGTGTGCACATGTGCGTGTATACACACACAGACACAAACACGAGAACCCTGCCTACAGTGGCCAGAAGGAGGTGTTGGATCCCCTGGAACTGGAGTCACAGGCAGTAAGCTTCCTGACACGGGTACTGGGGACCATGCTATTAACTTTCGAGCCATCGCTCCTGTCCTCAATACTAGCTAAAGATTTCAACTCTGCTATACAATCAGGAACTTGGAGGTGGGGGATGGAACTCAGCTGGTACAATGCTTGCCTGCTCTGCACAAGGCCTTGCGTTCCGTCCCCAGCACCAGGTAAACTGGGGCAGGCCTATCACCCCTGCACTCAAGAGGTGGAGGAAGCAAATGAGCAGCTCCTTCTCAGGGATGGAAGTCAGGTGGTCAGACTTGGCACCAAGAGCCTTTACCTGTTGAGTCCTCTCGCCATGTCCTCATGGGTTTAAAATTTAAAACCTGATATTCGAGGTGCATTATGACTCTGGAAATGAATTCATGGGTAAACCCTGTGTTAAAATGTGCCAGATGGCCGGGCGATGGTGGCGCACGCCTATAATCCCAGCACTCGGGAGGCAGAGGCAGGCGGATCTCTGTGAGTTCGAGACCAGCCTGGTCTACAGAGCTAGTTCCAGGACAGGCTCCAAAACCACAGAGAAACCCTGTCTCGAAAACAACAACAACAACAAAAAAAATGTGCCAGATGGTGAACTTCGTGTGGCTTTGCACCTGTGTGGGTTTACAGGTGCATGTGGAGTCCAGGGGACAGCTGATGTCTTCCTCAGCCATGCTCCATCTTACTACTCTTAAAATTTACATCTATTTTTTATTTAAAATTTTTAGTATGTGTGTATGTATGTATGTATGTATGTATGTATGTATGTATGTATATAAGTTGGGGGAGTTTGTTTTTTCCTACCGTGGGTCCAGGGGATCAAACTCAGCTCAGCAGGCTGGGTGGTAGGCACCTTTATCCATTGAGTCCTCATGCTGGCCCTCCACCTTATATTTTGAGACAAGGTCTCTCATTGTAAATCATATGCTTTAGGTGCACAGCTTACTGTAGGTCCCTGATTTCTCAGTGAAGTTGTTACAAAAAATCCTGATAGTCTAGTAACTGGTAAACTTGTCTCTTCAGAACAATGCCTCATCCAGTGAGGGCAAGAAAGATCCTCTGAGCAGAGCACTGAGAGAACCAGAAAGCCGGTGGAGGAAACAGCACAGCAGGAGGCGAAGACGGAAGGTGCAAAGGTCCCAGGGAGGGGTTGGGCTTGGAGGATGAGATCTGGTGCTCCTTACCCCAGCCTCACCTGCGGCCAGTCCAGAAGTCCAGCTGTCATCTGACCTGTCTGGTTACAGTCGTCATCAATGGCCTGGTAGGCAGAGAGAGGGAGGACTTCATGATGATGTCTGGGCTTGTTCCAGCCTGTTTAGACTTCCTATCAGTAAGAGTGCTCAGCAGGCAAGGCGGGAAGTACTTAGGCTTTGCAAGCTGTGCAAGCAGATCGCATAGCACCCTGGCTACAGGAAGTATGTAAATAAACAAGTATGGCTGTACCAATAAAACTTTATTGGCAAAGCAGATGTTTCCTGGAGGCATAGATTGTTAATTCTTATTCTAGAATGACTCTTCCCTGGGACCAAGGGAATAAGCAGTCACTTGTACAAGGGATATGGAGGCACTGGGCATCCCTTTTGACCTCTGTGCGGTCATTCATTCACCTAACTTCCACAAGGCAGCCAGGATCTGTGCCTGCCACAGCAGAAACCGAAAGGAACAAGAACAAAGGCAGTAAGAATATTCTACCCACCCTCCCCTTCATACTCCACTGATTGGTTGTGGGGGGGGGGCACAGGACTCAAGATGGATCATGAAACCCTGATGTTCCTGGAGCTGCTAAGTGCCAGCTGCCAACACCTAGTACCAGGGAGCCCTGGACCCCAACCCCATCAGGCCCTGTCTTTTTGGTTTGTTCCCTGATTTAGCACTTGGCCTCAGTTTATGGATTCTGCTGTGATTCCCTAGCTTTTGGTAATGTCTTTCAATATTTGACTGTCACCATGCTGGCAGGATTCCCATGACCTGCACTTATACCCTCTTCCCAAGGCTAGCCCTGGAGCCCCTTCTCCCATCCCTAGGACCCCAGTTGCCTCTTTGGCTTCCTGTATCCTCTGCCTCTGTGCCTCATTGATCTCCCACCTTCTCAGCACCCACTGATAACCCCGTCATCCCCCCTCCTCCTCACTGCCTGTGGCTATTCCCACATCCCCCTTCTTCTGCCTTCCTCCCGTGACACCATGAAGTGTATCCTTTTTAAAAAAGATTTATTTTATGTATGAGTGCTTTATCTGTATGTATGATTTTACACCATAAGAGGGCATCAGATCCCACTACAGATGGTTGTGAGCCACCATGTGGTTGCTGGGAACTGAACTCAGTGTTCTTAACTGCTGAGTCCTCTCTCTAGCCTGGAAGCTTATCTTTGTGAGAAGGGTGGAGGAGGCAGGTCCCACAGGAAGGGCAGTGTCCCTGAGTCTCCAGAGGGGACAGGTGAAACAGGGGCAAGACTGCCTCAGCAAGCCCAGTGCAGCCTTGAGCCACCTTCTCCCAACTCTGGCCATTCATCCTGGCCCCAGAGGAGATCCTGTCTCCTGCTCACAGACTGACTGGCTGTGGCTCCCTAGTGCTCTACAACAAACACACTCAAGTCTGTTTCAAGGCCAGGCCAGTCTCCTGAATTCCTACCCACATCCTCCTGATGTCTTAGCCCTCACACACCAAGGGTCTGACCCCCCACTCAGCATGTTCTTCGGTTGTTCACACTCCTGTCCCAAACACAGACACAGCTATCGAGCCAGACTCAGCATGTTCCTACACTGCCCCTGGCTTGTGCCAGGCCTCTGTCTCACCCATGTGAGCCCAAACCACAGCTTATTGAACTCCGAACTTGACCAAAAGCATCTTTCTGACGCTCACGGTGGCCTGTGCTGCCAGCCTGAGCCTGCTGCAGTGGTCTCACACCTACCCCAAGCAGCGCGAGGAGGGGTGGGCAACTGAAGGACTGGCACACCAACCTGCTTGCCCAGGAACAGAAGGTCCACCTTCTCCTTCTCGGCCAGCTTGGCGAGGACCCGGGCCACCTGTAAAGGGCCCAAGCTTTCTGCCTGTGCCGCTGGCACCTCCACATGGATGCCTCTGTCTGCACCCATGGCCAGAGCAGTGCGGATGGTCTCCTGAAGAGGGCAGAGCAGTTAACTAGACATCGTTCATCATGCTCCTGACCAAGAGTCCCCAGATCCAGTCTCCTCTCAGACCTAGGGTTTAGGCCCAACCTTCCTCCTTCAGACCCAGGGTCCAGTCCTCAGCCTCCTCCCTCAGACCTCGAGTCTAGGTCCTCCTCCTTCAGATCCAGGGTTCAGGCCCCAGCCTCTTCCCTCAGACCCAGGATCCAGTCCCCAGCCTCCTTCCTCAGACCTCGAGTCTAGGCCCTAACACTCCTCCTTCAGATCCAGGGTTCGGTCCCAGCCTCCTCACTCCCACTCAGGGTCCCTGGGTACCTGGCACTGGGCGGGGCCACAGCTGACAGCAATGACCTCCTTTACCAGCTTCTTCTCTTTGAGCCGCACAGCCTCCTCCACCGCGATCTCACAGAAAGGGTTCATGGAATGCTTCACGCCATCGGTGACCACTCCTGACTTGTCAGGCTTTACCCGGATCTGTGTGGCAGACAGGGAAGGCACAGTGTCAGAGAGGGGCTTGAGGCCAGGGCCTTAGTGCTGACCCTTGCACAGTGAGATGGAGACCGCAGAGGTCCACAAAGGGCCACGACCTTGTCTAGGGCATGGGTTCTGGACCCTGTAGAAGTCGCAAGTGATGCCAGGCCACCCTCTCATCTCACTCAGATTTTACTAAGCAGCAGAGTCATTTGACATGGTTGCCTGGACTCTGTCTCTACCCTTGGCGTATGCATGTGCGTGCTTGTGTGTGTGTGTGTATACACACACGTGTGTATTTATGGGAGAAAGTTTTGTATGCTTTAGCCCCAGTGAACAACACCTACCAGGAAATCCAAACACAAAGGTGGTTGAGGCAAGAGGTTCAGGAGCTTGAGGTCAGGCTGTTCAGTGAGATCAGCTCAAAACAAAAAGCCAAATTTAGTTCCATAGACCCAAACTCAGGATGTGGGCAGAGCACCCTCTTAAGAGGCCCAGCGAACTGGTTTAGTAAAGGCTGTATACTTTTAAAAGACTTGCTGCTCTTCCAGAGGACTGGAGTACCACATCTGCCCATAGCCCCAGCTCTAGGGGATCTGACACCCTCTTCTGGCCTCTTTATGTACTGTATTCACATGTGCATATACAACATACACATATATAATTAGTATATAATATGTGTGTATTTGTCTGTGCCTTCACGTGTTATGGGTTACATGCAGAGATCAAAGGACCTCACTTCATTCAGCTCTAGCACCAGGCTTACAGGAGTGTGTCATTAGCGGTACCCGACACTGCTACCCACCACAAATGAAAAGTCCCTGGCTCTGAGCCACTGTACTTATCCTCACGCAGTGATCTAGCAGAGGCCAGCTCTCACCATGCCCATGCACTGAGGAGGGAGCGGGTGTCACAGTCTGGCAGCCCCTGAGGTACCACCTGATGATTTCCAGGACTTTCTGAAGCTGTTGAGGGATGGCAACAGGGGCCTGAGGAAGCTGTTAGGCAAGAGCTCCACGGGATAGTGGCCCTCAGGCTAAGATCTGAAAGAGGACCGAGGTCAACCCAGTGAAGTGTGAGGAACAGTATTCCAGGGAAGTTTGCAGCAGGTGCTAAGACCCTGATGAAGAAAGGAGTTGGGAGAGTAGATAGAGTTAAGGGAAGCCAGTGCAGCCAGTGCAGCCCAGGTAGAGAGACCAGCAGCACTGGCTTCTGTGATAGGCACCTATGGCCTTCCAAAGGCATGCAATGCAGAGGTTCTACCTCTGAGCCACACTGGAGGGATTCTAGGTGGGATTCTCCCACTGAGTCACACCCCAATCCCTCACTGGGAGACTTTAATGGGGGTTCTACCACTGAGGCAGGACCCCAGCTCCTCATTGGTAGATTTTAGGCAGGCATTCCACCAGTTGGCTCTTTTTATGTTGACATAGGGTCTTACAAATTTATCCATACTGACCTTAAACTTGCTCTTTGGCCTAGGCTAGGTTGTGATCCTCATGAATTCTAGGTTAACAGCCCTAGATATGAATTGTCCTATACATCACTACCTGTTGTAGGAGGTTGCTTGTTCATCCTGGCCACCCAGAACCAAAATAACCACACAGAAACTGTATTAATTAAATCAGTGCTTGGCCCATTAGTTCTAGCTTCGTATTGGCTAACTCTTACATCTTAATTTAACCCATTTCTAGTAATCTGTGTATTGCTGTGGCTTACCAGGTAAAGTTCCAGCATCTGTCTCTGCTGGGGCTACATGGCTTCTCTCTGACTCCACATTCTTTCTCCCAGCACTCAGTTTAGTTTTCCCCACCTAGCTCTACTCTACCCAATCAGGCCAAGTCAGCTTCTTTATCAACCAATGGTATTCACAGCATACAGAGGCGAATCCCACACCAACTACCTGTGAAGCAAATCCTGGCCAACAAACTGGTGAGAGCTGCCTGCCTTACAAGGTCACAACTAAGGTCCCAAAGCACCTCCCCATGCACTTAGACATGCCAGCAAGGGAAATAAAAATAAAAACCTTTGCCTTAAAAAAATAAAGTTTGAGATAGGGCTGAGGATGTAGCCTAGTTTGCAGAGTGCTTGCTTGGCATGCAAGCAGCCCTGGGCTCCACTCCCAGGACCAGATAAATCAAGTATGGCGATATGGGCCTGTAACTCCAGAATTTCGGACAGAAGAAATGGAAGAATCTGAAGTGCAAGCATATCTTTGGCTACAAAACTTGAGACCAACTTGGGCTACATGAGACTCTATCTTTTAAAAAAATGTAATATAGCCGGGCAGTGGTGGTGCATGCCTTTAATCCCAGCACTCGGGAGGCAGAGGCAGGCGGATCTCTGTGAGTTCGAGGCCCACCTGGTCTAGAAGAGCTAGTTCCAGGACAGGAACCAAAAGCTATGGAGAAACCCTGTCTCAAAAAAAAAAAAAATATATATATATGCGTTTCCTCTTTTAAGACAGGGAGGAAAACCCCCTCCGCAGGAAAAGCTTGTGCTGGTTTAGTTGCAGAAGGCCCAGGGTTGATCTCACTGTGGACCCCTTGGATACAAAAAGGGGTCGAGGAAATCTACCGGCTTGCCTGCTCAGTGAGCCTTCTTTAAAGGCACCTGACATGTTTCCAGCTACCGGGAGGGACCAAGCCAGCAAACGACGGCTGGCTTGACACATCTACAGAACTGAGGGTCAGCCTAGCATGCCAGCAAGCACCCCACCACTGAGTGGCATCTCCAGCCCTCTCTTGCTGGTCCGTCAGACATGAATTCAGATGACTCAGCAGCCTAAGCTTTGGCCCGTGCAGGCAGCCCTGCTCCAAGGGTCTAATTCATGCTAGCAGCCTTAATTCTTGAAGCTTGTCCTAACAGTCAGGGAACTTGGTCATTGCTATTGCCACGCTGGAGTAACTGAGGCACGAGAAACCAAGTGCTGATTCAAGATCACCCAGGGAGGAAGTGGGAGCAGGGGGGGGGGGGGGTCTAACTTAAGACTGTCTTAGTTAGCAGGAGGCTCTATGGAGTTAGCAGTTGTGTTTACTACATCCAAGAGGGAAGCTGTGTGTGCAGATTTCAACTGATGAGAATATCAGGGCGGCGGAAAGATTGGAATGCTGACGGTCAGAGGCTAATCACCTTATCGTGGGTTAGTTCTAGCTTAGTCTTGGCCCTCCTGTGCATCTGAACTAACATCTTGGGACTAATAGATAAAAACCTTTAGAATCTGTTAACTTAGCAGACCACTAGCTCCCACCAATCCAAAGGCTAAGAATGCCACCATGTAGCATTTTAGGCCTATAGAAAAGCCTCCCCCATTGCAATGAACCTGCCTCTCTGCACAGCCACCAGTGTATTTTAAACTTGCCTTGATCTTTCTTTGTTCTGAAAAACTATGAAAACTTCATGAAACTGCTTCCACATTGGAAGATGTAATTTGTTAACCTTAATCTGTGTTGCTGGGCCATGGTCACTCAAAATGGCTCTAAAATAAACTATTTCTTCTTCCCTTTAAGAGACACAACCCAGAGATTGCCTTGTTCCAGGTAAACACTGGATCACTGAACTACATCACCGGCAATGTGCCCCCCTTTCATTTTGAGATGGGGTATTGCTCAGAATGCCTTGGATTCACAGTAGCTTGGGCTGGCCTTGAACTTTTAGTGTTCAAGAGGAGGCTTCCTGGGTAGATAAGATTATAAGGAAAGGGGTTTCTATGAGCAGAGTGTAAGGGTGCATACCTATAATCCCAGTATTTGGGAGGCAGAAGCAGGAGAATTAGGAGTTCAAGGCCAGGATAGGACACATGAAAAAAAAAAAAAAAAAAACAGAAACAAATGGAGATAAAGCAACTAGAGGTCCAGTGAGCAGGTTCAGTGTGCCCAGGTGCCTGCTGCCAAGCCTGACAACCTGCCTTTGATTCCCAGGACCCACATGGTGAAAGGAGAGAACCTCTGACCGAGGCCCATGGCACATACACGTAAGCCTGCTTGTGCATGTATGCACACACGCACAAACACTTGTTTTAAAGAGGGAATTTTAAAATGCAGCTCCTGGCAGCCTTTCCGGGGCCCTTGACACAGTGCACAGGCTTCCGTTTGGGTCTGTGCCAGACTTTTCTTAATGGACTCGATGGGAAAGGGCACTGGTGGGCACAGGACAAGGGGAGCAGCAAGGCCTGATGGGAGGTCACACGGGTGGCACCAAGTGTCTCTGGGAATTACAGCAGGGCCTGAGGCTGAGAGGCGAAAGTGTGTAGGTCGTAAAGGGAAGGTGTGGGGAGTCTCAATGAAGGGGTGGGGCGGCCTCAAATTACCCAGCCTCTCCTGTGTAACTCAAAGAGAGTTAACCCTTATGGAAAATGTACCCCTGACCATAACCAAACATCAGAGAGTTGCCAAATACCTATTAATACCACCTTTTCCAGCTCTGCAGGCACTGGCTATAATTTAAAGTTGCTAAAGAGGCTCTCATCAATCATTCTCGGTTCAAACAGTCAGCAGCACTCACTGAAGAAGGCACCGTTTCAAGGACTATTCTCCCAACTCAGCAATCCACGGTGGCGGCCCTTCCAGCAGGATACGCTGAAGAGGCACACGCACGAGGAGGATGTTTCAGATGAGCCTGGGCTACCCTTTTGGGCCACTGAGATGGTTCAGTAGATAAAGGGACTTGCTGCCAAGCCTGACAACCTGAATTTGATCTCAGAAACCCACACAGTCAAGGCAAAGAACCCACACCCTCAAGTAGGCTTCTGGCCTCCACAGCAGGACGGTGACATGTGCAGGACCCGCCCCCACACAAATAAACAAATGAAATAAAAAGTAATTGACCCCCATAAAGTAGGTACTACCATAAGTTCCACTGCCAAGTGGGGGAGAACAGGCTCAGCGTGGCTCATTACCTTTCTCAGAGTCACAGAGACAAGAGTGGCCCACACAGGCGGTTTTAGAGTCCGGGCCATTCTCTCTGGATCCCGAGAGAGGACTCAGCGGTGAAGAAGACTGGCTGTACTTGCAGGGGATTGGGAATCAGTTCCCAGCACTCGCATGGTGGCTCACAGTCATCTGTAATTCAGTTCTAGGGGCTCAGATGCCTTCTCCTGGCCTCCAAGAGCAGTGCATGCAAATACTGCACACAACATATTTACAGGCAAATATTCTTACACATAAAAAAAATCATGTTAAAGGCCATTTTATCAGTGGGATGAACCTTTGTGATAGCCTGCCTGCAGCCTGAGACTGTTCCTACTGTGAACACATCAGCCACTCTTTCCCCAGCAGATTTCAAATTCCAGAATGGCAATAAGAAGTGACGTTGCTTACACGGTAGGAGTCCGGAGTGGCAGGGCCCCTGAGCACTGTAACCTTTGCCAAGGGATCATGGCAGGCCTCAGAAAAGGTGATCTTTGCGTAAACACTGTGAGGGACTGGGTGACGGTGGAAACAGAGGTGAGACACACCTGGTCCAGCTGGCCAGGAGTTGCCAATCTGGAAATGGGGGTGCAGGTGGCATACTGGGGGGAACAAAGGACCACCATATACTATGTACAGGGATTACAGAACAGGACCAGGGTTCTGTGGAGAAAGGTGGTTGGGTCAAAGTTGATGCAATCAACTTGTCACAATTGTCAAGACAGGAAGAAGACACTGGAAAATAGAGCAGGAAGGACAGAGGCAAAGGAATCGGTTTACATGGGGCACAGGCTGGAGGCATGGAAGTAGAAATGGCAAGGGGGGGGGCAGAAGGGACATAGATGGAGGCACCAAATAACAAAGGGTCCCCAAAGCCAGTCCAAGGAACTGGGACTTTGTATGGAAAGTGTTGGGGACCACAGAACCCTGAGAATGACAAGACAGGGCCAGACCTGCATGTAAAAACCCCCAAGGCTATGAGAAAGGCCTGAAGGGGAGAGTCCAAGATCAGGTGCAGGCTGGAGCTAGGGTTCAGGTGAAACAGGGGCTAATAGGCTTGGACTTGGAGCCTGGGGCCTGGGGCTGGAAAGGAAACCCTGGTGTTTTAGGAGTGGGGCTGGGAACTGACAGTCCAAAGGAGGTTGGGGATTAGGAGAAAGAATGGTGCCTAAGTCTGGCCCAAGTGATTAGGAAGCAAGCAAGGTCTGACTCCCTGGATGCCTTTAGGGGAGTGAGCCAGCAGATGTTGGATATGAAGTAGGAAGCCCAGCATAGTGCAGGAGGGAGGTGCCATTGACCTGGAGGAGAGGAATGAGGTAGACACCATGCTGGGTTCACTTTTAGAAGTTCTCACTGAACATACCATAAATGACCATGGCCCATGTTCTGCGCTAGCAGGTGCTGGGATCAGAGCTGATTCAAGATGGTGAGGATGCTGGGTGAGGTGCTACAGGCCAAGCATCAAAGCAAGGCTGGGGATGGGGCATCTAAGGCCAGCCTGGGCTAGTAAACACCTCGGAATAAAACACAGAGACCCAGGCATGGTAGTACACACCTGTAATCCCAGCACTTACGATGTGGAGACAGGAGGATCAGGGGTTCAGGGTCATCATCAACATCATTGTGAGTTCCAGGCCAACCTAGACTAAATAAGACTATCTCTAAGGGCTGGCCACTGGCTGCGCTTCAAAAGGACACAGGCTATCCACATGGTATCTCACAACTGTCTGCAAACCCCAGTTCCAGGGTATTCAACATCCTCACGCATGCATGCATGCAGACAAAACACCAATGCACATAAAATAATCATTCTTAAAAATTAAATAAAAAGGCCCTGATAATAATAATAATAATTATTATTATTCTAAAAATAAAACAGATAAACGATTGGAGCTATAGCTCAATGGTACAGCACTTGCCTGGCCTAGCATTTGGAAGGTTTTGATTTGATTCCCCACCAACACGCACACAGACAAAACAAACAAACAAATAATAAATGGTGGTTGAGTCGGATCCCAGGAACCTAAGTGTGTATCTTTAAGTCTGGAAGTATCATCTCTGTCATGGGCTGTGAGGAGTATCCTTAAGCCAACCTGTTTTCTCTATAGCAAACAGGCCAAGAGCCCCGCTTGCCTGGACTTCTGACTCTGGCTGCTTCCCCAGCTGGGGGATCCCACGGGCCTCAGTTTCCTCATCCACTCTATGGGATTAAGGGGACAGAAGATGTGCAAATGGATTAGACTCTGTGCAGAACCTGTGTGTCTGCTGGTGGTTTGTGCCCACTTCAGTGTCTGCTGTTAGAGTTGTGGCCATTTCATGCCTGAGTCTGTCTTCTGTATCATTCCTCAGTGGGGGTGTAGGGACGGTGGTATCACTGTCATGGTTGTAGCCAGTTTTCACCTGTCTTGGGTGCACAGTCCTAAACTAGGAAAGCTAGGAAATGTGAAGGACACAGAAAGGACCCCCCAAGATGATGGGGATAGACACACATGAACTGTCGCCATCTCTTTCCCTTCAGGATAGGCCAAGCATTGAGAGAGACTGGCCTGGAACCCAGTCTGATTCAATGCTGCCTCTGCCAGCTTCTTTTTGGGGACTTCAGGGGTCCAGCCCTCAAACCGCTTCAACAGCAAACACAAGTCTCCTTCCCTTTCTAGCAAAAGAGCTTCCTCGAGCAACCCGTGGTTATGTGCATGAGGCAGTTTCTGAGTCCCAAGGAAGCAGATGGCTCTCCATGTGGGGTACTTGCAGAGCAGGTAATGCAGCCAGAAAGTGACTGAACCGCAGGTCCCACACACAAGTGTCTCTTTGGCTTCTCCCTTGCTAAGTGACTTTGAGCCTCAGTTTCCCCGTGTGTTTAAACAGGAACTATGACTCCTCCAGCCCACAGTTACCAAGGGACTGAGAAAGAGGGAAGCACGGTCGTGACCCCAGAGGGATCTGATTGTCAGAAACTCACAGCCCTTGATCTTTGCTTCAGGTATGACTGGTCAAAGGGCAATAGAAATTGAGAAGGATCTCCCATGCTGGGTACACTCCTGATCCTGGAAGCTCACAGCTGCGGTCTCAAGGTGCTGGGACAGAGTCGGGGTGGGGAAAGTCACCTTCACAGCGAAGTCGATGACCCTCTTGACAGCAACGAGCGCGCGCAGCTCCGCCATCTTCCTGTAGCAGTCACTGGCCGGGTCGGGTTGCGGCTAAAGCAGACTTTCGGTCAATCCGCCCCCGGGTCTGTCTCTGCGCCTGCGCGCGGCGCCACCAACCAATCAATCGCTGCACAACCCAGAGGAAGCCAATGGAAAGCGGAACTCGGAGAGAGGCGGAATCCAGGGCGGGCCGATTGGAAGAGGGGGCGTGGCGTCGAAGTAGGGGAAAGGGCAAGTCTGGGAGTGAAATTGGCTGGGAGCTTGCTTGTTCTCTCCCCTCCCCCTCGTACTTCTGTAGTCTCCAGCTCTGCAGTTCACGTCCGTCTTTCTTCACCGTTTCAGGTCGCCGTGTCTGTGTTCCCACGCGCACCCTGTGCCTTTCCCCCCCTCGCTTGCTCGCCTCCGCGTTCTCCCTTTAGATTTCCTCCACATCTATGCGTCTACACTTTCCTTTCCTGTGACTCCCCCGTGTCCTCTCGTCCCTTGTCCCCACGTCCCCTACGACTCGCCCTTGTCGGCTAATCCCCATACCCTCTCCCTGCGTCCAAATCTCCTGCGACCCCACCTCTTCACCCCGAGTCCACTCCATGCTCCAGGTTCCATGTCTCCGCTTCCACCGGCCCACATTCCTCCTGACCTCCTTCACTCTCTACAAGCCCCGGTAATCGTTTTCCCGCAGTCTTCAAGCCTAACTAGTTCCGCAGAAAAGCACGCAGGACCGGCGCTAAAAGCCATTCCTTTATTCTGCCCCAGTCAGGCCGTATTCACAGGCACACTGGGAACCCGCTGATGGCTTCGGTGCTCTGCATGATCATGTCCGCCAGCAGAAAGCAGAAGCCTGGCAGGAGGGAAGTGCAGAGCCGGGGGGGGGGGGGGGGGGAGGGGGGGGGGGGGGGGGGGGGGGGGGGGGGGGGGGGGGGGGGGGGGGGGGGGGGGAAAGAAAGGTGGGCCCTGGGGCGGATGACCTGGTCTGCCTGGGGACTAGGGATGGGGGCTCCAAGGGCGTCCCCACCGGGTGTGCTGGAGTCTGGAGTGCAGGTGTTGGGAAGTCCCTGGAAGTCATTGTGGGCTTTCCTGGGAGAACAGGAGACTGGGAGGTTTCTGGGGCGGGGACTCCTCTAGAGGGGTAGTCTCCACCCTTTCCCCCTTGTGCTGGTTACCCGCAAGAAACGAGAAGGGTAAAGCCAGCCATCCGAAAAAGTAGGACCAGGAGAAGAAGACTTCTGGCTTCCAGGCATTCTTTGCAGTGTATCCAATCAGTGCAATCATCAGCAGCAGCCCTGAGCCACGCCCACCCGTCAGGTGGGGGGGTGGGACCAGGTGGTGGCTGCACCCAAGCCTGCCCCCTATTGCCTAGGCCACGCCCTTCAGAACAGCCTCAGGCTACCCTTAGGCCTTTGGATTCCTCCTCCTTCCCCTTCCTTTCCTTCCCTTCCCCTGCCCTCCTCTGTCCTCCCCTCTCCTCCCTTTCCTTTCCCTTTCCTTTCCATTTCTATTTTTACTTTTTATTAAAAATAGATTCTCCCCTTAAACAACACACCTGGTCAGTTTTCTCTCTCCATGCCTCCCAGCTTCTCTATTATCTCCTCCCTTCCCCAGATCCACTTCTTCCCTTCCGTTTCCTTTTCAGAAAAGAACTGAGCTCCAAGAAACCACAGCCAAACAGGACAAACAAGATACAAAAGGACAAGGCAAAAGCCTTCTTATCAGGCTGGATCAGGCAACCCAGTGGGAAGAAAAGAGTCCCAAGAGCAGGCAAAAGAAACAGAGATACACCTGCTCCTACTGTTATGAGGCTGTCTCTCCAGTACTGGACTTCACCACTTCATCCTCCACTTCTAACCCTATCAGCCAACCCCTCTTGACCCAGCTCTTTCGGGATTGCCATCACCACCACCCATTCCCACATGAGTGTAGCTGCCATCTCACCGCTGAGAAAAAGTAAGACAATGGCATTCTGGCTACGCAGTGACTCGCCCTCATGACACCAAATCCTCATCCCCATCCCCAAAGATACGATACTGAAGGTCGCTGCCAACACCATGCATGCTGCAGTCACCGCCAGGGTGTCTAGAGAGACAGGGTAACATCAGTGGGGCTCCCTGTTGCCATGAAAGAGCAGCCTTGAGCTCTCCTAGTCACCCTGACCCTCCCCTCCCCCCACACACACCATGTGTGTCTAGAGCTCAGCCATCTCCCAGTGTTTATATGGGGACCAAGAAGAGGGAAGCAAGACAGGTCTGGGGAGGAAAAGCCTTGGTGGTGGAGGACAGCTGGATCTGAGCCTGGGGTGGGAGGGAACATCTGGAGCTGGGGACAGGGATGGGCTTTGGAATGTGGTCTGATGTAGGGGCAGGTCTCACTCTGGCAGGGAATGTTGGAGCAGATGCCATGGGTACATTCCTGCCACAAACCACTGTGGCCCCCCTGCTGTCGTATCCAGTAGTTGGTAGCAGTGGACAGTACTGTGAGGATGCTGGTCAAGAGATTAAGCAAATTGCCTCCTGTCTGAAGGCTCCTCTTCACCCCCATGCCAAGGGGGCAGCTGCCAAGGACATCAAGGTAGGACTGGCTCACACCCTTGGTTCAGGGGAGGCTCCTCCACTTCCCTCCCCAAGCCCCCTGCCTGGTGACCTCAAGATCCCCAGCACTAGTCGTGTGGTGATTCAAACCTGTAATCCTAGCGCCAAGGAGGCCGAGGCAAGAGATTGAAAGTTCAAGGCAGTCCTGGGCCCCATAAGGAGTTCTGGGCCAGCTGGACTCCAGTGTGAGACCCTATCTCAGTTCAAACAAAGAAATAGAACAAAACAGGAGCTAAAATGTAGCTCAGTGGTCGAGTGCTTGCCCGGCACGCACAAGGTCCTAGGTTCCATCCCCTAGTACAGTATAAACCAAGCGTGGTGGGGCACACCTGTCATCCCAACACGTGGGGGAAGCGGGCAGGAGGACCAGAAGTTCAAGGTCATTTTTCACTACATAGTGAACTTACAACCAACCTAGGCTACACGAGACTATCTCTCTCAAACAAAACAAAAGATTCCCAATCTCCTATCACCCCATGCTCCTATCCCCTTCCCGGACCACCTTCCCTAAGAACTTATGGCTCCCTCTAAGAAACTTAGTTCTCCACCACCTAGCAGACTTTAAGACATCCTCACTGGAAGCCACGCCCTTCCCCACCCCACCTGCATCTTCTCTTCAGGCCACACAGCTCAGTGACTATCTTCCAGGGACTTCCTACCTCAGTTGAATGTCTCTGTATAGGCCTCTATTGGCCCAGTGCCCTCTCCACCCTTACCCTTATACATATACACCCCAGAAAATGACTCACTGCCTGGTCCCCTGGGACAGACAGCCCACAGGTGGGGGGATGGGTCTCTATGAGGCAGCAGAGATTCCAGAACCCTCGTCTAGTGGCTATTTAAAGGGATATCCTCTCCCAGAGCATATTCATTTTCTGGTCTCTGTTCTGGAATATTTTGTTTTTGTTTGTTTGTTTGATTCTGGGACAGGGTCTTGCCCTGTAGCCCTTGGCTGTCCTGAAACTCACTCTGTAGATCATTCTCACCTCATACTCACAGAGATCCGCCTGCCTCTGCCTCCTAAGTGCTGGGATCAAAGGCATGTACCACTATGCCTACCCAGCAGGATTGTGGTTTTGAGACAGAGTCTTTTAACTCTGTAGCCCACGGTGCCTTCAAACCTGCTGAGCAACCCAGGTCTGACCTTGAACTTGTGATTCTTCTGTCTCTACCTCCTCAGTGCTCGGATTATAGTCTTGAACCGCCATTCCTAGTTTTTGTTCTGTTCTGTTTTGAAGCAGAGTCTCATTATGTAGTTCTTAGTTGTCCTAGAACTTACCATGTTGGCCAGGCCAACCTCAGACTTTCAGCAGTCCTCCAGCCTCAGGCTCCCAGGGCAGGGAGTGCACCACCAAGCCCAACTTCCAGCAGCTTTCTCTTTTTTTAAAAAAAAAAAAAAA